>NC_133773.1:8312730-8448223 GCF_003597395.2 Chelonoidis abingdonii | reverse complement strand
CCCCTTGACTCTGTTTAATCCCAAATATATATATATTTGGGATTAAACAGAGTCAAGGGGTTATTAAAAAACCCAAACCAATGACCACACACCACAGAAGGAGGTGAAGATTTAAAAATAATTGGAATTAGACAAAAGTAGATGGGCGGGGGAGAGGGAATAAATTCATAAAACTAGGAACAGCAGGGAGTTATATTTGTAAAAAAAAAAAAAAAAAGGAAAGAGGTTAAAATGAGGAAAAATTGAAATAGGCTCCTGCTCACATGGCTGCCATTACCACAATCTGTTTAACTGATTTATCTCCACAACACCCTTTGATTATCCCGCTGATACCAGCTGGAAACTGGGGCACAGAGAGACCAGCTGATTCACCGAAGGTCATGCAGGAAGTCTGTGGTGGAACAGGGAACAGAACCCAGGTTTGCCACGTCCCTTAACTGTGGACCGTTCTTCTGTGGGTCATGCACAACTCATGCTCTAGCAACCCAGGATCTCCCCTCTGTAACTGTGGTTGTTCCCCTTTGTGTGTTATACCCACTCATTGCATCTCATCATAAAATTAGATTGTAAACTTGTGGGGGCAGGGGACCATTTCTTTCAGAAGCTCCAACTCTGCCAAGACTTTTTACATGTGCTAGCTTTGCTCCTTAGGAATAATCCCTTTGAAAGCAATGGTACCGTTCAGCTTCATTTGCTGTTAAGTCTCTGCAGGGTTAGAGGCTATGCTGGTATACTGCTTATTAACACAATGGGATGCTATTGTGAATGAGGCTCTGAGTGCTGCTGTCACTGTGATTTTAGTAACAATAGGATCACTCACTGCACCAGTTTTGTTTTGTTTTTTTTTAGCAGTACCATGCTGACTTAGCAGAATAGTTTTGCAGGATGATCCTAGAAGCTCTTTCTAAACCCCTATTTGGGTGCTTGGCAGGAATCTGCACATTTCCTAACTTTTGTGTTTAAAAGTGGCCTTTCTAGTTGCTGTTCCATCTTCCAGGAGTATAAGTGCCTGAGGAAGGTGAGCCATCCCAAAGCCTCTTCCTAGGATCACCGTCAGGGTGTTTTTATGCTCAGCAGCAATGCCAGTCTCAAAATTAATTCTGCCTTTTGTTGGAATCAAAGCCTCGCTCTCCTCATTTTATCTGTGTCCCTGTCATCTCGAAGAGGTCCAGCTGCACACCTTTGATGTCAAACAACCAATTAAATATTACCAGAACAGGACTGAGAGTTTCAGGAAATTACATGCCTTATTTGTACTGTGTGGAAATCATAAACTGGGATCTAAAGCAACTGTTTCCAGGTGGGGGAAACTTACAGTTGATGGAACCCTCTGAATTTCAGCAGGATTCTCCGGGGACCCTGAGATCAGCGAGGCCCCTTGGACAGATAGAGTTCAGACTAGTGCAGCATGGCTTTTGGATATGATATGTGACATGTTACTGCAGCTGATGCTGTTGCCAGCTTTTGTATCCTTCGTGCATTATTTAATAACTTTTGCTCATGTGGGTTCGTTTGCGGTTTTAAATTTCTCTCCCTTATGTGGGATTCTTTCTGTGATTATTTATTAATCACTGAGCAGTCCCAGTCATGGACCAGACCCACAGGGTGCTAGGCACTGTACAAACACACAACAAAAAGATGGTCCCTGCCCCAGTCAGCCTTCTGCGTTCTATGGATGCATGTTGGTGACTAAGGGGAGGTGGGGCTGATTTCCCGCAGCTGTACGTGGGGGTTCTCAGTATTCAGGGCTTCCGACAGAGGTAATTGTGTTTTCCCCTTTTGCTTTTTCTCTCCTTTGAACTCCTGAGCTGCCGCACTGGATTTAATGTTTTAAATCTGCAGAAGTCAGTGTGTCGAGGCTGAAAGATACATTTGGCTTGGCAAATAAAGCTTTTGCTCCCAGCTGGTGGGTGGGCTGTGCTTGAAGAGTCCCTCTCAAATTGATGGGTATCAAAGCCATTGTGTATGAATGTTATTTTACAAATAGGGAAAATTGTCCTGATCACTTATCAACCTTGTTATGTTTGTTCAATCTTGAGTAGTTGGTATCTTTTTAAAAAGACCAAAATTACCCAAAATAACTGGATTTGCAGTAGTGAAAGTCTGCTGTGAAGTAATTTTGCAATCATTTTGTTGACTGAGACTGCTGTATGTTATATTTCTGTTCCAGCTGTCTTCTAAGACTTTCTGGAAATGAGATCTTCTACCTCATGAGCTTGTCAAAGTGACTGCATTTTAATCCAAATGTGAAGAGATCAGTCAATTTAATTTTCTTGGTGATCAGCCCAGCCCTAGTGGCTTTCACAGAGCGTTCAGTTAACTTTGCTGTAGGATTCTCTGTAATCTGTGCTGACTAAATTAATGTGAGACAGTCAGATTTTTTCTGTTTGGGGACAGTAATTTTGCTGTTCGTGCCCATCTTTCTGTTCCAGGCCATGGGGAAGGTTTCATTCTCCATGCCAAGTACTTTGACTTTGGATAGAAACACAAGGTCGATATGGGGAGATATAGCCACGCTTCAACCTTCTGCTCAGTCTGTCATTTCTTCCCAATGGGACATATTCATGCCTCAATTGCACATACTCTATCCTCAGAGGTTCAGGAGCATCCAAAGTCAGAATTTTGCCCACTAAACCCAAGTTCCACATTTCCCAAGTATTGGTAGCTGCACTGCAGCAAATTCCTCTTTAGCAGATCTAGATTGGGGGGTTAGAAAATCACTAGAGTCTACTCCATCCTCTCACGGTTTAGTGGCATGCTTTCTGAAGCGTGCCGAGCTCTACAGTTAGAATACGGCATGCTATTTTTCTCTAAATGCTGCGTGTGAGAATGTAAGGTGTTACCCATCAAGCTGTTGTGCCATGCTTACTTATCAGTCCAGCAGTTCATGTATTATCTGTCTTAAGGGCAGATAAGCATTGTTTTTTGCAAACCAGCTGTGGTTTATTCAAGACAGAGGTGAAGTTAAAGCAGTAGTTCTATCCAATACACTCTCCTTTCCAAGAAAAAGGTTTCCAACAGATAGTTCTGTGCATTGCTTATGCAACAATAATCTGTGGGTGAATGAATGGAAATGTTGTCACTGATCAGTTCTTTGCAGAGGCTGATATTGGTGAGCTCTTAATTTGGGAGAAGGTACAGTAGGCACTTACCTTGTATTGGTAAGAGGGAATGGCTAAAGCATGCATAAGAAAGATGTGACTGTGATACAGCCCTAAAAGGCACTGAACAAAGCTGTAGTGCATGATACAAAACAAAGTTTAAAAATCTTGACAAACCTTGAACAGCTGTGTATTTCCATTTAGGAAATGGTTTGAAGCTAAAAAGAGATTAGAAAAGTCTACCCTTGATATAAGGTCAGTAAAACTACAAAGAATAGCAGCTCCTCCTCTAAAAGTAAAACATGAGTGGAAAGTAGAAAATGTTAGTAAAGCAATGACATTTGACCTTAGGCAACAGGGGTTGAGTGGTAAATATTTCATAAGAGAAAATCTTTTCCCCTCTTCATTTTAACAGGGCAAAACATGCTCAATGTCTGTCTCCATTCTAAACCGCCCAAAGTGATTATTCATTTGACTCTTGCAGAACTTAGATAATTTGACATTACACTACTAAGGCCTGGTCTACACCTAAATATTAGATCAGCCCAACTGGCTCCCTCAGGGCTGTGAAGAATTTCACACCTTAGTCAACCTAATGCTTAAGATAGATGCGGCAAAGTTGACTGAAGAATTTTTCCACCAACCTACCGGTAGTTACTGCCTCTCAGAGAGTTGAATTGATGGGAAGAAAACCTAGAGTTGCCAATTTTGGTTGTACATTTTTCTGGAGGTTTCATCACATGACATAATTAATTTTTAATTATAGATTGATCTTTAATTTCCTGGAGACTCCAGGACAATCCTGGAGGGTTGGCAACCCAAAGACGCTTCTGTTGCTGTTAAGAAGCTTCAATACTATACTATAGCATTACAGTGGCATAGCTGATGGGAGCTATGAATCTGTAGCCACTGTAGTGAGACATAGCCTTAGATACACTAAAAAATATACTGTGACTACAATCAAAGTCAGTGTTCAGAGAGAATTTGATTTTTGGGCTGTGGGTGAAGTCCTTTTGATCTCTGATGATTGTACTACTCCATGCTATATTTTAAAACCAGTGATTTTCAGCATTAAAGAAATAATGAGAAACATGGGACAACTGCTTAGCCTGTATTTCTAGTAGAGCTTTTTTGAATAAAAAGGTGTTTGTCGTAAAATGGCCTTTTTTACAAAATCAGAATTTTTCAATAAAAATTACTGGCAGTGCAAAATAAAATTGTGCCTATTTTTCATTTTTTTCAATTTTTGTAGGAGAATGTTGAAATTTTAAATTTTGATAACATTTTGATGCAATTGTTAATGCCAATAAAACTATTAAAACCCCCTAAATTGGAAAAAGGTCCATTTTGAACATTTCAAAATTAAAATTTTGAAAATTTTCACAAAAAATGTTTTCATTTTCTGACAATCTCTTCTTTCTGGGGACCTCTGAACTGTTATGGAGAACTACACTGAATAATCAAATACCCTGCAGACCTTTGTTTTTCATTTCAGATGTTTACTTGCAATGAGAAATAAAAAGATGTCTATCTGATGACAAGGTATGATTCCATATGTGCTAAATCTGGGCTTTTACTAGTGGAGGACAAACAGTTTTTACAAGTTTAGTATTGGAAAGAGCAATGATGTATCCAAAAAGGCATATCCCACTCAGAATTTAAAAACAGGCAAAATATGTTCAGTTGTAGCATTTACTATTGCCATTAGAGAACACAAAGGATTCACTCTTCAGGGATCAATTTTGAGTCACTGCAACAACAACCACTGAACTGGGTTTTGGGGAACTAAAAGGTTTTCGTTTAATTTGTTAGCTGCTGAACTATTAACTTATTAATGTAACCCATCATAAACCAAGATTTTCAAAGAAGTTAACCTGAGGAAATTCAGTAGCGGGGTGGGTGATAGTAGAGCTGGTTGAATAATTGTGTTTCTCTTTCAAGGCTGAATAGAAAATGCGTCCTGCTCCCCCTGACCCCCCAAAAAGAGAAGTTCATTTCAATTTGAACCAAAATTGAATTTTTCTGTTTTTTCACACTGAAGTGAAAATGCTTGTTCAACCCAGTAAGAAACTTTTTTGAATAATTTAATGTAAAACAATATTTTTCCTTTTTTGTTTAGTTTGGGGTCATTTTGGGGTGCTTTTTCACCCTTTTAATTTTTTTAAAGCTAACTTTTGGTGGGAAAACAACCATTTTCAAACAAAAATTCTAAGTGTTCTGTTTCAAAAGAGTACACATTTCAAAATTGTTGAAATGAAATATTCAACTAGAAATGGCCAAAATGAACCATTTTAACTCTTTTGAGATTTTTTTCATTTTTTTTCAACTGAAATGATTTGCTGAATTTGATGTGAATTCACGAATAGTTTCAGTAACCAAAAAATCATTTCTTTGGTGAATTTACTATTCACTGAAAAAAATATACCCTACTCTACATGCTAATTTCAACAGTGCTGGGAATCCTAACCCTAAAGTGTATGTTGTGTTGCATAGGCTACTGAGGTTTTATAGACACTTTGAGCAAGGATATTATATTCTGAAATCTTGGTGCTCATCTCTCTCTTTTTAAAATCATAATATAATCTTACAGTTGAAAACACCTTTAACAAGTGAACATTCTTTCAGTCATGGTAATGAAGCAGGATGTTTCAACCGGATTCTTTCCGCAACTGCTCTATCTCTTAATGAGATGTCTTGCTTCTGAGTGAGAAACAGCCAAGACTGTGTAAGCGAAAAATGTGACAGAAAGTAATAAAATTAGATATTTGACACACAATCATGATGAGCTGCTTTCATTATTGTGACAATCCTTATTTATTTCCTGTCATCATGTTGTTTTCACTGTTGTTATGAAAATCAGTCACCCAAAGGGAATTGTTTCTAGAGACATGGAAAAATATTCCCCCTACTGCTAAGTGATAGGAGGTAAAATGATCAATATTTGCCATGAGAAGTGTGGAGAGGGACATTTTGAAAACCACTTCAGTGACTTAGGCACCTAAGTACACAACTTTCAAAAGTGACTTAGGCCCAGATCTTTGAAGGAATTTAGGCACCCAAACCCCATTAATGTCAATGGGAGTTAGATCCACAAAAGTATTTGTGTCTGGGCCTAAGGAGTCTAAACGCTTCTCTACACTGTGCGTTAGTCCACACTAGAGGGGTAAATTCTTCAGGTGTAAATAGCTCAGTTGTTTGAGCATTAGCTTGTTGAACCCAGGGTTGTGAGCTCAATCCTTGAGGGGGCCACTTAGGGATCTGGGACAAGAAAATCAGTTCTTGGTCCTGCTAGTGGAGGCAGGGGGCTGGAATCAATGACCTTTCAGGGTCCCTTCCAGTTCTATGAGAGAGGTATGTGTACATATATATGTTCTAGTGCTCATTAGCATGTTACTAACTGCCCCCCTGTGCACATTAATATAATACTGTTTGAAATGGGCTACATTCATGTACTCTAAGGAACTGTTAGTGAATGCTAGGAAGGGACCCATGGGCCAGTCAGTGTGCAACACCCTGTGTGCATTCAAATTTCCACCCCTTTAGTGTGGACTAATGTACAGTGCAGACAAGTCCTAAGACTCATTGCGCGTCAGTGGAATTTAGGCTCTGAAGTCAATACAGTGCTTGTGAAAAATGTTATCTAAGGCTTTTGGAGTGCAAGTCCCACTGAAAGCCCCTGGGATTTGTGCCTCAAAGTCCCTTAAGCACTTGACAATCTACCCCCAAATGACTGTGAGCTTATTTCCTTGACTGAAACCAGACTGGCCTCTTTGTGACCAAAGATCATTCTTCACCATATCTGCCCATTGTCTTTCATTCAGAAAGTTGAAGCTGCCCAACCGTTCATGTGTGAGCATTAGTCAGGGGACGAGATGCTACTTTTCCCTGAAGTAATGTCAACATTTTAATTATGGAGATTTAGGAAAAGAGAAACATTTTTCCAGTTAATACAGAATGTATTATCGCTCCTTAGACAGGCTGGGAAATCAGTTCTTATGTTTTTGCAAAATAAATTGGCAGGCAAATGGATCTAACATTGAGCCGCACACAGGGAAATACTGAGGGGAAATTGAGCTGCACAGAGGGAAATACATGAGCTTGCTGCTGGCCACACTGATGTGAAAAAGAGCCCACTGAGCTTCTGTAGGGCTTTCACAACTCGCCTGCTGCAAAGGGTAATCTGGTGCCTAAATCTGCTATTAAATGTGCAGTTGAGATTGTTGGAGCTGTGAGGCATGGCCCAGATCTGCAGAAATCCCCATGTGTGGAAAAAATCTCTGGTTTCTGATGAGTTGGGAATTTAACAGATATTTTTTTTTTTTTATATATTTTTTATTAACCTTTACAGTTTGACTGGTTCCCAAGTACCAGGTAGTGTGATAGAATGAAAGAGGAGAGTCCAGAGAAGAGGTGACTCCACCAACCTCCTTCATTAATCACATGTGTAGGATACAATAAAGTGAGATCCAGACTTTATGAAATCTAAAAGGATCATCATGAAAAACAACTAGGACCAGATTTTCAAAAGCACTCAGCACCCAGAGGTTTCTGTTTTTCCTTATGCCTATTAGCTGTTTTGAAAATCTGACCCTTAGGGCGAGCACTTTCGAAAATACAACCGAATTAGCCTACCAGTGAGATCCAGCCTGTGGGCTTACTCATAGTGCTCACAGATGTATGTTGGAACTTCCTGATGTTTTGTGTTAAAAGAATGTTACACACTAAATAATGATGTAAGCTTGAAAATAATGCAATCATAATGCTTAGCTCCAGAGTCTTTGGTTATTAGGATAATTAAGGCACTTGTTAATGTCCTTCAATTTAGGATAAAAATGGTGTTTGCTGTGTAGTGCTGTTGGCTAAAATGTTTTGGATTCTTGTAAGGTAGCTTAATTATTTATCCATCAAATTTAACCCTGCATCTGTAAAATCATTTCACTTTAATCATCTCTCTCATGCTTCTGAATGGCACTCTTATGGCGATAGCTAGTCTTAACATAGAAGAATAGGACCACATAGAATAATAATATAATCCCATTTCCCATTCACCAACACAGCTTACCGAGATTTTTAGATCTGTCTTGTTCCTATCTCAGGCTTCTTCAAAGCAAAACTACAGACGTTAGTAAATACTTTTTAAAAAAATATTTCTAAAGACAGAAAGTTATGGAGCAGAGCCCAGATTTTACAAGAATATGTCAGCCTGGTGTGGGAGCCTGTGAACTGCTGGTGAAGAGAAACCCAAAATGTCTTCATCACCATGCTATAGTACAATAAATGGGAGGAAGCCAGCAGCCCCTGCTGGAGTGGCAATGGGTCTCTGCCTGCCCTATGCAGATCAGTGTGGAGGGCAGCATAGGGGTGAACATGCAGCTAGTTGGCAAGGTCCCACTTGATGTGTATTTCCCTGCATAAGTGGTGCGTTGGTGTTATTCCAGTCCATAGGCTCTGAGTAGTAGCTGTTTGGTCCTAGCACACTGGTTTCTGTGTAGAGGCTGGATTTTGTGCCTCTCTGCTGGCACTTCACTCGTTACGGATAGTGTCATTTTCTTTTTAATGATGTAGAAGTTTTAGATAAATGTTCAATGATCAATTTTCATTGTGCTTCTGGTTTCTCTTCCAAGCTCTCTCTTTTCATCAATTTGATTGCAGAGAATTCATGAGTAATATTACAAATGTATTTCAAAGCAGCAGACTGCCATTGACTTCCAGCGGAATGTAAGCTATACTGTGGAAAGCTAAATTACATCATGAGTTTTGAAAACAGAGCAGATATCTACTCAAACAGGAGCTGATGCTCGGTGCTAATAAATCATCAAAGCTGGCTCCATTTTTTGTTACGCTGGATGGCATGTTCATGTATCATTTTTCTCTTCATAGGACCAAAGTGAACGTTTTTACATGCATGTCGAGTTTGATTCAGGTAGACAAGTGTCCAGAACAAGGCTCTCTTATAACACAGTGTAGGAAGGTTGGCTTGTAGTTTCCATGCAAAGCTTTGAGTTAATAAGCTATAAATGTCTCGTTGGCTCCAATCCTTTAGTGCAACACTCCCCAATTAAAGTTTTACAAACCTTATGATCTAAAAATCTATCTTTGTGGTCTATTATCTTCCTGTCTAGAATTCTGCTTAAAAATCAGACAGTCAAATGTGAAGATCTATAGCTCACTTTTATGCAGCAGAGCCTGGAATTTTTAGAGTAATTATTTTGCTGAACATGCACACATATCCCTTTTAAACACCTTGGATAAAATCCTGCCCTCACTGACATTAATGTGAAGACTTCAACTGACATCAGCAAGGCCAGAATTTCACCCCTTGCATGTAATTATAATCTTTAGATGGTCATGCTTCTTCCATAGCTCTTTAAGGCCCTGCTCCACTATTCTGTGTTAAACCATTTTCTGCCATGTGGATGTATTACCAAGAAGCCAGTTCCTTACAGAATCCACTCATATTCTGGTCAGATTTTCCTTAAATATCTAGATATTCCTTTTAAATCCACAAACTGGCTCAAAGTTAGGATTGAGGGAACAAGTTCAGATAAAATCAGAACTGCCCTGAATTGTTAAAATGTTTCTGAAGGGCCAGAGGCTGTGCTAAACTATTAAAACAAAATTCTTTTCCTTGGCCACTCTGCACTATCCATATCTAGTCAGGACCAGAAGCTAAGTGCTAAGATAGTGTCAGGGAAGTTGTTTCCATGATACTTCTCCCAATGCTGCAAATACATGCACCCTTACACAAGTCATCACACTAAAGTCAATGGGCTACTTGCGTGCATAAGGTTTCTCATTTGTGTAAGTGTTTGCAGGGTTGGGGCCACAGACCTTTCATGCTCACTGCTTTGGAAAGGCCCTTTCTCAACACTTGGGCTCTTCCTTCAGCCCCACCCACATGTCTTTGGTTTGTATGCAAAGCCTTGTCTCTTCTCCAAACAGTGCTCATCCAAGAGCGGAGCAGCGTTGGCGCAAGCTGCCCTAGCTCTGCAGGATCCAGCTGAACTGTGCTGCAGAGTAGGATTCCCCACTCGGGGTTGCCTCAAGAACTGTGGGGAACAGCAGAAAAGCACTTGCTTCTTGCTGCCATATGCTGCATTGAATCCTTGCCCTCTGAATCTCTGGTGACTGCAGTCCTGGCTCACCAACCAGTATGGAGCACTGTTCGTCGTCGAGGATGACTGGCTGTATAGTCATAGAGGAATTGCCTCCCAGCTTATAGAGCAGTTTGGTACATTCTTCAAAACAGCTGCAAGAAGCTGTTCTAGTTGCAGAGGAGAGAGAAGATGCTTAAAAGTTCTGTTAGAAGGGCCAGCACAGCATCCATCCTGGTTCACTGGAGAGCTCGCCACCTCTCTCCCCTTCAGCACTTTCTGCTCTTCCTGGAGAACCTGAGAGTTGTAAAATCTCAGCAAGCTATTGGCTGTCTCATTGACTGTTGGAATGAAATAGCTCACGGAGAACAAACAATGGTCCTGTCATAGAGCTACATCTTCTCTGGAGAGAGAAGCAGACAAGGACTTTGAAACTGATGCTTGGCTGTAGCCAGTGCCATTATTCACTAACTTTCATGAGCAATACAAAAATCCATCCTACAAAAACAGAGAGTCTCTGTCTACTGACCTTGGTGTAAAAAAGAAAGGAGGAAAATGACTTGCAGCAGAAGGCATAATATTTAATTTGGAAGTTAAACTTCGCTCTCAAACAACTGTGTCCAGATGTCTCACATGAGAACTTTTTCAGGGCCTGAGTGCCATTAGCTGAGCTGCATGGAGCTAAGAAGCTAACTGGGAAACTAGGTAGGTCGTTAACAGGTGTAGGGAAGAGAGCAGGAGCTGTAAGTGTTCTGTTGATCCCTCTAGACCTGCAGATGGATAGACTCTTTCCCTTTGATTTCTTTTCTAGGACTGTAAGTCCTCAGGGAGACCTTTTGACGAGAACATTTTTCAGTAATCGGTATAGTTACATTTTAGCCCCAGTTATGTTTGCTGACCTTGTCCAGTGTTGGTGTCTGTTTGTGTCAGATTCCACCTGCAGCAGGGTCTCTCCCCTGTCAATTGGCTGAGCTGTAAGAATGGTTTGGAGATCTTTTAGCTGATGTGTTAGCTGTGAACAGCTTAGCTGAGGGAATTTTTCATGTACAGCAAAGTTGTCAGCAAAATTGCAAGACAAACTACCATCAGGTATCTCCCTTATCGACTCTGGGCTGCTTAATTTCTGTTTCACTCTGCTAAGCTAACTATGTTGTGGACTGCATGTAGTTGTATTGTATAATTCTGTAACCACATTGCCCAATATTATTATTATTGTGTTAGCTGATTCTGAAATCTCATTATTTACCAATAGTACTATAGCGGGTGCAAATGCATAGACAGGAACAGTGATGCTACTTCTCTGCCACAGTCTCTGTATCTGGCCTTGGGCAAGGCACTTCGTCTCTCTGTACGATAGTTCACCGTCTGTAAAAATGGGGATAATAGCACTGTCCCAGTGCACAGGGGTGTTGTGCGGGTAAATGCCATATATCTGTATCGTGAGACGCTCGGATAAAACAGTGATGGGGCCGGAAAAGTACCATAGATAGGTTCCAAGCAGCACCTCTTCCAGTTAGGGATGGATTTCAGCTTCCACTTTACAGTAACATTTTTCATTGCTTATAATATGCTTAGGGGCTTGGCTACAATAGAAATTTCAAAGCGCTGCCCCAGCAGTGCTGTGGGAGCACTGCTACGGCAGCGCTTTGAAGTGTGAGTGTAAAAACCCATCCCTTACGGGTGTAGAGTGCAGCACTGGGAGCCGTGCTCCCAGCGCTGCCGCCCTGATTACACTGATACTTTACAGCGCTGCATCTTGCAGCGCTCAGGGAGGTGTTTTTTCACACCCCTGAGCGCGAAAGTTGCAGCGCTGTGAAGTGCCAATGTAGCCAAGCCTTTAAATTCCCAATGTATTTTTTTTAATGGGGGATCTCTGCCCAGAAGGGACTATGAAGAGAAAAGATGAGAACAAAATTCAAATGCTAGGGTGATAAGCCCCATGGAAATGCCCATAACTAAATATTTATTGATATTGGCCAAAACTGTCCAAAATGGTGAATGATTCTGGGTATGTCGGTTCATGGGTAACTTGAGGTACTTGAAAGGGGCCTGATTTCAGAGAGTGGTGGCATCCGCCTGCCCAAAAGCAGCTCTCTTTGAGATGTGTCCAGCTGAGCACCTAAGAATGAAGGCATTCAACAAAGTAACTTGCCCGTTTCTTTTAGAAGTCAAGCAGCGTATGGTAATAAAACACAACCACCTTGATCACTTTTAGCTGATGACTGTATTTGAACCAAAGTGCTATAATATTTTGTAATGACAAATAATGATATAAGCCTTTGAGTTATTTGACCATTAAGTGGGTTATCCTCAATGCAAAACATATGGAAATATTACACTGTATTTTATGGTTCAGATTAATAAGAAATGCTTACACACACAGTAAGCACTCTTTTTTATAGATTACTCAAACACAAGCTTGATGATGCATTGTACACAAGTTTCAGAAAACTGTAGACCTAAGCAAAGATTTACTGTATCATCATATGAGTGAGGGGAGCTGAGCAGAGTGCAAATAAAGTAGAAAGATGGAATTGAAAAGGCAGTTTGGGCAAATATCTGATCATGTCCATATGGTGAACGAAGTATGGTTGGTGAAGTGACGGGGCCATTATCTCCTCAGTCCACTAGGACAAGTTAATGACAACCAGGAAAATCGTTTGAAAGGTCAGATGCAATCTCACTGGATAGTGCTTGAGTCACTAATGGCAAATACCTGCACTTCAAACTTCAGAGCTAAATTCTTCCTGTCTGCAGAAACTTTAGTCTAATGGCGAGAAATGTCCTCAGCCAGGCTCCAATTCAGCAAAACATTTAAGGGCACGCTTATGCACGTCCCTAGGCAGGAAAGCACGTAAGCACATACTTAACTTTTAAGAATGACCCTGTTTCAGTGGCCAAGTCACTAACCCCAAGAGGCGTGAAATACCTGTTCAACTCCCTTTTCCTCATCAGATGGGGGAGGGAGGTTTAACCTGGATCTCCCACATCCTGGGTGAGATCCCTAACTGCTGGGTTAAAGGTTATAAGGTAGGCAGCCTCCCCCTCTCACCTCCCTTGGCTGTTTATGTGGAATTAGGTGTGCCCCATCCCAGTCTTGCAAGAAATGGCATAAGCACGTGGCTCCTGGAGAGAAGTTCCCAGCTGTGGATTGCAAGCCGAGATAGGCACCTCCCTCCGGCCTGGATTTAGGTGCCTAATTTCCAGAGCGGGGCAGGGCTTAGCACACACCCCTCACGCTGGCATCTGCTGTTGTCTACTTTCCGTGACACTCTGCCTTGCGTATTGACATGTCTGGATTCCTTTCGCGGCATCTGTCTCTCCCCATGCATTGTAGAGGGAGCTAGGTGTCAAGCCCCTGGCTCTGAACACTGCAAACCTGAATGCCTTTGTGGATCTGGGCTCTTCCCCTAGGGACAACTTAGCTGCAGCTGCAGTTACTGTTCACTAGTTTACACCTAAAGCTTTTCAGAGCCTCATGATGTTCCAAACTGCTAGAGCTTTGAATAGAGCTGCAAATTCAAATAAAAAAAGTTTCAATGTGCTGGCTTTAAACGTTCCTAACTGTAAAGTACTGAATCATTATAGCTCAAATATGGCTTGGGTGTTTTTTATGAGTCCGAATAAGATCTATGAAAGAAAACCAAAGCTGAGAAGCAGTGGTTTGGTAGTTGTGAAGGTCTCATGTTTTAAATTCAGCAAATGTATCCTTTGCTGAAACATCCTTAACAAATGAATCCTAAAGGTGTTTCACAAAAGTGGACAGAGGAATTGTCAGCCTCCTATATTAACACATGAAACGCTCCAAAGTTTTAAACTACTGAATTAATTTCCTTCAAGGTTGTTTGATTTTCTAATGTCTCATGACGTCCACTGAACAAAGTTGGCTTGTGGCTTCTACTTCTGTTTTTGACCTATACGTGGGGCAGAGCATGTGCAAAAACTGTTTTCTTTTCCTAAGTGTGTAACTCAAACACATGTGAACTGACTGCCTTCCAATAATTATAAATGCATTACAGTTCTTCCCCCTAGTCGTCTGGTTTCTTAGAGTGATGCTGATTGATTCCTTTTGCGCTGGATGTAACTCTCACGTAGTTGTTGGTGGATAGCCTTGTTTAAACAGGTGTGTCTAGCAGGATGCTTTGCAGGAAGTGAGATATGAGCTCCTTCTCCAATGTGTTCTGTACCAAGAGCATTCTTGGAGGGAGCATTGCAAAATGACATCTGGGGTCCAACAGGCAAAGAGTCATGGTGGTCCATGGGGTGGGCGGCATAGCAAGAGCTGATTCCTGAGGTCATTGGGCACTAGCCCATTGAAGAGGAGGACCTTGAATGGCATGTTCAGTTTGACTGGCAGTAAATGAGGCATGTGCCACTTTCACATTAGAATAAACTCAGTCTAATCACATGCCCAGAATTAAAATTTCTCATTAGCTCATGGCTAGCTGTTTGCTGTTCTGAAAAGAACATTGTACTGTAGAACTTTTACAGGAATTCGGCGTATCCACTTCTGACATTCAAACGGAATTTAATTTTTCCCCCTGCCAGGTCAGAGAGAGGCTTCTGTTGAGGTCTTTTATTTTATTTTATTTTATTTTTTGTTCTCAAGGGAAATTTTGTTTTATATGCCTCATCCCTTTTAATCTTCTGGAGAATTGTGGTTCGTGCTTGTGGTCACTAAACCACTCACCATTCTTTGAGTTGACTAGCAAAAGGATAATGCAGATTTCTTACTCCCAATATCAATACAAAAAGCCAAATTAGCTGTTTCCAGAGTTTACTTTTCTTGAGCCTCAGTGTTAAAAGCTCTTGAAAAGTGGTTGTTGCAGTTGATAGTAATAATCATCACACTGTGTGCTCGCGTGTCACTGGGCCAGCTAGAGGAGAAGCTTTTAGTAACATACAGGTAAGGTTACAATTGTATTGCATCTTGTGGTCATTGCCTTCTGCGGTATAAATGATCTCGTTAAATGTGATACATTCCATTTCACTATATTGACATTTCCATTTTAGTGCGATATACCTGTCTGGTAAGTCTACCTTTAATGTCTACCACAAGCATAAAAATCATCATGGGAAAACGAAAGCAGCCCACTTGAAGAAATGATAGGTAATTTCGGGTAGTATTACTTCTGGGAAAGTTTTATGCTAGAACAAATGTTGCCGTTTCTCAGAGCCTGTATAAACCTTGGAATGTGTTCTGTAACCAACCTAATAAAATGGCGGCCAGGCCATGAGAAAAGATGCCACGCTACCCATGGGAAATGTCATTCCTTTTTATTAGTTTAAGCTATGGCTCTTTTAAAGGAGACATAGTCACAAGGAGTTGAGACTACATTATGCTGGGTCCACCTCTTAGCACCTGAATTTAAATCTGTATTAAGCTAGTTTGGAGATGCATTCGGAGCCTTTTGGGAACAGTGCTCCATCTTGGAAGATCATACTGTCTTAAACAATGAATCACCTTTTAAGAAGCTGCAATGCAAGAGAGGGCAGAATTTAAAATGCAGTCATTGCTATAATTACCAGTCTGTCCTATGGACGCATGCTGCCAGTAAATAGGATATACCTGGTCACAGTGTGAAGGTTACAAGCTATCACTATGAGTTGCAAGGAGTTTTCGGGTCCTGGGCTTGCAGGGTAGGAGCTTTGTAGGATATTGGGTGATCTGGGTCTGGGAACAGTTAGTATGCAGAGAGCTGGCTTAGAGTATATTGGGGTGAGTTGTGCCCCTCTGCCTGAGGGAGCAGCCTGCTTGGGGTGTCTCTGCTTTTCTTTTCTGGATATTGGGGTTCTGGATTCTAAGAAAGAAAGTAGTGTTACGTTGCAGCTTCTCAGAAGGAGTATTTTATGTTTTTATCCAACTTTTGTGTATGTGCCATGATCCTAACGTGAGGTCAGGGCTGGCTCCAGGGTTTTTGCTGCCCCAAGCAGCAAAAAAAAAAAAAAAGCCACGATCGCGATCTGCAGCTCTACCGCCACTGCTACAGTCTTCCGCGGCAATTCAGCGGCTGGTCCTTCGCTCCAAGAGGGAATGAGGGACCTGCAGCCGAATTGCCACTGAAGACCCAGATGTGCCGCCTCTCACCGTTGGCTGCCCCAAGTAGCTGCTTGCTCAGCTGGTGCCTGGAGCTGGCCTTGTACGAGGTGAGTAGACTACTGTACTCTTGTGTAAGTTACAGTTGATGGTAAGTTCCATGGTTCCTCTCCCATTAAATGCAAAAGAAGAGGTACAAGAAGAGAAAAGGAGGACTCATTAGTTTGTTTGCAATTGTTTCTCTCTGCTGCAGGGGGCACTACCATGCTGTGATGGACTATCAGAGTTCTACTGCTTCCTAGAGGTTTACACACCCAGTTCCCATTTATTTTAATGAAAATTGGGTGTCCAAATCGCTGGGGACTCTAACCCTAACCCTTCCCAGATAGCCAGTAGCGCCAGGCTAAGCCTGATGACATTTTTGCCTCTAGGTTCTATAGGGTTTCTCTTTGGGGAACTCCCAAGGAGCACTTGCCCTTGTGGCTCAAAGGAAAAGTTTAATTGCTGGAGCTGGCAGGCAGGGAAGGGTGCAAGTGTGCTAGGGATAGTGGCTTCATAGACACTTACAATAAACTGTTGAATTCATTCCTATCCTGATTTCTAGAGAGCACCCCAGCAGAGTGATGCACAGCTAGACTTGTCCCTGGGGGCTCCTCTAAAGTGCCTGGGATCCTCTTGTTTATTAGAAAACAAGTAATTATCATCCACCAAGATTCTTCCTGTTCTCTCATCTCGTCCTCCCTCTGTGTTTGTTTGCCCCCTCTTTCTTTTTCCAGTGAGGAGCCTGCTGCCACAGCTGCCACCCAGTCCTCTGCTCCTGGCCTGTCACCCATCCCTGCTGCCAGATACCCAAATGTCCCCTGTGCAGCCAGCTTCAGGCTGTGCCTGCTGCTCCTGGCTCTTTCCCAGTGCCCACTCCCCTTTGCCTGCCAGGTGTGGTGGCCATTTCCCCCTCTCCAGATGTCATGGGGGCTTCTGCTGACTAGGCAATGAATTGGATCACACAGTGGGCCACTCCCTGCAGTCAAGTCAAGTGGGAGTAGGTACCCATTCATGAGCTAGCAGATAGTCTAAACTTGCTGTCATGTTTCATCATGATTTGAGACCTCTCCTTCCTTCTTCCTTTGTAAGTCACTTCCTGTGAGACTGTGGTAAGATCTAAAGGCCTGTTTAGACATTACACTATATCATACACATTATGCTATGCCAGTTATTGCAACTAACCACTAGAACAGGGGTAGGCAACCTATGGCACGTGTGCCAAAGGTGGCACGCAAGCTGATTTTCAGTGGCACTCACACTGCTCGGGTCCTGGCCACCAGTCTGGAGGGGGCTCTGCATTTTAATTTAATTTTGAATGAAGCTTCTTAAACATTTTAAAAACCTTATTTACTTTACATACAACAATAGTTTAGTTATATATTATAGACTCTAGAAACAGGGTAGGCAACCTAGTGCACGTGTAGCCAAAAGTGCACGCATTGAATTTCAGTGGCACGCACACTGCTCGGCGCCTGGCCACCAGTCTGAGGAGGCTCTGCATTTTAATTTAATTTGATAAGCTTCTGACACATTTTAAAACCTGATTTAATACAACAATAGTTTAGTTATATATTATAGACTTATAGAAATAGACCTTCTAAAATGTTAAAATGTATTACTGGCACGCAAAACCTTAAATTAGAGTGAATAAATGAAGACTTGGCACAGCACTTCTGAAAGGTTGCTGACCCCGGCACTAGAACCTTGTGATTGAGCTTTTATCATGTATCGATCTAGATGTAGGTACTTATCTGTCCCCTGTCACCACAGTATCTGGGCACCTCACAGTCTGTAATGCATTTATCCTTCCAGCATCCTGTGATGTAGGCCAGTGCTATTATCCCCATTGTACAGATGGGGAAAGTGAGGCACAAGTGACTCCCTAAGGCAGAGCAGAGACCTGAAGCCCAGTCTTTCGAGTCAGAGGCTGCTGCCCTAGCCCTTCCTCCCTGCTTCCTTACTAGCTAAAACTGACATTTGGAACGCAAAGTGGTCGCAGAACTTGATCTTGCCTCTGCTTACTTCAAAGCCAAACTTGGGTTTGTCCGAGTAAAGAGAACTGGATCTGGGTCAATAACCCTTGAACAGGTTGGGTGAAAAAGTATGAAAATTTAAATTAAAAAAAAAAAAGTCACAGAAAAGTTAAGCCAGGCTCGAGGGCCATCTGCTGTGATTGATGTCCAGCTGGTCCCTTGTGAAATCAGCTGGATGGACTCTACCCTTGTGTGACATTAGTGCATGCATAGGCAAAAATGGAAATGCTCTTCTCTTTCTCCTCTGGAACTCTCCCACCTGCTGCTGCTAGCCTCCCCTAATGTCCTCCTGACCAAACCTTTGCCTGTGTCCCCTTCCCACCCTGCCACTCCCTGCTGAGCCTCCAGGGGAAGGAAGCAAGATGCTGGAATAGTTCCTCCACTTCTTCTCAAAAACTGTTTCCTACCCTGAACACTGAGGTTACACTGAGGGAGGTGGGGACACCAGAAAGGTAAGGGAGGGCATAGAGGGAGAGAGAATGATAAACTAAGAGTGTGCATGGAAAAAAGAACAAATTCCAGTGTGTGTGAAGATAGTTGGACAGAGCAAGGAGATTTGGGGGTGGTGGGGAGAGGGCAGTGTGCATGTGGGTCTGGTTTGATTGGGGAGAGAGAAGTGCAGTACTGAGTGTAATTTTGCAGGGAGTGGGTAATGTGTACGTGGGAGGGATTCGGTGGCTGGCTTCTAATTCAGCTGTAACATTTTAGGGGGGAAGAGAAAAAATTGAGACTTCCTTCTCCTCCCTCCCCCCCAGTATAGTGCCCCTGAAAAGTCTGCACAGTGTTCTAGTTTGCAGTATAGAGTTTTAGTTAGCAACACAAACTTTAATCGGTTGTTAGCACGTAAGGTAAAATGTCATCTCTGGGTGTTTTGAAAAAATGAAGTCAAGCTGCCAGCTTGTTCCTTTATGACAAACATCTATATTTCCACCAATGCCTGCTCCCGGAGGGCACTGTTTGTGCAGCGAGTATGCAGATTAAACTGAGCCTTGCTCAAATAAATAAATAAAGTTTACATCCTCCAACAGAGCCCTGACAAATAGAATTGATAACTTCTGTATATGAAAACACAGGCTGAGCAGGAAGCAGCTGTTATCGATTATTAGGAGTAAATACGAATTGACACGGTAGACAGGAATGGCTCTGAATCAGCAGTTCTGTTCCATTGTATCTTGCTGATTAAAGGTCATTTAGAGGGCATAGGGACACGCTGGTTGGGCCTATTGTGTCCATCTGCACATTAATGACCACTGAGATCAGAGGCAGTTGAAAAAACACGGAGCTGAATTCTGTTCTCAAATCCAGCTGAGTAAATGCAGAGTGACTCTACTAAAGCCAATGGAACTATCCTGGGTTTGCCCCTGGGTAACCGAATAAATATCCCTCTCCCCTACCCCCCTTTTAATAAATCTTGGGCTTGGTTCACTCCTGCTGACAGGTAGAATTGCCTGTCCCTGATCCAAAAGTGACCGCTTGGCCCTGTGGAGGGATTTGTCCTGAGGGAAGGCTGTGGAATCCGGTTGGGAGGTTGGTCTTATGTGACAGTTCCATATTGACCGCAGGTTATCTGCCATTTGCCTTGGGCGCAGTTGGGGATATAGATGGGTAAGTCAGTAGCCTTTTCCTGTCTTGAACCATGACACTCTATCATAATTGGCTCATGGTTGAGCCTCCTGTCACTGATGGCAATGGAAGTAGGTAGCAGTATTGGAATCTTTGTATCTAGTTCCTGAGGTTTCAAGAATCTATGCAAAAAGTCTTATGCTAAAGATGAAAATGTCAGTGTTCTTTATAGCTGGACAGCATTGCATGGCATGTTCTTGGCACCTGCCCTGGCTGATATGTTCTCATTTCTTAACATGGTACAAAACGCGTTACTGGTGTATAACTTGCTGTTTTGTCTCACTCCAAACAGGCTTGGTAAATATAGTAGCCTTATGTTTTCATTGGCAGCTTCCCACACTGGCTGGCAGTACAGGCTGACCTGAAGAAGCAAGGTGTCGTGAAGATTATGTCTACACTACACAGCTCTTAGGGCATCATGTAGATAACTCATGTAACTAGCCCCACCAGCATGAATATAAATAGCAGTGTAGACAGTGAGGTTCTACTTAGGTGAGTAAAGACATTCCAGAACCTTAGGGTAAGTACCTTGCATGCTCTCTACTCACCCAAGCAGTATCTCCGCCATCTACGCTGCTTTTTTTTTTGTTAGTAGCTTAATGTTCTGCTGCCAGAGCCTTTCCTAGCTGCAGGGAAAGGATCAGTGCTCCTGGAGTCTTTCCCCACTGCTTTCCAGAGCCTTTGCCACCAGTGGTGTGCAGTGTGGACATATCTCTAGTTTTACCATGGGTATGAGAGCTAGATATTCCTCTAGTCCAGTCCCAGCTGTGCCACTGATTTATCCTTTGGTTTTGGACAAGTCACTTTATAATACTTTGCACTTACATAGCACCTCCTGTTTGAAGATCTCAAGTTGCTCTATAAACATTAATGAATTAAAGTTCACAGCATCCCCTGATAGGTGAGGTATTGTTGTTCTCATTTTCATAGTTGGAAGGATTCAGGGACTGTCTACAGGAGGGATTTTTGCACCAGTGTGGCTGGTGTGGTGTAGTTAGGCCATGCAAAACCCTAGGATAGATGTAATGCATCAGTACAAAGCAGGGATTGTAGTAGTGGGTTCAATTTAACCCTGAGGCTAAGCCACACCAGAGCAAAAATCCCTTGTATAGACAGACCCTGAGGAGCATAGAAAAATGTGATGATTTGCCCAAAGTGTCATGGCAAACGTGTAGCAATGCAGGGAGCAGAAAACCACGTTTTCAGGGGCATGATTTTGTGTGTTTTAGCCACCTCACCGTCCTCCTGCACTTATGTCTATACTGCAATTAAACACCCATGGCTGGCTTGTGTGAACTGACTTGGGCTCGTGAGGCTCAGGCTCAGGGACTCCAGGAATGGGGAGGGTCCCAGAGACCAGGCTCTAGCCCAGGCCTGAACATCTACACTGCAGTTTTTAGCCTTGTCAGACTGTCAGCTGTTTCGGGCCAGCTGCAGTCATGCTGCATGTCTTTTATTCCAGTGGAGACGTACCTTTAGAGTCTCTGTTCCTTGTCGTTGCAAGGAGGATTTATTTCCTTACCCACCTCACTGTGGCATTAGGAAGATTGATTAGTTAATATTTGTAAAGTGCTTTGAAGATGGAAAGCACTATGTAAATGCAAAGTGCCTGATTTTCCTCACGCAGTGTGAAATGGGTGTAATGTGTCAGATTCATGTTATAAGGCCAGAATGAACCATTGTGACCATCTAGCTTGACCTCCTTTACCACACAGGGCACAGAACAACCCTGAATTAATTCCTATAATGTCACTGACTTCAGCTCTGTTATTCCTAACTCTAAAGGGAGAGGAGATATTAGAAATATGAGTTGAACATTTTTTGTCCTCTGAAACTAAATGCTTATTTTATATATGTGTGTGTGTGTGTGTGGTTGTATGTATTTTTCACTTTTACACCCAAAATATTATCAAGTAAAACAAGATTCACTCTGCCCCAATAAAAATAAACAGGTTTGTGTTTAATGCAAATATTTTAGTTCTTGTTCAGCTTTGGGAGGCTGCATGTGAGGGAGTAACACAGCTTAGCATTGTGTTGGAAAGCAATGATGAAAAATCAGAACCAGATGACTACTAGCTGAGAGGCACAGGAAATGAAACAGAAGGTAGAATGACCCCTTTGCTGAGGAACAAGTCTTTCAGGTTGATGGAATGTCAGGAGAGAGGAACAAAAGCAAATGCTTTACTTGTGCTGAGTAAATATCTTGCAAAAGTAGGAGTAAGGAAACCTTTCAGAACTCCATATGCCTTTCAGCAGACCTGCAGATTTCAATACACATGAGAAATGGAAATCAACAGCTAGACTAGAGACACTGCCATGCCTTTTATTTTGAAACATAAATTACCGTTGCTGTAGACTAAAGGATAAAATGGGGTTGACAGTGGGATAATAGGTCTTGGACTGGAATTAAGAGTTTTCTTTTAAACAGTAAACTAAGATTACTGCATGTCAAAACACAAAGTGCTGAGCAAATGTAAATAACAGAAGGCTTTACTTTGAAACCTTAGGGTTGGTGAACTATGACTGTGGTGTTTCCATAGTTTAATATCAGTATCAGACATGGTATTGTGTGATTACAGCTAAGGCTAGAAAAGTAAGCGTTCAAACAGACATGCCGTGCAGCAGAATTAAAAACAGGTGTTAAACCGCATTTCAAAGACATTACAACTGAAAATGTATTTTTTTAAACTGTCCAAACCTCTATTGTTTTACATGCCTTTTCTCTGTGCTGTGTATGACTATTTGATACCCAGCTTCTGAATCTATTACCCTTTGGGCAAATTCTCAGCATTGCTAACTCTTGTGATTTTTGTCATGAGTCACATCATTTTTAGTGTTTTTCTTAAAGCTCCTGCTGCTGGAATCATGGGCTTACAATGAGAATCTCAGCTTTCATTTAAAAAACAAAAAACTATGAAAATGTGAAGTGAGTGTACCCTGAGGTTCAAAAGCCAGGAGATAGATAAAAAGAATCCAATATTTATTTAAAAAAAAAAAAAAAGCCTCCTGATTTTTTCAAGCCAATCTCCTGATTTTGGGGAGGGGCAGGCTTGTGATTTTTGAACATTTGGGGTTGGCGATTCTGATTTCTGCTCCTGTTTTTTCAGTTCAGGGAGGTGGAGCACGTTTGTCTGAGGGTATGTCTACACTACCCGTCGGATCGGTGGGTAGTGATTGATCTATCGGGGATCGATGTATTGCATCTTATCTAGACGTGATAAATGGTCCCTGAACGCACTCGTCGTCGACTCCACGAGGGTGAGAGGCGGAAGCAGAGTTCGGGGGAGTGGCGGCCGTTGATCTAAGTCGATCTAAGATACGTCGACTTCAGCTATGCTATTCTTGTAGCTGAAGTTGCGTATCTTAGATCGATCCCCTCCAGGGTAGACTAGGCCTGAGAGTGGGATATGGGCTATTGCCTGCCAGAATTAGACACCTTCTACAGAGTAGTCAGGGCACACAAACCCAGTGAAGGACCATCAAAGGCCTAACCCTAACCCTAACCATCACTCCTTGTGGTGCTGTTATCCTTGGGCCTGCTGGCATAGGCTTCAGTGAAGGATTTTGGTGCAGGGGGAACACAGGGTGGATCTAAAGATGCTTTTTGCCTAGGTAATGCTGCATATTTTGAGCAACATGTCCTGTTCTAACTTGTCGTCCTTCTACTCCTCTGTTTTGTTAGAGGAGATTAATAATTATCATCTTCAGGATATAGGATAAAGTCTAGCTTCAATCGATGAGGCTCACTTTGAAGTTAGGGGAACTGTACTTTCTTACACCAAGGCTGAATCTTGCCCTAAGAATGAAATCCTGGTCCCTTTGAAGTGAATGGTAAAGAGCCCAGTTGACTTGAAGGGGGCCAGGAGTTTACCCTTAGAACTTTTGCAGCATTTACAGTTAATGAGTTTTCTGTATCATGGCAAACTGTGAAGTATAAACCAAAGGCAACATGGGCCTGAGCCGTTGCTAATTGCAATGGGGAGCACATGATAGCTACATGGGTTTGAAACATTTGACTGTGTTTTCCCTGTTAAGTCCTGATACAAAACCAGTTGAAAACAGTAGGAGTCTTCCCATTGTGTTCAATGGGCTTTGGAGCAGGCTCTTAGCATAGAGCATCATGAGACAGGTTGCTTTGTTGCTTTGTTCTTATATAAAGATTTGTTTCTAGAGCCTAGAGGGGAAATATAGCTAGGTCTGAATCCACAAAACATCTCCAAGTTTTCAAACTAATCTCCTGTGCTATAGAAGATAATGCGGTATCATTGTTTCAGGCGTAACTGTAGAAGACAAGCCATGCTGGGTCAAAGCACTCTGCACCCACAAATGAAGCCAGAGTTTCAGAGGAGGGTCATTTTGAGAACAATGGAATCTGCTGGGTGCTGAGCCCTTTTGAAAACACAGTCGTTTCCCTTAGGTGCCTGAATGGCATAGCAGGAGAGCTGAGCTTTAAATCAAGCATTGAGGCCTGCAGTAACTAAGCCAGAGGGTATAGTCCTATTGTGGGAGTGGCTGGGTGATGTGCAGGGGGTCAGACTAGATCAGGGGTGGGCAAACTTTTTGGCCCGAGGGCCACATTGCGGTTGCAAAACTGTATGGAGGGCCAGGTAGGGAAGGCTGTGCCTCCCCAAACAGCCTGCCCCCACCATCCGCCCCCTCTCACTTCCTGCTCCCGGACTGCCCCCCTCAGAACGCCTGACCCATCCAGCCCCCCCTGCTCCTTGTCCCCTGCCCCCAGCCTTCCAGGACCCCTGCCCCCATCCAACCCCTCTGCTCTCTGTCCTCTGACTGCCCTGATCCCTACCCACACCCCCCCCCCCTGACAGCTCCCCCTGGGATTTCCCCCCCCATCCAACTGCCCTCTGCTTCTTGTCCCCTGACAACCTCCTCCCAGGACCCCCTACCCCTAACTGCCCCCCGGGATCCCACCCCCTTATCCAACCCCCCCACTCCATCCCCTGACTGCCCTCCTGACCTCTATCCACATCCCCAACCCGTGACAGGCCCCCCAGGACTCCCACTCCCAACCCTCCCTGTTCTCCATCCCCTGACCGCTGCCCCAGAACCTCCATCCCATCCAACCGTCCCCTCCTCCCTGACTGCCCCCCAGAACTCCCTGCTCTCTTACCCAACCCCTCCACGCCCCACCCCCTTACCAGCATCAGGAGCTTGCAGCTGCGACACCCAGCCAGAGCCAGCTGTGCTCCCCACGCTGCCCAGAGGGAGTGGCGGGCCAGCGCGCGGCCCGTGCAGCAGCATGGCTGCTGGGGAGAGGGAGCAGCAGGGGAGGGGCCGGGGACTAGGCTCCCCGTCCGGGAGCTCAGGGGCCGGGCAGGACCGTCCCACGGGCCGTAGTTTGCCCATGTCTGGACTAGATGATTGTGTTGGCCCCTTCTGGCCTTGAAGTCTGTGGGTAAGTCTACACTGCAATAAAGAACCCCATGGCTGGCCCGTGCTTGCTAAGGTGACCAAATGTCCTGATTTTATAGGGACAATCACGATTTTTGGGTCTTTTTCTTATCTAGGCTCCTATTATCTTCCACCCCTGTCCTGATTTTTCACATTTGCTGACTGGTCACCCTAGTGCCTGCAGACTCTGTGGGGCTCTAAAATTGCAGTGTAAACTTTCAGACTCAAGCTGGAGCACAGACATCTACACTGCAGTTTTATAACCCTGCAGCCCAAGACCCACAAACTCGAGTTAGCTGACCAGGGTCTGCTGTGCGTGTTTTATTGTGGTGTAGACATGCCGTATGAATCTTTGAGCGCATGAAAAACTGATCCTAATAGTGTTTTGGTGTCCCCCCCCGCACCAAACCTCTTTTTAATGCACTTCTCTTAATTTATGATGTACAATTCTGATGCTAAACCAAAAATGTTTTTTGGCTGGTGTTTAATTTCTCATGCTTGACAGCCTTCACAATAAGAAGTCTTTCCCATTCTTTGCACCCCAGCATGTCTTCATTTACTGCTCACGTGACAGAGTCTTTTAATTTGAGTTTCTGTTTATTTGGGTAGCAGTTGTGAGTACGGAATGACTCTGTAACAAGTTTACATCTTTTGCTGAGTTACTGCGTACTCCTGCAATAAGCTACCTGAAACAAAGGTGCTTATTTCTTGTCGTGGTCAAATGCAAGCTCCTTGGGGGCAGGGACTGTCAGTTCTGTGTGTGTACGACACGAAGCTCACTGGGCTATGGTCCATGACTGGGGCTGCTAGGTGCTATTGCAATAAAACAATACATGTGATTAATCATAGTGTGTTTAAAATCTGTTTGTTTAATGTTAAATCTCAATTTTTAAGGAGAAAAATAACTGCACGTTAATTGTTATGTTCCAGAAGAATCTAAACAAACCAATGTCCTTAGCTATGGGAAGATGTTTAAATTTTCTCTTCCTTGTAGATACTCTTTTTTCATGAAGGACCAAATTCCCCCTTGTAAGTAAGCAGGCACGACTCCCCTTGTAGTCAAGTGCCCCCTTTTACACCAGGGCTCAATTTTGTCTGAGACCCCTCTGGACCTTGAGAATTACTTACATGGGAAATCCTGTAACAGTGTCACAATTGGAATAAAAGCAACAGAAGCATAGTAATTCTGCTTACAATATGTTAACCAGAATACATTCACAATTCTTTCTACTTAGGGACACAATCTGCTTGCTGTATTATGCCAGTAGAGATAACCCTTAATTCCTCTCCTATCCGGTTTTTGAATCATTTTGTTAAACAAAGGCCTTTGAGTCTTCCTTTGTTGCTGAGAACAAATGGTGAGATTTTTGGAACTGTAGCTACTTTTGTTATTCACAAATTCCAGAGCCTTTCAAAATTCATCATCAGTCACATTCTCAGCTCCACCACACAATCAGTCATTATGTCAGTAGCTGCCCGGGGAGTCTCACTTTGGCTCATTCAGCCAAATAATGAGCATCAGGACAACCACTTCTGCATTTAATAATAATAAATTATTATTAATAAATAAATAATTAAATAAATGATTCATAAAATAAGGTCCTTGCAAGCACAGAGCCATGTTGCTGTCTTTTGCTTTTTGATACATCTTTGCCTAAAAGTCAGTTCTATGTTTGTGGCACAACTCCTCACTCTGTTTTATGTGTATATTAAAGTAAATATGTGCATTTCAGGAAATAAACTGATTTTGTCTGAGCGATGCTTCAGTAGTGCAAAAAATTCTAAAGGCTTTGCTTTCCAAACAAATTATAAGACTCATTCTGCAGTTGTGACATAGGGAAAACACCGTCTTAGTGTCAGCAGGAGTTGGGATTCTGCCCAATTTCAGGATGTATTTGTAAATCATTATTTTACACAGGCATAACTTCGTGGAAGTTTTATGCATTTTAGCTTGCTCACATGTTCTACTATACACAGCTCCATTGCACCTTTACTGATATGTTAATGTATATTTCGGCTATGTATTTAATACATCCCATCAAGTAATATGATGATGCTTGAATCATAAAATATCAAGGTTGGAAGAGAGACCTCAGGAGGTCATCTAGCCCAACCCCTGCTCAAAGCAGGACCAATCCCCATTTAAATCCCCCCCAAGGATTGGGTTTACAACCCTGGGTTTAGCATGCCAATGCTGAAACCACTGAGCTATCCCTCCCCCTGCCAAGGAGTGTAAATGAGTAAAAAGTCACTGATCTGGCTTTATATGATTAGGTTTTTTATTAAGTATATGTTGGAAGAAGTGCAGAGCTAACTAAAACATCACCAGCATGTTAGTGTGATGTTTCCCTCCTCCTTCTTCCTCATGATGAGGAATGTAATTTTCAAAGTGAAACAGGATTATTCTTTCTAGTTTGTAGTGTCCTCCTGTACAGATGTATGTAAGTGTGAAACAGAAGTGGAGTCCAAATTATGGTTGCTATAATCTGTACGGTACTTGACTAATCCCAACTAGATTGATCCAGATGTCTTGCTAGCCAGAAGTCTTAAGTGATAGCCATTGTTACACCATGTGCATGCCATTGCCTTGTTCATCTAAATAAAAATTGGATTTAAACACTGATGTAAATGAACAAGGTAAAGCTGCAGTTTGCTTTTCAGTTACGGATGGATTTGGATGCATCAGCCAAGAAGTGATAGAAATAATGTTAAAAGGTCTTTGATTTCTCATTTGTTTCTCATAACAGCAGGGGAAAGTCTTACATTCTAGAGGGTTTTTTGCATTTGTCCACCGTGAGAAGCTGTTACCATTTTTAACTCTATGTTTTAATGCAGGAGCAACCCTTCTGAACAATCTTGATTAGACTCTTCTGTTTAAACCTGAGTGTATGGTCCATATGAGACTTTCTAATCTAACCCATTCTTGGTCCCGTTAACTTATTGGAGAAAAAAAAGAAAATGTAACTTAATTGTATTTTTGGCTTATTCTTTTGAGTAAGGCATGGAGAGCGTGTCTATAACAATTACATTATTTTATTTAAACATTGCATAACATAGCAAAAACAGCCACCTATAAACTGCTGCCTGCCACAATCTGTCCTGTCCCCTGTAGGCAGGAGCTCAGAGTTGGCATCCTTTTGTCTGCGAGAGGGTGGGAATTGCAGCCTATGGTGTAGACGGTTTGCAACGTCTCATGACTGAATAGGTCAGACGGGAGCTCTACCTTCCAAAAAGCAAGGTGACCTTTGGGTTTTGCAGCCACACCTCCATCATTACATAATAATCACAGCTGCTCCACACAGTGGATGCTGTTAAATTTTACTTTCAGACGTGTTAACTTTCTTTTTTCTAGCTTGCGTTTAAAAGTGAGAATGCATTGCTTTCAAATCACACTGAACTAGTGATTTGCTCTCAAATTGTATTATTTTATGTGTGGTCTGTGTGCGTTCAGGTGTCTGCATGTTAGATTATAAACTGTTTGTTTGTAGCCCATGCCATATCTTTCTTTTCTACTTGAATAGCAAGTTATCCATGGGTGTCCTTACTCTGAGTGGAGGGTCTATTGCAACAGAAATAATAGTTGTGTTTCTTCTTGCAATCTGAGGCCTTGATCTTGTAAAGCACATGTATGGCTTCAACAGGACAGCTCCTGTGCTTAAAGTTGTGCATGTTTCTAAGCATGATGCTGGCTCAGGGCCAGAATGCAGTAAATGATTAGGACCTGTACTTTGGACCAAACTAATGATGTATCAGCACACAGTGTGTTTATAAGCAGGTCACACAGTGTAAATTTTCTGTGTTCTTCATCTATATAAACTACAGAGTTGTATAGGTCAATACAGGCCTCCCTTGGCCTGAGATGCATGGACGACGCCATGCATACATAAACCAAAATATAATAGAGACTGAAAAAGGTGGAACGAGACTGGGAACTGTGCTAAGTGTATAGATCACGCTTGTTAGACACCCTTACCTGTGACAGCGTTGCAGGCTAAGTGCCTGTGGATGGAATTAGTATTCTTGGTGAAAAAATTGTTCCAACACACAACAATGATTTTTCTTTAACATCAGGCATATATGGTGACCTGTTATCATTTTTAAATCTTGAATAGTTGTGTTTATCAAGGCTTTAATGCAGCACAGTTGGTGGGCTAATCGTTTCCTAGTGATTCTGAGCTGTGGGGCAGGGAAGAATTGCAGATTAGAGAAGGCTTTAATCCCCTCCACAAGTTATTGGTGAAACATTTCCCCAGTGAAACACTGATTTACCTGTGTGGCTTGTCAGGAGCAGGGATTGAACCTGGGATTTCTGGTTCTTAATGCAGGTCCCTCCAATACCCGAGCTTTAAGATCCAGCTTTGTTAACCAAAATATAGCAAGCTTGTCAAACTCTTGCTGGCCTAGCCACCACTAGGGCGGATGGAGTGCCACCTGCCCACCATGTGGCATGGCTTATACTAATTTTCTCACTCTCCTATGTCTGCCTGGAGTCCCACTCATCCATGAGTGTCTTGTCTCTCCACTCCTCCTGTTTTCCCCTTTTGCCTGAAAAGCTGCGGGGCATGATACAAGGTCTTCCCCCCCAGGCTTTTGAAAATGATGAAGGGAGAACTGTGCGGTGAGGAGTTGTTGGAGAGGCAGGACTGATGATGGGTTCTACATTGAACAGTATTGCTGCATTTTAGTTTTACTGGAGTGTTGTTCTTGAGTTACGTCAAGGGCTCCAAGACTCTATGGATAGTTAGTATTTCTTAGAATTTATATAATCCTACTGCCCAGAATGTGCAATTGCATCAAGAAAAGGGATGGGGACATGGCAGAGAGATTTTATTTGCACATCTCCTGGAGTAGGCGCTGTTTGAAAAGTACCAAATGTTTTTCTCATTTTTTTTTTATAATATCCCATTAATTTTTTCATTTTTTTAAATGAAAAACTGAAAACCATTTTTTTTTCAGTTTTAAGTGAAAACAATTTAAAACTAAAATTTTTTCACGAAAACTAAAACTTCTTTGGGAAGAAAAAATTCATTTTGGTCAAAAAGCCTTTTTGTGTATGTGTCAAAAAATAGTCTGACTTAGGCATGGTTGCAAATCCTATGGGGAAGGAGTAGTCAATAGGTGGCCCCTGGGCAAAATCTGGACTGCCAGACGCTTTTAAACGGATCCCCAAATCTTTTTATTTATTTACTATTTATTATTTTCTCTAAAGTCTCTGGTTGACTAGACCTTGACCAAGAAATGTGGACTTTGACAAAAAATCTTCACCCCCTCCCCCACAGAGCATGTAAGTCCAGCATGAGTCTGTCCCTATGAGGGGCTGCTAGGTATGGCACCCTGCACCCTATCAGAGCGTAGTGAGTTTCCCACTGGCCTACTCTCCTCCAGAACCCTCACAGGCGTCCCATAATGCCTTTGGAGCCTCCCACTGGAGCATAGTCCCTACATGCCCACCTGCTAATGGTCACTGTCTTTGTAAAAATAACTCTATTGCCAAGACCTAGTAGCACAGTGGATTTTTGTGTGTGATATTTTTAAAAAAAAAAATTCATAAAGAAACAATAAAGATACAAAAAGGTAAATGATGTACAGCTTGTAACTGAATACTGCATATTTAACAGGATAGCCAATGAAATTATATAATTACACAACTTTACAACTTGTCAGTTACAAGACTAGACAATACAAAATTAGACAATATAACACAGTCATAACATGTTGGGGGGGTAACCAAAAAAGAAATTACATATATAAATAGACAAAGCTAGCATGTGAAGGAGGGAAAGAGTGGAGTGGTCAGCAAGAATAGAAGTCCGACTTTATTTCAGCCGTCTCAGCATTTTTCATCTAAATGTATCAAGAAATGGAGTCCAAATTTTGTCAAAATTATAGAAAAATTTAAAGCCAAACACTGTTTTCACTCATTTCCTTAGCCTCTTCCCACAGCTGCCTTGCTGTTGTACAGTCCCATAGCATATATATCAAGTTTCCTTTTTCTTTATTACAGCTCCAACAAATATCAGAGGACAAAGCTCCCATTTTGCACAGCCTCTGCAATGTCCAATACATTTTGATTAGACTCTTTTGCTGTCAGGCATAGTCTGAGATCCACAGAGAAGCATTTTTATGTAGCCTGTGGATTAAACCTAAAACCTAGAGGCTGATAGGAAAGATGAAGTGCGTGGGGGAGGAACCCTGCCGGAGAGGTCAAAAGTCCTGGTTTTCTTCTCTCCCACTTACCAGAGATAAGTAGTAAATGTTTGCCAGCAAGGGAGAGGCCTGATTCATCAGTTTCTGCAGAATTTCAGCTTCTAGCTTTTAGAGGGCCAGAGAACTCGCTTTGATCCTACTCACACCAGCATAAGGCAGTGGTAACTCCACTGAAGTCAACAGAACAAGAAGTCTGAAACTGATGCAAATGAGAAGGGGACCAGGCCTCAAGTTTTCAGCTCTTATATTTGCAAACGCAGCCCTGAAGATGGGAACCGATGCAGTGCTATGTTCCTAGCTCTGCAAGCCCAGACAGCTCTCCCATCTCTACTGACACACAGAACTTTGGCAAGCAGCTAGAGTGCGGGATGGGAGACAGCTCCTCCATGCTATTCAAAAAATGGTGGAGAGCAATGAATCTGACAAGCCTCAGTTTCAGTCTGCTGTTGCTTCTTATGAGTAGATGCAGGGGAAGGCACTGCTGGTACCATCCCTGGGGAGAAGGATCCAAAGGCTGGAAGTGGGGTAAAATTGCAGCAGACAAGTCACCAAAAAGGGGGAGATTTGTGGACCCACTTCCATGCTAACTAGATGGGGTGGGGAAAAGAGGAGGACAACTCTTTCTCCTTTCTAGCTGCAGGGAAGGCTAAAGGGAACTGCAAATGAATCACACACTTAAACCCTAGAGGCTAATATGAAACATGCAGGGCTGAGCAGGGTCCAGGAAAAGCATCCTGGTAGGAGTCCAAGCAAGCTCCCCTTCCCAGCATCTGTGAGTGGGAACTTGAAGCTCTCCTTCGAGAATGTTGCTTTTTGTGATGAGGTGTCAGTTTAAAGCTGAAATCACCCTGGGATTGTGCACTACAAATTTATTCTTCCTGGGACACCCTGATAGCTGTCTCTTTGAGTTGTGGAATTGATGTTCTTTCTGTGACTGTGGGCCAGATCCTGCAGTCTTGGCTTAGCCTTGACTTTGATGGAAATGTCACCTGTAGGATTTGGCCAGAGATTAATGCCTGGAGGGTGTTCAGTTAGTTGACCCAAGAGTGAGGAGTGTCCTCATTGCTCTCAGGGCTCTGTAATCAAGAGGCCTCTCATTTCAGACAAATGTTTACCTCTACCCAGGTGAATCTGATATGAACCGACCTTTTTATTGCTGTAATTTACTGACATAAAAAATGTTGTATCATGAAACTGTGATTAGGGAATTCTCTGTGACAGATCTGAGCCTTATAACACACAAAGCTTCCCCTGCATTTCTGTCCATTAGCTGGAGTCTCTGTCAAATGTTTTGAGGGCAGGTGTTGCACTGTTAGGTGATGAGTATTTAAATCTCTGGTGATGTTATTGGCAGATGATGTGAAGCTTTATAGGCATCAGATACGTGTGGGCTGCAGTAGGTTTTCCGTGGAGTAACAGGCAGTTAACTAGCTTTATGAATGGCTTTAAAAGCATGTATGTTAAATTATTAGAAACCATACCTGATCCTTTTAAATTTACTGTGAGTAGAGAAACCAACTAGCATATCTGCTGTTATTACAATGAATAGGCCATGGGAATGCATAAAATATATTTTTAAAAGGTATTAAAGTATTAAAAACTGTGTGGGTACCGTGTTATAATGAATGAAACACTGGTAATTGGCTGCATTACAGTAAATTGGAAGCTGCTGTACATATGGCTGAATTTTGTGTAGGAGTTGCTTGTAATGCGTATCGTGTTTTTCAAGGGTGAGAGCATCTTTTCCTGGCAAAGGTAGCAGCTGTGACTGCTGTGCGCAGATGTGACAAAACACTCCAGGTAAATGAGAGATGCAGTGTTGTTTGAAGAGCAGCTGCTGTTAATTGTAGAATATTTGTGCAGGATCCCTCCTACTTTGTTTTGTAGACACCCTGGTGGTGAAGGTTGCTTCCCTCTGAAGAGTGTTGTATTTTAATTAACCAGTTGTTTCCTTGTTTGTTGCTGGGATTCTTGGGAGGTGGGGGTGAGGGTAGTAATGTGAATCTATGTATATGTGTTTTTTATTTTAATCAGATAGAGATGTAGCTCTCCAGGGAATATTTCTGACACTTTGTGAAACATCCCCTCTGACAGGCCTGGGTACAGTGCAGTCCATTTGCTTTTTGTTGTTTCTACCTCTGATATAGCGATTAATACCACACCCAGTAATGCAGGTTGTGCTGCAGGAAAAACAAGCACCAAATTAGTCGCAGCTAGTGATGTAAACTAGTGCTTTGCCTGTCACCTGAGACGTAGTGCTTTAACGGGAACAGTTAAATGCTTCAGGAGTATTTCTGATCCTGGAATGTTTATTGGGTTTTGTCTGTTTGCCTCTTTGTAAAATTAAATCCTTTTCAGCAGTAATTGATTTTTGGGAAGGAAGGGAAAGTGTTTTGGTTGAGGTTCATAAACAGGGGTTTTGCTCACCACATTTGGAATGGGAGTTTTTCCATTTTGATTCTTGGCTCTTCTCTCTCTCCTTTTTAGATTACCATATTCCAAATCTAAGCAGCGTAGCTGCTGCTAATAGAATAGAAGGCGTTAGCAAAGCCATGAGTGTACCAAACCTCAGAAGGGAAGGGTTGAAAGTTTCTCCTGCAGGCAGAGAAAATGAGGGGCCCCAGACAATCTGGTGGATGAATCAAGTCAGATGGTGCGAAGCCTGCCTCCAGCTCCTCTGTCACTGGATACTGGTGCTTGTGGCTTAGTCAAAGAAAGCGGAGCCCCAAGCCTCAGTCACTATTCATTAAAGTGGAAGGCTGGATGAGGTATGCTTTCTTTTTACAGTATCAAAGAGACATTGTATTTGTAGTCAATCATAATTTTTTTCTTCTAACAAATTATTTTGGTACATATTTATAGCATTAGGGTACATGCAGCATGGCAGGTAGGCGTATCTCCATGAGTTGTCCTTTCCACTTGCCTTTAATGTTATACTTTTCTATGACTCTTAAAACATCCTAAAAATGTAAGTTATTCCACGAACAAAGTGAAAATTTATGCATTGCAAACCACTCCAGGATTGTAGTATCATATAGTCTCATCTCTGTTTGCCAGAAGCTGGGAATGGGCGACAGGGGATGGATCACTTGATGATTACCTGTTCTGTTTATTCCCTCTGGGGCACCTGGCATTGGCCACTGTCAGTAGACAAGATACTGGGCTAGATGGACCTTTGGTCTGACCCAGTATGGCTGTTCTTGTGTTCTAATGTTCATCGCCCCCAGTTGACCTTCTCTAAATTATTTATTATATTGTATGCTTCTGGTCTCTTCCTTCTCTAACTAAACATCCTTTCAGTCATTCCTCCTACGGAAGCTTTTCCAGGCATTTCTGATCGTTCTTTTCTTCTGTCTCCAGACCCTATTTCTGCTGTAGCTTTTTTGAGACAGGGTTATCAGAACTGAACATCATCTTCCAGATGACCTTCTGTGCAATGTCCTTATCCTCTGTAATTGCTCCTTTAACTCCCTGGTAGTCCAGCTGATTCCCAGTTCTCTCTGATTCCCTGCTTCTGATATACTTAGAAAAAATTGTGGCATATATTTTTCAGCTGTTGATTCTGCAGGTTCACTCTTACCTCTCCTAACTTTTATCTCACATTTTATCTGCCATAATTTATAGTCCTTTCTGCTGCCTTCATTTAAGCTGCATTTCCATTGGCTAAGAGATACCTGTTTGTCTCAGATAACTTTGTAATCTTGCCATTTAACCATGCTATGTTTTTTTTCCCTTTCCTTCTTGCTCTGTTTTTACTTTAGAGGTATGCATACCTTCTGTGAGTCAGTTGTGGCATGCTTAAGGAGCCTCCATTCTGGGTCTATGGAGTTTACTTTCCTCATTTTTTACTTCCTCATTGTTTGAGAAAAAACCCAACCTTATTTAATTTTAGTATAACTGGTTTTGGTTCTCGAGGATATTGAGGGTAATGATACTGTGGTCACTACTATAAGTGTTTGAGTTATAGTTACTTTGGGTTAAGTTGAGAATAGCCTCTCATCGTATGTATGCTGGAGCTAGCTTTTTACAAGAAGGAGTCCTTTAAACTATCAGTAAATTGCTTCTCTAAATCACATCTCAGTGTGGCATTTGATCCATTTAGATACAGGTATTTGAAGTCACGCAGTATTACTGTTTTTCAGAGTCTCTTTGATTCTCCACATTGTACACTCAATATCTTTTTCCTGTTCAGAAGGTTACTTTTAGAGCTGATGGAAATTTTTCAGATGAAAGGGGTATTTTTATTGAAAAATGGCCTCATTCTGAAATCAAAACTTTTGTAAAAAATGATCAGCATTATCGATATTTTTCATTAAGCACAAACTGTTTCACAGTTTTTAAAAATGTTGTTGAAATGTTTATTCTTGGAGTGATTGCTCATGTGTATTCCACAGTAGGTGTGCATGCTCGCCATGTGCACCGGTGCCAGAAGTTTTTCCCTTAGCAGTACCCGTACTGGGGGAACACCGCTGTGACCCCTGGAGTGGCACCTCTATATCGTGCTATAAGGGGAGCCGCGTGCTCCCCCCATCCTCAGTTCCTTCTTACCGTTGGTGAAGGTAGTTGGAACGTCTTGCTCCAGCCTTGCTGCAGCTTCTCTAGTTGACCTTAGTAGTACAGTTACTTTTAGTAGTTTTTTAAGTAGTTAGAGTGGGCTCGGGGCATGCCCTGTGCCCCAGGCTTCAAGTTGTGCAACTCCTGTCGCCATTCTATGCCCGGAAGTGATCCACATGCTGCGTGTCTCTGCTGCTTGGGTGAAACTCATGTAAATGAGTGCTGCAAGATCTGCAGGTCATTCAAGCCGCAGACTAAGAAGGAGAGGGACATCAGGCTTCGTGCTCTCCTGATGGAATTGGTGCTGGCCCCTACCCCAGCACGCCAAGTGGACTCGGCGCCCGGTATCATGTCTTTGGTGCGTAGTGAAGTCCCCTCCACTAGCCAGCACCGCTCCCCTTCCAAGAAGCAAGGGAAGACTTCCGTCTCACAGTGGCACTGAGAAAAGGAGAGGGGTGAGGCTGGTCCCAAGCTGGGCAGCCCTAGATCTCCCCCGGACCCTGGGCCTCCATTTTGTGTTGAGCACAGCAGCCCAGTTCTGTCTGCGTGTGTCTCCCCTGCGGTGAGGATGCTGTTGACGCCGGAGACTGCACAGGCTGCGCGAGACATCTTGAGCTTATCGATATCTGGGGCACTGCCAGTGTCAGGCCCTGAGTCCGGAGGCAAGCTGCCGCTGGGCACTGATCAGACCTCCCCGGCACGCTGCAGTTCCTGCTCCGAGGACTGCTCCTTATCTTGTTCCACATGGTCTTCTTGTAGCTCATGCCAGCCCTCTACCCCAGTCAGGTTGACTGTCTCACCACTCGAAAGGGAGTCTCGAGGCCCCTCCATGCCGCACGGCGACAGTTGCAGGCACTGGGATAGGCGCCACAGATGCTCTTCTTCGCATCACAGCTACCGCAGCCAGTCCCAATGCCATCAATGTCGACGGTTCCGCTCGATTTCCCACTCTGCCAGGCATCGCACTTGGGACTCCTCTCGCAATTCACCGGCACAGGAACATTGTAGCTCCTGGCGCTGGGGCGAGGACCGGAGCAGCACTTCCGACAGGTACCGGTCCTTGGTGTCAAGGTCCTGGTCCCGTGGAAGACACTATCGTAGGCGCCGTTGCTCTTGCTGGTCCTATGAGACTGTGCGCTCGATGGTGACCTCAGCATTGGCACCTAGCTGCCCATCACCAGGTTGTGCAGCAGTCGGAACAGACGGCACCACTGGGCCCCCCAATAGGTCAGTGGCAAGGGGCACCGTGGCAAGGACAGTAGTGTCAGTGGGCACCGTGGCTGCAGATGACCATCCAGATGGGAACCTGCTGGGAGCATCTCAGGTGCCTTCAGCCTCCCCTTCTCGGCAGAGGGACAAGTCAACAGGTCCCGAGTTGGCGGCCCCGCCCCTGGACTCTGACCTTGGGACCAACCCCCACCCGGTACCGCCTGAGACTCTCGGCTCTGCACCGGCCCCCTCTCTGGCATCTCTTAGCGGTTGGGTGACCAAGAAGGAGAACTGAATGGACTTGTAGGCTCTAAAGTTTTACATTGTTTTGTTTCTGAGTGCAGTTATGTAATTTAAAAAAAATCTGTATTTGTAAATTGCACTTTCACAATAAAGATTGTACTACAGTACTATTATGAGGTGAATTAATAAATACTATTTTTTGTTTATCACTTTTACATTATATTATTTTTATTACAAATATTTGCAAAGCGATCACTGTATACTTTGTATTCTGTGTTTGTAATTGAAATAAATATATTTGAAAATGTAGACAAACACGCAAAATTACTGCATTCCAATTGATATTCTGTTTTTTAACAGTTCAGTTAAAACTACAATTAACCATGATTAATTTTTTTGAGTTAATCTTGTGAGTTAACTGCAGTTAATCAACAGCCCTAATTATGACCCTGAAGTCCTTTACCTACCTGGCCCCACATGTAGAAGTAGCAGCAGAATCATTTAGCAGAAATAGAAAAATATACCTATTTCTTTTTCTTTTAAAGTGATTTTTTTTTTAAGGGCCAGGGGAGGTTGGTTTAGCAGCTCCAAAGGGATTAACCCTGCTCTTGCAATCCAGGGGAATTAACCCACTTCCCTTTAACCTGCAGATTTGATTGGTAACTCTTTGTTCAGTCAGGATTTCTCTGTATTAAATATTACCCTAATGTGATAACAAGGGCAGGGAGTAGACATTAGCAACCACGCAAGCACTGTACAATTACTAACAAAGAACTTTTCACTTAGGGCTTGTCTACACTTACTGTAGGATACACGAACAGTGATTGGTGCATTGGCGGTTGAGTTAACAGTTTAACAGTCAATGCAATCGATCGCAGATTGCTCTCCCATCGACTCCTGTACTCCACTGGATCGAGACTAGTAGGGGGAGTCAATGGGAGAGCGTCTCCCGATGACATTGCATAGTGTGGACCCCACGGTAAGTTTGTCTAAGCTACGTCGATTTGAGTTACGCTATTCACGTAACTCAAATTGCATAGCTTAGATCAACTTTTCCCTTTAGTGTAGACAAGCTTTAGGTTTTGAAGTGGTGCTTTGGGGCTGAAACCCTGGGGTGTGTTCAAGCCAGAATGGGGCTATGTGTTGAACGTGCACCATGAAAGAAATGGGATGTGCAACATGGCTGAAGTAATGTGACTGAGAGCCACAACTTTTTTCATTCTTCGACTTCTGAATATTGAAAATGACAGGGTGGGGTTTTCTAAAGCACTTGCTGGTAGCCTAACTCTGCTCTTATTAAAGAATATGCATGAAATCCTGGCCCCAGTGATGTCAGTGGCAAAACTTCCATTGAGTTCAGCGGAGTCAGGATTTCATCCAGTGATGGGAGCTCTGCTGCTGACTCTAGTGGAGACAGAGTTAGGCCAACACTGGCTTCTATTGCAAATCCCGCCCTTATTCTATGAACATAAGTCTTTTGTGTTTGATAATCAGGTGTCCTTTTACATATGAGACACACTTTGGAAGTAAGCATATTAGGTAGATAATTGTTTCCTCTGCTTATTTATTATTTTCTAAATAGTTGATGTAGTACTGTTATACTAGAACTCTTACACTGTGACTCTGTATCCGGGTGAGAAAATCTGTGTTTTACTTGTGCTGTGTATTGCTTAGAAGAGGATACACAGGCTATTTGCATTCAGATATCCAAAATGACTTTCAACTGTTTGGTTAAAGCAGAAAGAAGTTGTTCATAACAGACTGAGATTTTAATAATTTAAACTAGCCTTCCACTTAGGAAAAACTATTGACAATATGTATGAAAGGGAACTGACTTTTGTGTAGGATAACATTTCAAAACATAGCTACTTTTCATAGATTTTCTTACAATCTTTGGACTTCTCTAGTATCTGATTTTCTTCATGTAGCTGCCTTTTTTCCTGTGGTCTCAACACAACTGGAGTTTTTCTGAGTTGAGTGACATGCAAATGTTTGCATATGAATAAATTCATCTTTTTAAAATTTCCCAGTGGGACTCTTAACTATGCTTAGTCTGTTTATCCACTCAAATTGACTGTTACAGTGTTTTAAAACTTGAAATCATAACTGCATCTAAATTTCACCATGAAATAAAATATAAGTGAGGACACATGTTAGTAATCAAAACAAGTTATTGAAAAGAAGCTCTTGTGTTGCAGAAAGAGAAATCTTTCGCAGAAGAGTATTGACAGGCTTTGATCAGTAAAGTGTTAGGGTAACATTTTCAAATGCGGGTACCTAAATCTGCATTTAAGCACTTAACTAATTTGACCTGGTTTCCAGAGGTACTCAGCAAGCTGAAAATCAAGTCAAATTATTTAGGTTTTTAAATGTGGATTTAGATACCTAACCTTAGCCAGCTGGGTTTGATCATTTTGGCATAAAGCAATATACTTGTGTGGCTGGAACTGCAAAGCTGTTCATGTGTCTGCTAGAATTCTACATCTTAACGTTATCTGAGGTCCTTCTCGTAATTAGAAGTGCCCAATGAAGAGAGTGTACTTATGCCACTTCCTGCTGGATCCTTTCTTTCCACCAAAGGAAGTAAGTGTCAAAAAGAAGTTTCCTTCCTGAGTCAGTCCTCCTCTCCTGCCCCTTTTCACTTGAATATGCGGTTTGTGGGGCTAAGGAGTAGGTCCAGTCAGTAAGCAAATGGAGCAGTGATGCTGCAGAAATGAGAATTCTCATCTGTTCATTTTATTTCTCAGTTCTGCAACATCAGATCAGGTCAGCCCTTCCTGAAGCTCAGAGACAATTCAGTAAAGTTAGGAAGCATGGCCAAGACTTTCAAGTGACAGGTGATTTTGGATGCCTGAGTTATTGGAACCCAACTTGAACCACTTTAAAGAGACCTGATTCTTAAAGAGTGAGTGCTTAGTTCCCTCTGACAATCAAGTCCCTGTATGGAGTCTTGAGTTGTACACCATGATCACTAGTCTCTTTTGAAAATCTTGGCCATACTTCCTAACTATACGCCTGCATGTATTCCCCTCTAGTTATGGGGATTAAATAGCCAGGTATTGGTTAGACGTTCTAAAGAATTGTAAGTTACAGTATATTACAATATTGTGGTGGCCATAGGAGAGATACGGGAACGTATTGTTGGGGATTGGGAGTGGAGGAGCTAGAAATGGACTGTTGCTATCACTTGAGATAGGAGGATGAGCTCATCTGTTCTGCTTTGTTGTAAAAGGTTGCAGAAACCTAACAATAAGAATTTAATACCTTCGGTGCTAAATAGGATTTTTGTGCTTTGCAAGCCTCGGGCTATTTTTTAAATTGAAATTATCTCTACTTCTAAGCCACTCTGAAGTTACTGAATTCATTTGGTGTATTTTTCCCACCTGCATATGTTAGCACAATAATAAAAAAGGAAACCTGTGATCCTCTTGAATGTGTGCACACAGTGCTGCTGTATGGTAGCCCGCATTTTCTAATGACTCTTACTTTTTTAATCAGTACATTGAAACTTTACCGGTTCTGCCACCCAGCTGTAATTTCTATCAAATGGTTCTCACTGCAGGCACCATGCCTTGTTTTAAACCAAGATGAATTTTTGCCTTACTGTGTCTGGTTATTTTCTCACTTTCGTGTTTTTAGATGTGTGTACATTGGAAATTCAGAAATGACAGCAAATGTTATTTAGATTGAAGAATTCACCCTCCCATTTTAAGCTTTCATTGCTAATTTTACCTGGGACTTTGTCCTATATTTGCTTTTTAGCGGGTTGAAAGATAAGCAGCAGCATGAAAATGGCATGCTCTGGCAACTTGGATTTTTAGATGCTCTTAGTAGTTCTTGTGCTTGCTGTCAGGTTTGTGCAGGGTCATTTTGCTTATTTTAGTTTCCTGGATTACAAAGCTTTGCTGCTTTTACTGTTACCTTCCAACTGGCTCCCATGTGATCTTTTTGATGTATGAGATGCAGAAAATGAGAGAGAGTGAGGGAGACTGAGAAAAGCACAGTTGCAGTTGGAGGAAGAGATTATAAATGAGAGGACTCAACAAGTCTATAAGCAGAAGGAATTCAGGAAAAAAACAATAGAGCTAGTTAAAGCAAATAAAGAGAAATGGAAAAACGTTAGATTCAAGCGTATGCTAACATATATCTCTTTATAAATTGGTGCGGTTTATATGCAAATACAGTAGAAGAAATCCTGGCCCCACTGAAGACTGTGGCAAAAGTTTCATTGTTTTCAGTGAGGTCAGTATTTCACCTATATACCTAATGCTTTTTGTGGACACCTTGATTATTGTTTATATTAATATGGTAGAATAGTTAGAGCATGAGATGAGAGGCAAGTGTTTCACAGTCTCTAGTGTCTTGCCATACTGCAGTCATTGGAACCAACTAAGAATAATAATCTATTTCCCTGTAAAAAGAGGTGCACTTTTCCAGCGTTCACTATAAGTAAGTTTCATTTTAGCTGAGCTAGAAATAAAAATAGTATAGTAATTATCAGCTCTAGTTCTAGTGTTCGGGATTGGTTTGTAGTGAAACATTTTATTCTCATTGTTTAAACTCGGTGGGAAGTTCTAAATGTGTTTTGTGAAAACTGTCTTGTGACCTTTTCTTTATTGTATATAAAATCTTTGTTGAGCATGTATTTAAGGTGTCTAAATTTGGGCACCCAAAAATTTGCCACTGAAAGTTCACCATTGGAAGTGGTGCTATTAACTGCTTAGCTGTGAAGCGTTGCCTTGAGTAGTTACTGTAAAGCGAACTCTAAGGTTGCTGTTGAACTTTGTGTTCTGAGAGGCAGGACCGTCCAGTGGTTAGGACAGTAACCTAAGATCAGAAAGAAGTGGGTTCCGGCCCCTTTTTTCCTTTCTGAAATGGGGTAAGTCACAAAGTTGCTCTGTGCCTCAGTTTCCCATCTGTAAAATGGGGACAATAGCACTTCTCTTCTTCACAGGGATGTTCTAAGGATTAAAGATTGTGAGGTCCTTGGACGCTATGGTAATGCGAGGCCATATCGGGACTGAAGACAGATGGAGCCAATGCTTTCTATCTGGAAGAATTTCTAGAACAAACTTAGTTAACAAGCTTATTTTGAAGTGTTTTGTCAGAGAAGTTGAGAGAGTCATGAGGGCTCTAGGGAGGTGCTGCACGGGAGTTCACTCGGCCTCCGTTTATCTTCTCTTTTAATGATCATGCAGCTAGTGATTTATACATGGCTGGTTCTAGGGATGGGCAGGCAAGGCAATTGCTCTGGGTGCCAACTTCCAGCGGGTGCTGAACTGGCTGCTTTTTCCTTTTGCTCCACTGATTTTGTACATGCTCAGCCACTCCAGGGAGCACTGAAAACTCTATCCGTCTTGCCAGCAAAACGCCTGGGGACAGCCCAGGATTTCTAAGTCAAAATGAATTGGATCTTATGTGGTGTTCTGCTCTTCCTGAATGTTGGAGACACTGCCAAGGCACCTAAAATCCAAACAAATATTGCAAAGGGCATTTATAGCTGGTGGGATCTGTGTCAGAGAGTGAAAGATGTGCTTTGGATCTCCTTGGAAGTCAGCCTCAGTAACAGATTTTCTCCCTGTTAGACATATTTTTAAAATATCTCTGTTATGTTGATCAGAAAGAGTGATGCTTAAACCAAGCATCTGGATCACCTCCTGGAAGCTGTGAGTAATGTACATAATACACCTCTTCCTCAAGATAACACTGTCCTCGGAAGCCAAAAAATCTTACCACGTTATAGGTGAAACCGCGTGATATCGAACCTGCTTTGATCCGCCAGAGTGCACAGCCCCGCCCCCCTGGAGCACTGCTTTACCACGTTATATCCAAATTCATGTTATATCGGGTTGCGTTATATCGGGGTAGAGGTGTACTTCTGAAAGCTGGGAGAGCCAAGTCATAGTCTTAGAGACAACTCAGGAACTGCAGTAAAATCTCAGGAACGGTTGATGTGGAAGTGCTAGAATAATGCCATGCCGGTGGGTGGGTTGCCTGATTGTGGATTGAACCTGGGACCTCTGGATATAAAACCCTAAGCCCTGCTGGTTGGACTGAAAGACCCCTCCCTCAGTCAAGGCTTTAGCAGGCTCATCATCTTTTGTGTGGCCCAGTCACCACTACAAGAGAAGGAGCACCACCCTGATAAGGGTGTGTGGGTTACTTTGTGAGAAAGGAAGCTGTGTAAGTACTTCATGCATGTTGGGTCTATGCCAGTACAGGATTCCCCTGTGCAAGGCCACTTTGTCAGTGGGACACTTAAACCAATTGTACATCTGCTTCATGGTGCAGGAGCAATGCGAAGCAGAGTCAGTGGGTGGTCCAGTGCGGGCCATGTCTGCAGTTAAGCTGACATTGTTCCATTGACTTCAGTGGAACTGTGCTGATGTACAGCAGCTGGGTCTCTGGCTCCCTTGTCTCCTGGTTCACTACGGCTGACTTACAGCAGCTGGGAATCTGGACTTCTGAAATAAATAATTAAATAATGCATGTCATGTACATCTGGCTGTGCCTAAACCTACTTTCCTTCTTTAATTAGCTGTCTGATTACCTGTCGGCATGCTGAAAGTATTCCTTTTGAGGCAATGCTGGCAGCTCCTCCGTGTCTGCAGAGTATTCCCGAGAGTGGTCATTTACTTTGGGGCTGGCTGTCGTATACCTGTGAAGATGTGCTGGTTTACTGTACTGGGGCATGGGCTGTGGCCTTTAGGACGATGTCTGGCTCAAGTATCCTTTGTCTTTGCCTGCCAGGACTGCCATTAACTTGACTGGGAGCAGAATCTGGCTCTGAACTTGACCATTGCTGAGGCCAGGAACCAAAGAGGGGACACTTGCCATTTGACACATAAGATGGCCCAGCTGTCACGACCTTATTGTTCTGAATTTAGCAGGGTAACACCCGGCATCATCTGAAACTGGGTGAGGACATGCTAGACCTGTCCATACCCTCATTTCAGAGCTCATATAACAACAAGCTTCTGTTCCTCATCTCACCTACTCCCAAGCCTGACCTGTGCCCAAACTGGGCAATCGGCAGATTTCACATCAGGCCAGCATGCTTCTTCTGATCCCGTCTCTGCTGGCACAGGGTGATGGGTTGACATGCTCTTGTTCAAGAGGGAGACTGTATTGCCTACTTCCCAACTGGCACTTGGATTCCACAACAGCGTCTCTCAAGAAGGATGTTGTGCCACTGGCTGACAAGAGCTGCAACCACACTAAACGCCTCTCCTGGTACATAGCACCAGCACTAAGAACTAGTGCCCCGTTCTGTGCATACATCATAGGGAATCTGTGAACAAGAAAGGCCGCCAATAAAGCATATACATACGGTAATATTTAGACCCACAGGGACTGAGGTAGGAATGGGAATATCTTCTACCGTATTTCCTTGCTTTTGGAGGATTCACTTAGTCTCATGGGCGTAAATTTTCAGCACAGTGTGTGTTGTGATTGAGCCGTGCAACTCTTATTGACCTTAATGGAAATCTCTTGGCTCAATCTCCACACTCTGTGTTGAAAATGTACCCCCTAATGCTACCATAGTTTTAGACTATCAGAGGCGCTAAACCAACCGTATTACAGTCTGTGGTATAAATACAGTTAGATTTGAAAACATTTGCTCAGCAAACAGAGAAGACAGCAGTTATATAGGTCTCCAAATTAGTGCTCTGCAGTGTACAGATCTGTAGTTTGTGCGGCAGCTCTTACACAGTATGGGGGGGAGAGAGCTTATATGTTTCACTTTGCTCACTGTGCTCAACAGAAGCTGCTCTGGGAAGAACAGAGCCCGGGTCCTGTGCATGTGTTAAAACCGTGCTGCAGTATTTTCTGAAGTGCTTTGAGCATCTCTCAGTGTAAGGACAGCTCAAGATTTTGTGCAGGTTAGTCCAAATCCATGCCTAGTTTGCAAACTTGGGGGCTCAACTCCCCCATAGATCTGAGCCAAACAGAGGACACATGAAGAGGGGCATGAGCATAAGTGCATGAGCACGTGGTCTCCATATACCCCACCCCTTGTCCTGTGGTGTACTGTGCCGAATCAACACCTCCCTCTTGGGGAGATCAGTGGATGTTTGCAGTCATGTTTGGAGAGTCCTCCTGGTCCAAGCAGCAGTAATTCTTGGTTGGATTTCTGATCAGAATTGTGCTAGATCAGAGGGAAGCAACCCATGCAGAGAGTCAGTTCACCTGTGACTCTCTCATCCACCGCCCCAGAACCCACCCTCCTTGCCACTGAATTCCATGGTGTCTGGGGGGGGAACAATGGAGAGTGCCCTTGTTGTCATGTCACTTTGGCTTCTCTCCACTTCTCCTCCAGGTTGGTACGCAGCACACTGCAAGTGGAGAGCAGCACGCAGGACTGTGGAACGAAGTTACCTATCATAGGTGCCCATGTCTGACAACTAGGCACTGTGTTTTGTCTTTCATTGACCTAAGCATTGTCCTACTTTCAATGGTTTAACACCCATGATTTCAAATGTATGTTTATTCCATTACACTAAGCAGTTTCCTCCTAAGACCCAGAATGGTTAGAAATAAATAGTAACCTATCGTGGCAAGTGGCAGGTCTACAAAGAACATGCCATCACTAGTCATTTTCCTTTTACAAAGGTAGCACCAGTATGGGCTGGTATTGTGTTGAGAGCCAGAATCTGTGAAACACGTGGGGGGAAAGAAATCATATGCATGTGGAGCAAATCTGAGAATTTTAATTGATGGAAGATGAGAGCAGAGGATCAACAATTCATGTAAAGTCTCTCTTTAATACAAAGCTCTTTCCCTTAAAGAAATAGGGAGTGGAGGGAACTCTAACTTCAGTTGGATAGCTTGAATGATACAGCAAAAAATGATGATTAAGTACATGCTTTAAAATGTAGGGGATATTTTCATTGTAGAACCCACCTTTAAAAAACATGTTCTGGGATTAAAAAAAAATAGTGGCCTCTTTGTGTGCAGGCTTTTATTTGCCATGGTTGGGTAGGCTATTGAATCCCAGTCCTGCCTGAGCTTCACTGTGTACTTGATGTTCTCCAGAGTACCTCAAGCTGAAAATTGATTTCCAGTCAATACTGTGCAATGATTCGACCCGCTCCATAATCAGCCTCACTCTGTGAATGAAACTCATCAGGGGAGGCCTGATTATTGTCTCTGTTAGGGTTGACCTGACTGAAAGGGCTATCAGGCTCTCTGAAATTCGGACACTTGGGATGTTTCTTATCAGGAATTATCTGTGCTTGCAGAAAGGGCTAAATTGAGCAGACATGAAGAGGCTGGTGCTTTACTGATTTATTTATTTTTTTCTCCCCACAAGTGGGTAGAGCAGGGGGAGATACAACCTTAGCTCCTGTGTGCCAAGCATTTGAGTAACACTGCTCTAGTACACATGCAGCTTTCTCTGATCCTGGTTCTAGTTAACTTTGGCGCACACCGAAGGATTTCTATATGAACTTTTTATTTTTATTTGTTTAAAGAAAGTTCATTTCAGATTATGCTAAGTCCACAGAGGAGTTTGTTTACCTGTTTAGGGCTAGATCATGCCTTTCAGGCCATTTGTACACACAGGAGTTGCACTGATAAACTAAAATTACTCAAAACCAATTTAGTTAAGCCAGCCTGAACACTCTTTGGTATTGATGACAGACTTGGTCTACCACTTTCGCTGCCATCTGTACATTAATGGCACAAGCTAAACTCCTGTAAGCCAGGTTGAAATCATTTTAAGAAGGTCCAGACAGGAGTCTGCACCAGTTTCATGAAATCAGTTTAAAAAAACATAGTTAATCCGGTGGAACGGTGTGTACAGAACTGTGTGTACTACCTCCCAGGAATGCTACCATCACAGTTTCCCATTCGGTCAGGGAGGCCTGGGCCACAGGACCTCACTACAGCTCGGTATCAGGTTCTGTGTCCTCTCCCTATGAGTGATGGAGCTAAAGCCATGGCCTCATCTATACCGCACCACTCCCCAACCTCTTTTGGGTAGTTGCTCCCTGAGAGGAAGAACTCAGCCGCTGTTCCTGAGCTGCCCTGAGCAACTGTGGACCAGAAGAGAGAGAGAGAGAGAGAGAGAGAGAGAGTGTGTGTGTGTGTGTGTGTGTGTGTCCCTGTGCCCTTGCAGAACTGTGTTACGTAGGAACCTAACAGACTGGCCCTGAATAAATACATGAGAGCCCTGAAATGTCCACAGAGCAGCAGGAATGATTAGGAACAATTGTCAGTCTATGGACAGTGGAAAACACAAGACAAATCCTTCTGTTCCCCAGCTGCAGCATGTGACCACCATTTAAAGTACACCACCCTGGGAGATAAGCTAATCATGTAGTATGGAATGTATTTTAAGTTCTACTGCCTGCAGGACATTTTTTGCCGGCACAGTAAAGGGCCCGTTAGTGTTTTTGCAATGAAATGGTGCCATGTGTCGCTCATTTTTAAATACTTTTTTTCTTACATGACCATAAATTTGCCCTCTTTCCTCGACCCTTACACAGGACCATTGGAGACCCTAAACACACAAGACCTGGCAGTTTACCCTCTCCCCTCCCACTGGTATACGGATTTCAGCTAGGCTGATATTATATGTATTGACAAAGTCCAGTGTCCCCTGACATGAGTGTATGGCACTGACTTGTTAGACTTTATTCAGAAGCATCTCTTTAACAGACTCAAGTGGTACTATTTTTAAAAGTACTCAAACCTGTGTTTGTTTGCTAGCAGTGTGGGAATATTTTTAAAAGTCAGGAAGGGCTCAGGGGTATCAGAAGTGTGCGTTTCTGTTTTGCTCATTCCCAGCCCGTGCAAGTTTCGCTGGCAGTGCCACACCAGAAAGCTTTGCCTTAATGAAGAGCCATCTAGTTAATCAATAGTTGGGCCAGTCTAGTTTGTGGCACCATCTTTATGGACAACTGTACCGCCACTGACTTGACGGAGTGGGGATGAAATCCTGATCCTGTTGAAATCAGTGGCAAAACTCCCGTTGACTTTAGTGGGGCTAAGATTTCACCCCACCGTTTTGTTAAATTTAGGCACTGGAGGCTTTAATATGTTGAAACCAGTGGCTCTTCAACAAGACTGTCTACACGTTCCTTATGTGCTAAGCTGATAACACTGATGTAGAATTATATTGTTAGGGCCCCTTGTCCTGCCCTCATGGAAGCCAAATGGCAGTTTTTCCCTTGGCTTCAAAGGGTGTAGAATCAGGCACTTAGTGCACAATATCGGGTATAAGCATTTAAATTGCTTTTTTCCCATAGGGGCTCCTTTAGCACATTACATATGGAAACCTGCTTCTTGCTTGGGGTCAGCACTGTCAGTGGGAGTTTCTGCCAGAACTAGAACCTAGGTCTGAGGGGACAGGGTGGCTGACACTGCCATACTGCCACCTAGCAGCTGTGAAGGGCTTCTGTGCATTATCACAGACCCTGTGGAGATAAACACTACGTCAGAAGGCTGGACTGGCAGCTTACCTTGAGGCCCTTGATTGGTCCAGGTGCCCCATGTAATCTCAGCAGGTGTCTGTGGAGGAGGGGATTCTTCTGCCACCTGTAGCGGTGGACCTGTCTCTTGGCTCGTTCATGTGCTCCTGGCTCTGACCTTCAGCACTGTTCCTGGCCTCTGACCGTTGATGCTCTGGCTATTAGGCCTGACAGCTCAAGCCCTGATTGTGATGGTCGGATGTTTTCCGGGGAACACAGAGGAGGAGGTCAGCCATGATCACCTTTGTTCTCAGAACCCACAGGATACTGGGGCCTGTGGGCAGGAGGGGGAGACACTAGACGAAGAGAAGGGCATACATCAGACCCTCCCCCCTTTACAGGCCGTGCAGGGAACAACGATCAGCCCAGCCTAAGGATGCACCCACTTTCCCGTGGGACGTTTTCCACACTGTGGCGCAATAGCAGGGCAATTGCCTGGTAGGCAGTTCTTACACTCACAGTGGAACTGTGCTGCTGGGGAGATGGAGGGGCCCTGAAGCTACTGCAGAGGCATGGAAACATCCTTGTCAACCCACCTCTGCACATCCCCTAAGATCCATGGGCTGTGAATGGAAGCCCCTTGCGCCTTCTTTGGAAGGACAAAACCACACTCTGACTAAGGAGATGTGGGGAATGCCTGCCTGACCACAGCTCACCCCACTGTAATGGAAAGACTTCTCAGTCTATTCGCTTTCAAGTGGAATCTGTTGACTGTGGGTCAGATGCTCAGCTGGTGTAATTTGGCACAGAGTTATTGACATCAGGGGAGCTACTACACCGATTCACACCAGCTGTGACTCTGGCCTGGCATCTTCTGATGTTCCTGTATTAAATATTTTCTCCTTTTACGGCGGCACTACTTGCTCCGAAATTCAGAAGTAGTGTGAGCAGATAAGTGATTTTGATGGTTCAGGCAACAGAAAGAATTATGTGATCTGTTATGTTGAGGATATAGAATTTGTAGCCTTATGAAAGGTTCCAGGATTGGGTGCTGGCATATGAGAGAGAGGGAGAGCTCAGTGGTTTGAGCATTGGCCTATTAAACCCAGGGTCATGAGTTCAATCCTTGAGGGGGCCATTTAGCAATCTGGGGCAAAATCTGTCTGAGGATTAGTCCTGCTTTGGAGAGGGGGTTGAACTAGATGACCTCCTGAGATCCCTTCCAACCCTGATATTCTGTAATTCCATATGTATGTATACTCCATAGAATAACAACTGTCTGCCATTAATGGTCAAACTCTTAATCTAAGTGATAAATATTATAATTGACAAAGATGTAAAATGACAGGATTTATTCCCTCCACTATGACCCCAAGAAGCTAGAGTTCATCTTTGCTGCCTTGGTCAAGAAATCCGTTTGGTGGAACAAAATATACTAAAATATTGCACAGCAAACTCAGCACCTGGCTATAAAAATGCCATTTGAATATCACATTTGAAGTGAATTATGCTCAGAACAACTGTTGAACTTAGCTAACCTTTATGAAAACTTCCAGAGAAAATGTAAGGGCTAACCTCCTCCCGGTGCTCTGGTATAACTAATGTTTAATGTGTTAAGAGGTGCTAAGTGGGTGCAAAAATGTGGCTGTGTTAAGTCGATATGAAGACATACCCCTCACAGTACATTAGCATTTAAGAAGAGACATGCTAGGAATTTTACTCTTTCCTCATGCAAGCCTTCCTAGTGAATTCCATGGGATAACTCACTAGGAAGCACCACGAGGTGTTCCTTCCCAAGCTTGAGTTTTCTACAAGGACTGTCTGCATCCACTGGTTTCCCCCCTACCAGAGGGTCATGCCCATCTCCCTAATGCCCTGGTACAGATAACAAGCTACACCTGCCTCAGTTAGTCAGCAGGAATTTTATTTGGGTTTTTAACCTCCTTTAACAGCATGGGAGGGTCAGCTGGGGAGTTCTGCAACCTTATGTAGGAGTGCATCCGTGACATGCATCCGATGAAGTGGGTATTCACCCATGAAAACTCATGCTCCAATACGTCTGTTAGTCTATAAGGTGCCACAGGACTCTTTGCTGCTTTTACAGATCCAGACTAACACAGCCACCCCTCTGATACTTATGTGGGATTGTACATCCTGCTGTGCTGGCACAGGAACACATGCCAAACTAGTATTTTCACCACCAACCAATTCCAGGTAATATAGGTAAAGAATGTTTCTTCCTGGAAAGGTACATAAAATGTCTTTACACAAGAAAACTGTTGGTTTAATATCACTCATTTAGGATTCAAAGAGGAAGGATGGTCTTGTGGTTAAGTCGTTAAACGGATTCAGGAGATCTGTTTTCATTTCCTGGCTCTGGCATAGGTTTCACTGCTCTACAGCCAAAATGCTTCTGAAATAAATGTAGTCAAACTTTACTAATTCTGGGTCACTGAGAACGAAAATGATGCTTAAAATTGTTGATTGGCTCTAGTCTAGCTGTTGGGCTCCAGACTACAGCAGTGGAATCTCCTGGCAGGTGATGTTAGGGTTTCCATGTTCCGTGACCGTCAAAAGGATCTTGTCCCATTCTTCTTCATGGAAGGTGATCTTGTAGCCTGCAACAACATCGATGGTGTGATGGCAGCCCTCAACATCGTTCACGATCCAGATGAGTGGAGACTGTTCATTGATTCATCGAAGACGAGTCCTAAAGCTGTTTTGCTGCATAATGGCAATGTTTTGCCATCAATTCCAGTTGGTCATGCAGTCCATATGAAGGAAACCTATGACAACATGAAACAACTTTTGAGGTGCATAAACTATGACCAACATCAGTGGCAGCTTTGTGGCGATTTGAAGGTTGTTGCTCTCTTGCTTGGTCTGCAGACTGGATACACAAAGTACTGCTGTTTTCTCTGCGAATGGGATAGTCGTGCAAGAGATTCCCACTACATCAAGAAAGATTGGCCACTCCGACAGTCATTGGAGCCTGGGAGGAAAAGTGTTCAGCATCCACCACTTGTTGAATCAAGGAAGATTTTGTTACCACCCTTACACATCAAGCTGGGTCTGATGAAGAACTTTGTCAAGGCCATTGACAAAACACAAGCAGCTTTCAAGTACCTCCGTGGAAAATTTCCAAGGTTAAGTGAAGCTAAGATAAAGGAAGGTGTCTTTGTTGGTCCTCAGATTCGTGAACTTCTTCAAGATGATGCATTTGACCATGCACTGCGTGGCAAGGAAAAGACGGCATGGAAAGCCTTCCAGTTAGTGGCAATAAATTTTCTCGGAAACAACAAGGCAGACAACTACAGGTTGTTGGTGGAAAACCTCCTCAAGGCATACAAAAGCCTTGGTTGCAACATGTCACTAAAGATACATTTTTTGCACTCTCATCTAGATTTTTTTCCACCGAACTGCGGAGCAGTGAGCGACGAGCACGGCGAGTGATTTCACCAGGACATTGCAGCAATGGAGCAACACTATCAGGGCAAATGGAGCCCATCAATGCTTGCAGACTATTGCTGGACAGTGACAAGAGATGCTCCATTTAATGAATACAAGAGACAAGCCAAGAAGCGCCGAGTAGACACTGAATAGGACTAAACTATGTACATAATAGTTTTTTGCCTTTTGTTTCATAATAAATTTTATTTATATAACCCTTTTGCTGATTTTTAAAGTGTTACATAAACAGGACAGGTGAAATATTATCATGTAAAGCAACCATAAACACATGAAAAGACCTAGGTTTACAATTTATGATTAAAACTCTACTATCTACACAATATACATAGACATAAAATGTAAAAACTTAAATATGTTAGAAACAGTAGCCAATCAGTTGTTTTAATTGTCATATTTGAATTCAGCACATCAAAATACATAATAAATACCACATTTTATCTCTGAAGCAGACGATGTCTTAAAAATTGTAGACCAGTGTTTTCTGTGTGACTTGAGCAAGTCAAATATGCCCAAACTTTCAGAAGTGACTATTGACATTGGATGCCTTAGATTATGTTGCCCAATTCGAAGCATCTCACAAGGACTTGATTTTGAGAGGGTGGGTTTTCAACACCTTCTGAAAATCAGGCCACTTCAAGATGTTTCTCGTTCGATGAGCTGATCCAAAATCTCTAGTTCCTTCTGAAAATTTAGGCCATAAACTCTTTGTCTCATTTCCCCACCTGTGAAACAGGGGTAATGATACTTCCTTTGTCTGTGCCTGCTCTGAGCGGTCTAGGTTGCGTACCCCTCCATTCAGAGACCATCTTCTACTCAGTGCGTCTACAATATAATGGAGCCCTGATCTTGATTGAGGTTCCTAACTGCTACCATAATACAAACAATAAATGGGAGGAAACCCAAGTTCCCTCTAAGCTGCGCAGCTGCTCAGCAGGCTATCAACTGCCGCACACTTCGATGCACCCCCCACCCACCCTTCTGCCATCAAGCTGCTCCCGGGAGTCTCCTGCTTGCTATGCAGAGCGGGGAGGGGAGGGCGGGTGCTGATGTCAGCGCCGCCTGCCCTCCTGCCTGCCACTACCCCATCTCTGCAGAACGGGGGCATGAGATGTGACAGAGTTCAGGAGTGGGATGGAGGAAGCTTGCTGGTGGCTGCCGCTGTCTGCTTTGGGTGCCGGTCTGCTTATAAGGACAACATACTTAAAGGAGCAAACACCTCTCTCTCTCTCTCATACACACTCACACTGTGCGAGTCTTTCTCACACACACACACTGTTTTTCACACTCACCTCTCAACACATACTTGTGGTGGTGTTGTTACTTCTTGGTACTTCCTGCAATGCACATATATTCTCTGTAATTTTATTCTTTCAAAGTGCTGTTATTTGAGTTTTTTGACTGTTCTATTCATTTCATAATTTTTATTTCTCTCTTACGCTTAAATTTAATTCCTTGAGTAGTGAGTTCAAAAATGCTTAACCTTGTCCTTACTGGAGTAATTATCCCTATGGTAACTTTTAAAAAATGTATATACACTGGACCCTCGCTAGAACGTGCGTCTATATAGCGTGAATTCGCATATAATGTGGTCGCAGCCATGGATCCCAAATTTAATTACTTTAATTGCAAGTCATTTTAACGCGGACCCCGCCTTAATGCAGTACCGCTCATGGATCCCAAATCCTGCATTCTAGTGTATTGTATCTAGGGTTTTTGTTTCTACTTGGGGCGCACATTCACACATTACCTCGATAATTTGGTGCACATAAAAAAATTCATTCCACACATGGATGGAAAAATATTAGAGGGAACATTGGAGGAAACCATGGTGCATGTTGTTATCTCTCATAACATCTTGTGCCTAAGTGTAACATCTTGTGCCTAAAAGGCTACCATATCGGTGACAAATTGGTCTCAAGCAATCATGAGTCAGTGTAGCAATTAATAGGTGATATGTAGATTGTCGAAACTCTCACAGTTTTCTTTTAGTGCCAGTTCGGGATATCCCAATCTACATAATCTCATTACCTGCTGAAGCTTTTCATATTTTCATTTAATCAGTTTAGTGGTGCAGCATAGTTCCAGCAAGACAGGCTGAAGAAAATAAAATTGACATGCAAAAGCCTTTGAGGTGTTCAAGGTTCTATACTAGAATAAAGAATTGCTGTTGAAATTTGAGTTACTGAATCAAAACCTTGAATTCTTGTTCTAAGATTCATATTTAGTCTTAATTTTGTTTTGTGGCTTTCTTTTGTTCTTACAAATGTGTACTGAAAGAACCACATTCAAAGTTATAACACATATTAGCCAAGTGGCTTTAGACCCATTTTTTAAAGCAAATTTGAGCAAAATGGGCTAGAATTAGTCCCAAGAATTGATCACTTAAAAGTTTAGAGGTAGAATTTTCTTTTGATAGGCAAAATAAACATTCATGTTAAAATAGTTGGGCAGTAAAAGGATGTCTATATTTTAGATGCACAGGGGAGTCTCACTCTGCTGTAAAATTGAGCATACTGGTATTTCTGGACTACTCTTCAACAGCTATTCCGTAGCAAACTTGACAAGTTCAGTGTAAGGGCTGGGACACAAAGTAGCATTCCTAGGAAACTTAATACAATACTTAGCACATAATGCTGAAATTCTTCCCCTCAAAATAGGGGGAATAATCAGATTTCAGTTGCAACAGGGAACTGAAAAGTTTTTATAGCTGTGATCTTCTGTGCCTTCGTTGTGTTGTAACCACTCTGATGAAGGTGAGCTTGGATCCTGCAGTTTAATTGAATGAAGAGCCCTTAATTTCAGGTTCTGCTCTTTTCCTGCACATATAGAAAAGGGATACTTCTCTTATGGCTGTATTTGATTTTCACTTACAACTCTTTCTTGCCTACATCACATCCTTGCTTACATCTGAAATGGGTTATCCTGTATTTGTGCTGTTATAAATACATGGGATGCTACAAAACTGAGCAAGTCTCACATATGTCCTTTTTGTTTCCATGCTTGATTTAATTCTTTGAACCTCTTAGAAATGACTTACAGACATTATTTCCTAAGAGGTTTGCAGTGTTTGATGGAACAGTTTGAAAAGTCCCATTATATATCTGGTGGAGGATGAGTACACCCGTTAGATCCAGTGAATTTACTTGGCTCAAGTGTGTTTAGGCTCATAGGGGAAAGTCTGAAAAATGGTGTTTTTAAGCACAATGGCCTCTTTTTATTTTCTGAGAAGATATTCCCACTCTTCTTTCTTCTGGAATTAAGAAGGTCTTTGTCACTCCTGATTAAGTTTATTCCAGTAATGAAGAATCACAACATGAATTTTTAAATGGTTCCTCTTCATGCTTTATTTATTTTCTAGAGTGATTATAAATGCATGAGAAAATGTGTGGTTACTCAGGACAAATTTATCATTAGGCAAAGATTTTTATGTTCTAAAGTTTACGCATACATCTACATGCCAACATGTTGAAGGGTGTGCATTTTGGACCTGCATGTCACTTCCACTTTTGGCTGCAGGGAGCAGTTGCAATTTATACAAGGCACAGAAGCAGAGATGGTTTATAAGACATAGGAACAGGAGTTTGACTGATGAAAAAGATAACAAATGGGTATCTCTCTATTTCATGCTTTAATAATTGAATTTAGCCTCCAAATTTAGCCCAATAACTCTTAAGGGCACAATTGGATTTTCTGCAGTGTTTGATTGTTAGACTATTTACTAGCTTTCACAGAGAAAACCTTGAAATATCATTTTAAAATATGTTCCCTGAGAATCTGATTCATCTTGCATCCTTGTAGCAATCCTGTCAAACTCCAAACTTCTTTCTCTCTCTCTCACACACACAAAGCACACAGACAGTTCTTCCCATTGTAACTGGACTTAGCTCTGCACAGAAAAGTAAAAAAAAAGACCAGATCCACTAGCAATGTCTCTTCTCTGATGCTATCTCCCTGACCAGTGGGAATGGAGAAGTAGCTGGCTTGTGCCCTGAAATATTAAGGTTTCTGTCCTTTCTAAGTGTGTCTTAACATCCTATTTAATACACTTGTGGATGCTCTCATTATCCATACAAATGTCTAACCATCTTATGAAACCTGCTAAGCCCTTGACCTCAGCAATGTCTTGTGGCATTGAGTTCCGTAAATTAATTATGTGCTGTGCCATGGGGTGTGTGTGTGTGGGGCGGGGAGAGAGAGAGGGAGTGAACAAACAAAACAAACCCCTCTAAAGAGTCCCACATTTGCTACCTTTCTGTTTCACTGACTATTCCCTTGGTCTCATATTTCATAAAGGATAGATTGGAGTGCCTGTTTTACCATTTGAATACTATTAATTATTTTGTATACCTTTCTTGTGTACCCTTTTATTTCTATTCACTCTGTGCTAAGCTGTCTCAATATTTTTAGTCTCTCTTCATCCAGAAGTCTCTTCGGGCATCATCTGAACCTTCGACTGTATTTGCTTTGAGAAACGGTGACCAGAATTCCATTGATATGAGGGGATTACAAAATTGCCTGTCTCATTCTCTGTCCCATTCCTTATACATCTTACTATGAGGGAGGGAGGGTAGTCCAGTGATTAGGGTACTAGCCTGGGACTCTAGAAACAGGACTTGAGTTACCAGTTTTACCACGGGCTTCCTGTCTGACCTGCAGCCAGTCGTTTGGTCAGTGGACGTCTTCCCATTGTCCTCAGTGGACTATGGATAAGGCCCCAAATGCATAATTGTAGCTATGATGCAATACTCATGTACAAACAACAGTATCTTAATCCGTCTAGGTTAGGGCTGTGCGTTTGTGAATGTCAGGCCATGCTGGTGTGCATGTGGTTGAATAGACACTAGAATATATTGAAAGTTGTTGTAGAAAACTGTGGCATCTGAGAGTGTTTTGTATTGATGATTAAATGGCAGGAGAAGTATATTATATTGGGCTGCATGTAAACATAGGCTTGACTGGTGATTTCCTAGATTTTTTGGGGGGGGAGAGTTTCAAAAGGGCCCAAGAGATTTAGGACCAGAAGTCCCAGGTATGTTTGAAAATCTCCTTCTTGAGCAACCTTAACTTAGGTTTCCTAAATATTGTATGGATCCATGTGTGTATGAATCCATGTCTTACATACATATATTCATACATCCACGTCCCAAAGCACTTTATGGCAGAGTGGCTAACTTAGTCTCAGTATCTGACCAAATTCCACTGAGTAATTACTTTCTACTTCCTCAAAATTTCCCTACAGTTCTGATGCCCTGTGACATTCTAATTCACTTCCCAATCAGAACTGTTATATAATGTTGCTGTTCAGACTTTGATTCCGCAAAATAGTTAAGTACCCGCCTACCTTTAATTATCTGTTTATGTGCCTGGTTGAATTACGGCCTTAATGCTGAGGTGGCTGCTGTTCAGTGATGGGCAAAATGATCTTATAAAATCTGTAAAACATTTTAGGGAATCCTTGGCCGAAAGTTGCAATATAAGTATCTGTCATCATTACTATTATTGTCTTATTATTCTCTGGACTTTCCCCCTACGCTAGGATAAGGTGGACCACACTAATCTCAGTTCTTATCTAGTGTTCTTTTCGTTGAGATCAGGATAGAAAACTCTACCCTATGAAATGGTTGGTTAGCTGTGAGATGATACTTTAGAGTTTATTTTTCATAGTGCGCTAAGTATATCCTTGCCTTAGGCAGTACAAGACATTGTCATGCTGTCAGAGTACAGAGGTACCAATTTAAAAAAGTTTCATGTTCCAGCCTTAAACACAGTGAGATGGCAAATGAATCTGGTGGAAACCTTTAGGCATTCAACACCTTTGTAAATAATACAGAAAAAAAAACCATAATTTAGCAAGAATGCTGATTATGCACAGTGTCCCTCTGCTGTGCTGTCACCCACACCCTCAACCTTACAAAAACAGCTGTTAGAAGGAGGATCTGTGTGCTTTAAATGGAACACCATCAACTTTAAAATCACCTACCTGCTTAACTTCTTTTAACCTGCTGTTACAAGTACCACCTAAAATGACTATGATTGAGAGAGGAAAAGAATCTTTCTTATTCTGTTCAGTTTCTTCACTTCACAGTTTTGCAGCACTTTGCAGAGTCATTTTCCCTGTTTGTGTGTGTGTTTTCACACAGGAACAGGGAAGAAAAGACCACTTTTAGAAATAGGAAAATGACACTAAAATGGCAAAACTGGCAAATGTGTAGTACCTGAACCTATCTTTAATTCTTTTTTCTCTAATTAGAATATATTTCAAGTTGGTCATGTCCTTTTAAGCATGAATTATGTATCCAGGTCCTAAGCAAACTGGATGCCAGGTGTGCTATTTATATATGCAACCACTACAAAATCTGAATAAACTATTTACAAGGTCCTTAACTTGTGATCACATCACAGCGCTAAGGTGTACTGTACCTCTTTGCTCATTCCTTGCTCTCTTGTAAACATGCCAGGCACCTCTGCGATGCTATTTGATCTTTGTAAAGTGATCCACTGACTTTCCTGACAGCTGCATACTGTGTACTCAGCTGTCATTCATGAGTATGGAACATTCATTATGCACAGGCGAGGCAGGAAAAAAGGGCGGACATAGAAGTGGAAAATAAACACATGAGAATAATGTTTTCAAATGTCTTTTGAGGGGGAGGGTATCATAAGCCTCTTTCCCAAATCTGGACCTTAGCGTCCAAAATCTGGGTGCTTAGCATGAACCTCCAAGCTTAATTACCAGCTTGGATCTTATCTCGCTGCCACCAACCAAAATTTCCAGGGTTTTGGCCCCCTGTGGTCTCCCCAAAACCTTCCCTGGAGGGACCCCAAGATCAGAACCCTGAGCCATACAACAAAGGGAAATCACCCACTATTCCCTTCCTCTCTCTCCCCAGAACTTGCTTCTGCTGGCTAACCTTGAGAGTATTGATTGCAATCTCTTTACATCACAATAGCCAAGAACCATGTCTCTTTATTCCACAAAAGAGACAAACCCAAATACAAGGAAACAGAGATGATCCTGATCTCTTCCCCCTTCCCACCAACTCCTGTGCTGCCGAAGCTTACCCTCGAGATCTAACACAAAGAGAATTCCTTCCCTTGTTCCTACCTACCGATGAGAAAACTCAAACAAGTCTTAGCAAAGAAAACTTATATAAAAAAAGGAAGAAAAACGACAAAGAATATAAACTCTGCATCAAGAGACAATACAGGCTAATTGCTTATAAGAAAATATGAATAACAGTTCTGATTCAAAAAGATATCCAATTTGAAACATTCCAGCAAGTTACACACATGTAAATACCCCCAAAACAACATAAAAGCCTATATTGTTTTTCTACCTGTACTTACAAGTTGGACACAGAAGATTAGAAGAAGAAAGAAGCTTCTCATAGCTGAGAGACAGACAAAAGACCCAGAGTCCAAAACTTCCCTCTCTGACTTTGAAAAATCCAGTTTTCTGATTGGTCTTCTGGTCAGGTGTTTGGTTCCCTTTGTTAATCCTTTACAGGTAAAAGAAGCATTAACCCTTAGCTATCTGTTTATGACAGAGGGGCATTCCCCTTGTCTGTCTTGTTCCTGGCCCCATTGCTAAGGATGGAGATGTAGTCTGGTCCTTTTCCTTATTGCATGCTTGGGAAGGGTGTAGCTTTAAAGGGATTATTGTCTCAGCAGATCCACTTTGCTCCCTGAATAATGCTTGGTTGGCACTGTGCTGGCACAAGGGGTCAGTTGTGACCCTACATTTCCCCCTGGCCATTTTGTGCAGAGGTGGTCTGAACAAGCTAGTACAGCCCATGATCGGGCAAAGCTCCCCATTAGAGACAGCAGGAAATTTCCTGCAGCAGTCTGAGAGGAAGGAGGGTCCAATGGTTAGAGCTGAGACCAGGTTCAATTCTTTGCTCTGTCACAGACTTCCTGCGCTCTGTGCCTTAGCTCTCCCCAGTATAATGGGGTAACGACATTGCCCTACCTCACAGAGTTCTGTAGTGATTGTGAGGTGCTCAGACACATCAGTAATGTGGGACTGATAAGCATGACGGACAGATGCTTTGCCCTGTCTCTTGGCTGTGTCTCTGTTTCCTTTTAGGCAGTAAGTTAGTTTTTCCTTACAGACCCTGTTAGGGGACCCAGACCTCAGAGCAATCCTATAGGGTCCTTTCCCCTAAAACACCTTGAGCAGAAAGGATGAAGAGCTTGTCTGTGGCTTGGTCGGCCACCTCCTGTGCTGTGCAGAGAGAGGTGATGAAAATAGCCTAAGGAACAGCTACGAACAAATGGGCAGGGCCTTTTCTTTGGGTTGTCAAATATCTTGGAGCCCAGAAAGAGGGAGTTTAGGAGGTGGAAAGTACTGAACGGAGCCATTGATCCAATGTCAGAATAGATCCAATGTGGTATAGGAGATGATCTGTGCTGTGCTGCTCACTCCTCTCTGCTGTGGTGGATGAGCTCTCTGTGACATGCACCTTCCTTTCCCTTCCCTATCCGTGGAGAGTTAGCATTGGAGCATGCCCAGTAAGGGTTGACGTTTGTTCCTTTCCAAGTGGAAATAATGGTGTTCCCTTTAGAAGTGGAAATTATTGATGAGATGACCAACCTGAGGAAAGAGAAACGTTCTAGCTGCAAACTAGTTCAGTCCAAAATCTCACATAGCCATGACCCTCTGAAGCTTGGATGTTGGAACTTGCCTGAGGTTCTAGGGGGGATGTGGAATGATGCTGCAGAGTTGGTGCTCCCTTCTTCTGAAGCCTCTCCAGCTAGTTCTCGTCCCTTCTTCGCTCCTAGAACAAGAGGGGATGATCTGGCCCTTCATGATACACAACTTCAGATAACCAACACCCCTGGTTGCCTGAAGGTCGGTTTGTTCTGACAGCCATAAACACTGCACAGTTTCCTGCCCTTCCGAGAAACTGACTGCTGTGACTGGTTTGGATGTGTCCAGAAACATCTAGATGACTGTATTTCTAAGGTATTCTAACCTTACTTATGTTTTCCATAGGAAACAATATCTTGTACTGACAGCTGCAATATAGGCTAGCTGAAGAAGCTTGAATTCTTTTTCTTTTAGCTGAGAATGGTAAACTAAGCTTAGTCTCTGAGAAGTCAGTTCTATTTCCTAACCTTTTTCTCTTTAGCAAACAGGCATCTTTTCTTTCAGGTGGTACAAGCATATACGCAGCCCTGTAACTAACACACTTGCAGTGTGTATTGATATTACACATGCAAAATCTATGTTACAAATCAAGAGCTCAAAATTTAGGAAATGCCAGAATTAAAGTTGCCCATTGGTGCTACCAGCTCACTTATATAATTAGTTGGCAAAGCTGGCCCTCTAGATTGCAGCAGTTATGCATGATGAAATACAGGAGACTTCTGGGACCCATTCCTGACTCTCTTGCTGCCTGGGTTTGTGGATTCAGGTGCACTACATGAGGACTTCCTACCAGCAGACTCCTTCTCCAAGAAGGAAGCTCACGTGCAACCGGTAGAAGGCAGCAGAATTCAGCAAGGAGAGGAAAATGAGGATACCTGTTTCTTAAATGGGAGGGTTGGGATCATCAGGACGTCTTTTGTTAGGTTGGCTGCAGGTCTGAGGAAAAGCCATGCGCAGATGGCTGAAGGATGCGCCATTGCATGGATGTGTGCATGTTTATGCTGGCTGCCATACTGTAAAACTATGAGAGAAAGAAATAAGCTGCCAATGTGTCTTCTCGTAAAGTCTGTGTTTTAGCACAGAGTATGCCCGTGGCAGACAAAAATATCTGACCATATAAGCAGTGTGGCAGCATTCACTCCACACCATTCCTGAAGGGGTTGAGGGAGCTCGGTGGGCCAATTAACCACAGAGGCAGCACCTGGAGGAGAGCCAGGGCTCAGCAGTACTTAATGAAGGCTGAAGCTCACATGGACAGCAACAGGCAAGGCTTCTATAAAGCTGAGGCTGAGAACCGAAGGGAGTTGCAGGGGCGAACAGTCTGCTATCACTCCCTGACAGGAAGGAGGTGTTTTGGAGATTACAGGGTCTGGCAGGTACCCAAAAGGGGAAGCAGCCATGGGGAGTGGAGGGAGCTTGGACAGATGGTACGCTTAGAGGTGCCAGAGGATAGGAGGAGGAAGTAGCACAGAGCCCAGGGAAGCAGCAATCCGGTGTGGGAGTAAATAGACCATAGTTGTGGAGCACAGGGTCCCTGAGCTGGAAAACAGAGCAGAGGGTGGCTGGGCCTAGATTCCCCGATCAGCCCCTGGGGAAGTGGCACAGCCTTGGGCGTAGCACTGCCTGGAAGGGCAGAGGGACAGCTTGTCCAGAGAGACATTCACAGACCCTGGAAGGGGGTGACTATAGTGAGCTGGCCAGAGGGCCAAGTCACGAAGAGGGACAGCCAAGCCACAAAGAAGATAACTGCTGCTGACAGAAAGCCCAGGTCAGGTTGTTGTAACTTAGACCAGCCCACTCTGGGTATCTAATTTATATGGGGGCCTTTCCATCTTCTGGGGTAAGCCAGAAATTGAGAGAGTGTAAACGTGTCTCCCCTGGCCCACCCAATCCAGGGGCTGCAATCTCAGTGCTTTGTCCCCAGGCAGTGCAGCACTGAATATCAGCTCTTAACGTTTTTCACTTTTTCAATCCCAAGCATATATTAAAACAGAGAATATGAGTCATCTGGTATATTTAAGAGCAAACCTTCAGAGAACAGATCTCTTAAATTGTCGTTTCCACTGGAAGTAGATAAGCTTATTAAATATGCAAAAGCGAACGTGTATATCAGGCAAAGCCGATGTATGACCAAGCAGAGGAGACCATTCTGAAATACAAAATATATGTAACAGTGAATTTAAATACCATACTAAATCATTGCCGTGCCATTTTATTGGACATTGTTTCATAAACTGTGAAAGCTTTAGCTATCATATAACTCTGTCTCTTAATAGGCAGTGGTTACATTTCTTTGTAATTTATTTCTCTGATATGGCTCAGCAGAAATGTGTCTTCTATGCAACTTCATTGATATTCCACATTTTGTTGATTACAGCAGCTCAGTTTTTTTGCCATTCCATCTCCACTGGTTCCATATGAGGAGTATTGTCTTGGTGGTGATGGAAGAGGACTCGAGCTATGAGAATGCATGTACGGGTCCCAGCCTTGTTGACTGCGGGCAGGGAAGCAGTAGACTTTTTACTCGTAGACTGTGGGGAGTATCAGAGTGGCTCCAGTAAAAATTTTACCAGTGCAACTGAGATCAGAATTTGACTTGTGTCTCATTAACATATATTTTAATGGTAGAGTTGAAATGCATTTGATGATGGATCTTGCACTAGTGTGATGTGTTTAAACGGGAAACTCTGGGACATTATGGGGTGGCTTTCTTTTCAGTGCAGTCTAATTTTAAACCCTGCAATATAATTTTAATGCCCCATTTTGCTGTTCAGAGTAACTTTAACCATGCCATGTTTTCATGTATGTAAACAGAGGTTGCTCTAACCACCATTGGGACCGTGCACTGTCATGACTTAGCTCAGTACTACTATTTTGAGTTCTTAGCAAAGTCATTTGCTATGAACGTGGAAATAGTGGTGGGTTTCTTCAAAAAAATGTTTAAAAGATCCTGATTTACTTGAATCCAGTTGGTCAAAGTTTAGTGGTATTGTACAGTACCAGTGATGGATAATGCTAGACAGCTTTGCAGTCCACGTGACTTTAGAGATGTTTCAGCTAGAATGGCCTCTTCATAGCTGTTTGGTCTGTAAAGACTGATAGTATTCTAGGGAATGAAGTCTCCATCCTGCTGTCATTGAAGTGAGTTAGTATTTTACCATTGATTGCAATTGGGGCAGGATCTTTACAAGCTTGCTAGCCAGTTCCTTTTTTACGTTTGTTTCATCCGGTGGCTACACCCAGGCTATGGAATTGAAGATTTAAAGCTTTTATGGGGATTAAGATGCACTATAGTGCAGACTGATGACACAATCCTAACTTTTACTGATTGCAGACCTGTGTTTAAACTGTGTGACTGCTATTCTAAATTTGCATATGATCTGCTCACTAGTAATGACTGAAAATTTGAGCAGTTGATACATAATACGCATGAAAATAGATTACTTTTTTAGGGTTTTATTTTATTTGTGTGCATAATTCTACATAAAACCAAATAAAAGGCTTTATCCACAGTAGAAATATTGCTGATAATACAAAATACTTGATGAGAACATATTGCCACCCAATATTTTGTTAAATGACGACCACTATTTTTTCATAAAAGCAGCAAAGAGTCCTGTGGCACCTTATAGACTAACAGACCTATTGGAGCATGAGCTTTCGTGGGTGAATACCCACTTTGTCGGATGCATGTTTTTTCATGCTGTTCAAAGGATCATGTTCTTCCTTTTCAGTTGTCTGATGTTTTTTCAGCCAACATTCTTTCTTTGGTGAAATGTTTTGAATGTCTGTGGAGAAGTACTAGTGTGAATGGCTCTGAGCAGAGATTTCTCCATGTTTACCATAGTTGACACATTTTGGCTAAACTATGTCTGTAATGAGTCATGAGAATAAGAGGGAAAATGGAGCTGTTTGCTTTCCTTCAGCATCAGCTGCCAGAGGTTTTATTTTCTTATTTCGGGTCAGATTATCCATGAAACAAATTTATTTTCTTGGTCTTCCAGTGGTCCTATGTCTTCCACCCATAGTGAGGTTGAGTAGTGCCTACTCCTTGGAATCACCTGGGGCCACTCAAGAACAAAGATACTGCCCACCATGGGTAGCAGTTTTGTATGCATATCACACAGTTTAATAGTCATTTTATTTTCCTGGTATTTTCTGCTGTAACCCATAATGCTCTGGAACGCTTACCCCTAGTAAGACGAGACCTGCTGCCTCTCGATTTACTTTCTGGACTAAGTTTTGATGATGGAATATCTGTTTGTATCTTGCATTCTAGGAGCGGGCAGGCATCACGCCCAGTCCCAGAGCCATTCATCCTGTGGAGCACAGAAGCAGGCAGAATGCGTGTTTAGGCAGAGGAAAATGTTCAGAGGTTACCTCTGCTTTTTCCTCCACAGTCATTCTAAAGCTTTATACTTAGACTGTAAGCAGTTTGAGGCAGGGGACTGTCTTTTGTTCTTTCTGTACAGACCCTAGCGCAGTAGGGTCCTGGTTCATGACTGGGGGTACTGCAATACAAACAATAAATAGTAATGTTGTGTCACCAGCTGATGTCCCATTTGGAGTACCTACTGGAAGCATTCATAATCCCCTCATTTTTGCTTTAGCCCAGCCATAATGTTGCATCTTTAGAATCCTTGTATTTCACCTGCCTTAAGGGTCATGAGCTTATTTCACCTACCTGAAGGAGACCACTTTTCTTTCTGTCATTCAAGGCGCTGACACTGGCTCCGTGCTACAATTGTACAACTCTTAGAACTTGGCACAGAGAGTTTGACAGGCAGCTGTGTCTTTGATTTTTACCCCAAACACTTTTTTTAAGGTTTAATATTTCATTAAAAGTGTACCTCGGTTTTGCATATTCAGGGTGCAGTACCAATGTGTAACTGAGACTCATCCCTAGATAGCAAGACATCTCAATGGCCAGCAACTACCTTTTGTGTCATTTCTGGACTCCTTTCATAATGTTTGCATGTTCTTCCCTAGTCTCTGTTCTGCCCTCCTCATTTCATGTTTCAGCATCACCGTCATTTGGCTTTTGTTTATTATTTTTCCTTTCTACTCTTCTCCTCCTCTAAAATCCTTGAAGTAAACTGGAGTCTTTCCATTCAGTTAGGTAGGCTGTGAATCAAACCCTAAACTCTGTCAAGCCTTAATGTCTGTACAATCTGTCTGGACAATCCCATAACTAAAAGCAAAAGACTGTTTGTATCTAGGGATGAATGTTTCTCTACTACTGAGTAACCCATAGTTCTGGAAAGATGTTGGGTGTGAGTTGCTTAACCCATGTATGAAAAACTTTGAAAATGCTCAAATGTAAAACAATGAAAATTGTTTTTAAAATCAAACTTGACTTGATATTTATTTCTTACAGAAATCTAAAAAATAAACCCAGACTGAATAACATTACTGCAACTACTGAGATATGCTTATGCAAAATTTCAAATATGAACATATTGGTAAAGTGAACTTTTTTTTTTTGAGCAGACTGAGTTCAAACATGACTGATTCAGTTTGCCTAACTTTCTCAAAGCAACAGCAATAAAACCAAGAACCCTACATCTGGGAGGTGGCCAAATATGGAAAATATCAGCCCCAAATGAATTTGATTTCCTAAAACTTAGAAGCTGCAGGAAATGTGGGCTTGGGTACAGAAATTCAGTCTTATCTAGTGTGCACCGCTACACGTGTTGCATGCTAGACCATGGGGCAGAATCTGTCCTTCACTCCTGTTCTGGTGTCTCTGCCAGCAAAGGTTGGCTTTGTGCAATATATTTTTGATTACAAGAGGGGAAGGTATACGTAGCTATTTGTGATTATAGAATCTATCTATATCAAATCTAAAACTGAAGCCAATCTAGTTTTTGGGAGAGGACGGCTTATCCAGTGGTTAGGGCACTAGTCTAGGGTTTGGAAGATCCTGGGTTGGTTCCCTGCTCTGCTTCATATTTCCTGCATGATCTTAGATAGCTCACTTAGCCTCTCTGTGTCTCAGTTCCCCATCTGTTGAAGGGAGATAATAGCACTGCCCTGCTTTAGAGGGATGTTGTGAGGATAAATTCATTAAAGATTATAAAGCACTCTGAGATCTGCTGGTGACAAGTAGAATGTAGATTCCAGCCATCCCATCCAGAATGTAAATGTGTGTGTAATTCAGCATATACATTTTAGAAGGGGATGAAAGGGAGCTAAATCATTACCTGTGTAAGAACATGTATTTTTACTTGCTTATGCTTGTTTTCTTATAAATACAACAGGCTACTAATGATAATACATAATTAAATGAATATTGTAACAAATGCAAATCTAATTGGTTAATCCAGTTATGTTTGTGGTGGGACGGATAGCTCAGTGGTTTGCATATTGGCTTGCTAAACCCAGGGGTGTGAGTTCAGTCATTGAAGGGACCATTTAGGGATCAGGGCAAAAATCTATCTGGGGATTGGTCTTGCTTTAAGCAGGGGGTTGGACTAGATGAGGTCCTTTCTAATCCTGGTATTCTGTGATCTAATGTGACCAGCATTTTGTTGGAAAAAATACATTTAGGCCCCAGACTAGGAAAGCACATTCTTAACTTTAAGCACATCACTAGTGTAATTGCAGCCAGAGACTGCTCACATGTGTAAAGTTAAATGTGTGCTTAAGAGCTTCGCTAGAGGGGACTTAATGCTGTGTTTTAATCTCTGGTTCAGGATGACACATAAGCGTAGGCTTCGGTCCCATTGAATTCAGTAGGATTTAAGCACATGCTTAAAGTTAAACGTGTTTAAGTGCTTTCCTGAATTCCCTTAAGTGGTAAATGCATCTGTAAATTAAATGACAGATAAATGTTAGCCACTGGCTTGAGATGATAACCCATCCTATTTGAAATGCAAAGAGAAAAGGAAAGCTGTATTTGTTATTTGGTCAGGTGTGTCTAATGAAAACTGCAGCTCCCAACTTTGGTCACGGATATTTAAGCAAGTTATTATAACGCTTATTCTTGTCCTTTCCCTGAAAAAGTATGGTCAAGATTTGCAAGATGCTTTGTTTATGCTGACTGACTGCAAGCAAAACTTTATAATTTATTTATTTATTTTTAAATTTAGGATGTAACCAAGCAAATAAATTTAAAAGGCAAATACTAAGACTGTTTAGAAGCAGTGACCTTGTCAAATACACAGAGAAAATGTGTTAGCTAGAATGGTTTATGATCTACTTCTGTATACCAATACAGGTAGTAATCAGAATATAGTTGATTTCTCTGGAATGAGAAATGGAATTGATTTGCTTCTTGGTGGCTTTTTATATTTCACAACTTGGAAGTTAGTTGCCTTTTTTTTTTCCCTCCAGAAGAAGCAGCAGCTTTACTCTAAAAGCCCCTGGGAATATTCAGTGTGTTTAGCTTTGTGTTCAGTGTATTATTAGCACACGGACAAGTTGTCTATTTTGTTATTAGCTTACACCGATCACAGTAGACTCGTCCGTATGGGATTCCACACTTCAGTGGGTGATACAGTTCAAGGCCAAAACTTTGATCCTTAGATGTCCAAATCCATATTGAGGCATGCTATAATTATTACTTTTAGTAATCTGAAGAAGGGCGGTTTTTTACCCACGAAAGCTTATGCCCAAATAAATCTGTTAGTCTTTAAGGTGCCACTGGACTCCTTGTTGTTTTTGTGGATACAGACTAACACAGCTACCCCCTGATACTTGATATAATTATTATTATTTATTGTGTTATGATCTATGTGTACTATCATAGCGCCTAGGAGACCCTCTCAATGAGTAGGGCCCCATCGTGTTTGCTGGTGTACAAACACAAATGGCCTAATTTCCAGGTGTCTTGAGCACCTGTACCTGCCATTGGCTTTAATAGGAGTTGTTGGCGTTCAGCAGCTATGAAAATCAGGCAACTGTTATGTAGTTGCCTCATTGTGGATTTAGGTGCCTAACACTGAGGCACCCACATTCAAAAAGGTTGGCCAAGCTCTTTTCAGAGTGCTTGCTCCCTTGTGGTTAAGATACATCTGTCGCTTCACTGTAGAGTTACCGGCAGTATGGGCAATTGCTCCAATAATTTCCCCATAAATCAGCCTGTTTGCACTTTTAAGGTGTAACATCTCATGAAGCACAAGGGCTTCATACTGTACAAATGTTATGTGAGTAACTGGAAAGCACGCAGCCCCAGTTCTGAAATGAGATAAAGCGATGTGTTTTGGGACCTCGCAGTTAGAAATTCAGATCCTTGGAGTTCTCACTAGTTTGGAGTAGGGTATATTGAGTTTTGTTTTGAGTCTCTGCTGTCACTTTTGGGGAGGAAGAAAATAGTTTTGTTGAAAAAAGACATATCAGAAAGGTACAGCTGTTTGAAAGTTACTCAGACATATGGTGTATTAGAAATAGTGCCAGCTGAGATTGATTAGCAGGCTGAGTTCAAGTGAGGAGGTCAAATATGCAAACTGAATGCAATTTATCTTATGTTACTGCAGTTCATCACATAGCAGTAGAAATAAAGAAATAACACACACAATAATTTAACTGGAAAAAAGATGAAAACAATAAAGGCTTCTGATGACATCACATCACACAAGTGACTTTCATAACACCTGTACCCAGAGATGTCTTTATGTGTATATAATATGATTCTGTGTTCTTTTATAATTCACAGGTCAGAATAAAATGATTGCCCACTACTCCTGTATATTAGTGTGATGAACATTCCCTCTCGGGAAGTATTTCCAATAGTTTCCTCTGGTTGAATTTTTACAACTAAAGTGACTTTTAAAGGGCTTTAAATTTTTTTTACACAGCTTTAAAAGCTTGTGGGTTTTCCTGCTCCCACAAAAACCTCAGGGGAGCAGATGATGGTTAGGTGAACGCTGTTAAATTTCCTTTACCGAGTTTCCTCTGAATTCTTCAAGCAGGGGTTCTCCAGCATGGAAGAAGCAGGAGTTCTGGTCTCAAAGGCTGTCAGTTCCCTCAAGAGCTTTAGGGATTTTAGGGGTTCCGTGAAGGCACAGGGCCATCTGCACAGAAACTTTGTGCATCCACACTGGCTTCGGAGTCCCAAGTCCCATTGCAGATACCATTAAAACAGTTAAATTGATGATTGCTTTGTTATCAGGAGGTTTCAGAGTCCCCATTCTGTTCAGATGAATGGGGAAATGGTATCTTTCCTAGAGTTTCTCTTAAGGCTATCTGCAAATTCAGAAATACAGCATTTTTATGGGTTGTGATTGTCAGAGTAGCTTCACAAAAAATAGAAAACTGTTGTTTTTTTTCCATAAAAGTTTGAATTCCACATAATATTTGAAATTATTGAAAATCTTCAGAGCCTTAATCCATGCTATAGGGCAGAATTTGTGATGCATGTGCTTCCAGTGATCCTGCTTTTGTGCTTGTCATGGTGACCCTCCATCATATCAGGATTGCATGATTTCTTAAATACATTGCAAGGACTGGGGCATCCACTGTAAAAATGAAATCATAGAATACCAGGGTTGGAAGGGATAGCATCTAGTCTATCCCCCTGCTCAAAGCAGGCCTAATCCTCAGGCATATTTTTGCCCTGATCTCTAAATGGCCCCCTCAAGGATTGAACTCATAAGCATGGGTTTAGCAGGCCAATACTCAAACCACTGAACTATCCCTCATGGTCATGGTACTCATAAAAATGCAGATCTACTGATAGATCCAGGCCGGGCTATATTGTTTTGAGATGTAACAACTTTTTTGTTTTGTTAGCTGACAGTCAGACATGGGCACATCTATTTAGTGTGTATGATTAAGTCAGTCTATTGCTAGGGAAAAATCTGTCCTTCAACAGGATATTTATGTATCCCTGACTCAACACTCGCTGAGTTTGCTAATGTCACAAACATGGCTGCTCACACGAAGGAAGAATTGTGACTGCTAGAGCATGAGCAATAAAGATCAAGATATTTTTACATTTCAGTCACATTTGATACTAATTTTTAATGATAAACTACATTTTTCAGAAGTCCACTTAGGTGGCATACATTTCAGTTAAGCATATTGGTGTCACGTTAATAATAAAAAAGTACGACAGACCTATACCGAGATGTATACAATGTAGAGAATCAGAGCTAAACGTAAATTATGAGATGAGTTTTCATATAGTGCAGCCTTGTCATCAGTGGGGAATCATTGACTAAGTGGAGTGAACCACTTTCTGCCCTGGGGCCACTATGATGAAATGGACCATGGTGGCACTCTTCTAAGTGAACGTCAGCACTTATAGCCCTGATCAAATGCCTGTGGAAGTCAAGGAAAGGCAGCTACTGACATCGATGAGCTTTGGGTCAGACTCTTAAACAGGGCTGTAACAGAGTCATGGGGCAACATGGGAGGTACATTTTGCCCCCATGCCACTGATATATGTTAGCCCTGAATATGGGAGGCATTATGAACAAACCAGCTTTTCTTTCTTCTTGTGATTTCACTTTAACTGGTTTGGTAAGGAGCACTGGCAGCCTCAGAGACTTGCTTATGTCAAAGTTATTTTGAGACATGATCCCTGCATGACCCCTTGAGTTTGCATGTCAGTAACTTTTCCTTACCCCAGCTAGGAAATATTAACTAGAACAGGTGACCCTCCCAGGTTGCATATTTCCCGATGCCTCCACAACGCCTGCCCGGTTTCCTATTACGGTGTAGTGAGCTTGGTGCCTGTGAAGGGTGCTGAGGAGTGGATCCTTTGGTCAATAAAACTGGGTAGCAGCCCTTTGAACATTCCCAGGCATCACTTACACTGTGCCTTAGTTGTTCAATCTTTGGATTGGTGCTCACTCTTCCAAGAAGGATGTTTGTTAATATCAATTGTGTGAGTGCTTTTTGTGACTTAAAATCCCGTGTAACGAAGTTGAGATTTTCAAAGGGGCCAAAGGGAATTAGGCACTTAGGCCCATCACCTCAAGGGTATTTTGGCATCTTATTCCTAATGAAATCAACAGCAGTGAGGTGCCTAAATACTTGTAGGGACCTGGTCCTGAAACCCTTTTGCAACTCACGTTAGTAATCTCAGTCTCCATGTGATTAAACAGCTGTCAAAGTAAAATTTTTGGTCACTGCTAACTAAAGTTAAATTAGAACCATCAATTAAACTGGACAGGGCTCTTCCTTTATCAGATCCTTGAGACACCTCATTTGCACAGTTCATCTTTTGCTAATACACAGTTGGGCTCAGAGATGTTGTAAAAGCTCAAGATCTAAATCATAAAGATGCCCAGTGTGTGTGAAAGAGCAAACATGGAAATAAATAAATAAATAAATAAATATGGCTTTGTACTGAAGGACAAGTGCAGTACCGGGTTTGTAGTAATTATCTGTGTGAGGACATTAGCATTTAAAAAACACTAGGCAGGCATGAAGAAACAGAGATAGTATTTTTAGTTTAGGGTGCAGATGCTTGTTTGGGTGTTCTGTGGTAGGTTTACTGTTTTTTGTAGGAATTGTGAGGGGTCTAGATTTTTATCATGCTACATGCTTTATGGCACATTTAAATGTCTATAATATAAATAGCTTTGCCATCAACAGGCATAAATGTCAGGCTATTGACACATTATAAAGGTACAAATGGAATGTAATCTGGCATGCTGGTTCTGGTGTTGAGACTTAATAGTCCATCTGTATCATTTATTCCAGTGGGAAATAGCACAGGATGTTGCCTTGTAATTTTTTACTACTGTATAATAAAATGTAATCGTAATAAATGGTGTCTAAGCAAATAACATAGCAGATTCTGGCTTGTATCCAGTTTGTCTTCACCACTTAACTTAGTTCAAGTTTTTCCTTGAAGCAGCTGTGTATTCTAAAGGTTCTGACTGGATATGGTTTGCATTTGAATTTCTTTGTATTGTAGTAGATAGCAGAGGAGGAGACTGATACCAAGCCAGATCAATCCCTTATCCACCGTAGGTAGAGTCCCTGGAGTGAGACAGGCGAGAGATTTGTCCCTCCATGTTTTCATTTACAGACTAAATCCAGGGTCTCTGCCCTGTATTTCTGTCATTATGTCTACTCTAGAACTTTTAACTCCTGTGCCACATGTCCATGCAGTGGCACTTTGATAGCTTTGTTATAAGAAATGGGTTAAGGGCTTTCTTCTGCAGTGAGAAGAAATTGCATATGTCTCCCAACTCATGTGGAAAGACAACACCATGCAAATGAATATAGAGACAGGGCTTTGGTGAAGCCTTGGTTAAATTTCACTCCTCGAATGTTGCTGTTTCAATGACACCACTAGGAGTATGGACTGTTTTCCACTTTCCAGCCTTCACTACTTACATTTTACATCATTAGGTTAAAATACCAATCTCCTTTTTCCCTCTACTGGGTTTGGGGCAAAGTTGGACTGATTGGGTCACCGGCCAAGAAGCAGTGCTGCACACCAAAGTCATACCCAATCTGCCTGTGTACCTCTGTAAACCTTGCCCTTCTGCCCTGTCCCGCACTGATCCATAGACAACAGCCTCTCCAGAACCATCGTCCGCTCCCTGTTTCCCATTGAGAGAATGCTTCACCTCCCAAACTGGGTTTTGCTGCACCTAGGAGTCAACCTGCCCTGCCCCTGGCCTTCTGGTAGAGACATACCCTACTCTGCTTCCTCTCTACCCCACTGTGAGAGAGACAGCCCACCTTTGCTTTACTTGTTAGCTTCTCCTTCCTGTCCCGTCTGCCTCTTTGATGCAGCTGGCTGGCTTTGCAGGGTTGATTTTTTTCAGGGGAACTGTTGCTCCGGGTGTGTGTGTGTGTGTGGCTGATGAGACTCCTGGTGTCGGTTGGTTTGTGTTTCTCCGGTGGAGGACAGTAAGGCGGCAGGTCACTGCTCAGGTCGGGTTGCCTCGTTGCTGGCCATATGTGGCCAGGCTTCTCTGTATCTTCCAGAGTCACTGGAAAAGGCCTCCCTTTGAGATGCAGTTGCATGCTCTCCAGCCTGTGGATTTTGGTACATTCCTTCCTTTGCTGCACTTCAAAATGGAGGCAGCCTCTAGGGAAACAATTTTTGCAGAAAATTCCTAGATGTAACACAATACTGACTCGGAGGAGCAGCCCAAGGACACTCGCTGCCTAACGTGAAGACAGTGACCCCTTTAAGGGCAGTATATTGGGAGAAGTACAGTGCTTAAAGCAGCACTCTCTGGGATGATGTGTGCCTCGATGCTGGTCCCTGCCATTCGCTGTGGTTTTAAGATACCAAATGAGCCCTTAGTGTTAGAGGTTAGAAAGTGCTCAGCACCCGTTTTGGCACCTGAGCAAATCTGGATGGTGAGCACTTTCTAACATCTGGCCCTTAATGTTGCAAGTGTAGAAAAATACAAAACCATTATTCTGTGTGTATTTGAGTATTGTAGATTTGTATAAAGGGACAATTAACATTGAAATGAGAGAGGCTTTTGAGTCATCAAGTAGATGCAACAGACTGTATCATTTTCTTGATTTTCATTTTAATTAGGATTAATCATTTTTATCTCCTAAATACTTTGCCAGAAATTTACATGAAGCTGAGGAGTTTGGAGAGTGTTGTGCCAACATAATATCCAGTGCTTGAAGAAGAGCTGTTAAAATATATTGCTAAGAAAGCACTGTTAACTTAGCTATAAATACTGCGTAGTTCCAAACTGTGGATCAAAATCTGCTCTCCTATATGTATGAACAGTCCCCATGGGCTGCGATAGGTGTCAATCTAGGGTGAAATCCTGGTCCCTCCGAAGTTAGTATTCACTGCATATATTTTTCAGAGGGCAGAATTTCACTTTGGAATCTAACCTGCTTACAGTGATGGTGTGTCTTTTTCTCTGATTGGCTTTCTGTGCTTTATAATATGCAACAAAGAGTCTTGCTATGGGAAGAAAAACTGCTGTGTGGACCGGAGGTGAAAATTCTGCCCTGTAATTTGATCTTTTAAAAAATGAGTAATTTTCTTAAAAGGTAGAAATTGTAAATATTTCCTGCTAACTCTAGCAGAACCAAATTTGATCTTCAGTGGGCCCAAAGGGATGTGTCATTGGTAGGTTCTAAGTTTGTAGTACATTCACATAATGAGTTTGAAAATCATTAGGCATTAGAGCAAGGAGGAGAGAGAGAGAGAGACAGAAAGCAAAAATTGCTGAAGAGGAAATTGTTCGGGAAACGTACCAAGTTATCCTTGGGTTAGGAAAATGAACTGCTCTGTTCTTTTTCACAGAAGTGTTAAAATGAGAGCCAGCATCCCCTCTGCTTCAAATCATTACTCTGTTATTTCTGTACTGTATTTAGATTGCTAGACTGAATCCTGTTCTGGCCACTATGGGCCTGTGTCTGTTCCAAGTGAAGTTAATGGGAGTTTACCATTCCTGTAACTGACAGCAGGATTGGTGTTACTGTAATGCACCATGTTACAGAGGATAATGTACATTGTTGTGATACACAGCCATAGGGGTAGGCTCTAACATATTTTAAATGGTAAACCAAAGTAATCCATAATATGAGCTACAGCCAATTGCCTCTAATTCTTACTGAAGATTAATTTAGCATTGCTGTTAATATTTTATGTGCTAACATTGTTTGCGAAGGCTAAAAGCTTTATTCATTTTGCACACTTTTACTTTTTCCATCCTTTCTATGTGAAATGCAAAATTCTCTCTCCTTTTCAAATTAATTGTATAGAAGGAAGTTTAATAAAATTCCAGCTACACTGTCTTGGAAGGACTTCGCTAGTAATCTACGGAAAATATATCACATTTATTTTGACATTAGTGTGTTAGATTTTCAGGAGAAAGATAGTTAGAAATGTAACCTTTGTAATATCACTGGTTACATATTAATATTTGAAGTATCTAAACATTTACATAGGAGGGATTCGAGTTTCTGACTTGCAAATGTTACTGTAGATTTACAGTACATAATCCTATTAAAATTTAAGAGCATGAGATAAAATGGCCCATTTACCTTGATATTTGTGCATATCTAGTTGGATCATTTCTTAAAAGTTGTAAACATGAGGTCAAGAAGAATGTATGAGCATCAGCCTCTCTGTGGAAAGTGGCAACTGAAGAAGAAAGAGCTAACGAGATTGATATGTCTCTAATGTACCCAGCAAGTGTGAAACCATTCCTTTGCAAGATAAAAGAAAAGTGTAGGGGTAGCGGTGTCCATGTGGAGAGAGGAGTCATTGTTTCTCTATGGAGCATTGCACAAATTCATGCGTAAGAAGCGTAGAAGTAGACTTGCTGACACCAGCACAGCATCCTGTCTTAGCACTTGACTCGGCTTGTATTGGCAGGGCTGAATTGAGGATATCTGTTGCCCTACACCCACCCTATGTGGGGACCGGGGCTAGTCCCACCTAAATGTGAGCTGAGCTCTGGTGTAAGTCGAGCCTCACATGTGGTAGCTGAGCACTCTTGAAAATTTACCCCTTGGTGTAACTGTGTCAACCATGTTTCATTTGTGTGGCTGCGTATGACAGCTAGGTACAGTATGAATTGTTTGAGCTGCACTTTGGATGTGATAAATCAAGTTGGTTAGTAGTTGACCAGCTAGGAAGCTGCACTGGGAGATTGGAGAGCTGTTTTATTCCTGAGTCTGCCACAGACTTGCTGTGTGAGCTTTAGCAAGTGCAACCCTCTCTCCAGGCATTTATGTCCCCTCCCACCTTTTGCACACCTTGTCTATTTAGATTGTAAGGCTCATTGAGGGTGGTTTGGTTTGTTTGTTTGTTTGTTTTTAATAGACCAAAAGGGCTCTGAACTCCGTTGGAGCTTCTAGGGGCTAGTGTAATGCTGCTAATAATTGTTAACTTTAATAGCGATCATCAAAATTGTTCCGTAGTGGAGGATGGTAATATTTATGGTTTGAAAAGCATGTTGCATGTTTGTTAATGTAGTTCTAGTAGGTTGAAGTTCATGTCGTGATCCACAGGACTGATACAGCAAGGACAGTGACAATGGAAACTTCCCTACACTATCCCATGATTAGTTTTTGTCATGACCAGGATCTAGGAGTTCTTCAGACTGAGTGGCTGTTTGTTTCACTCTGCTGAGACTTAGTGATAACAGCAGTGGTTTTTGTGTTGTGGGCAGCAATCTACCATATGTAGGACCAACTCTAAATATTTGTAACGCCCGCCAGTTAAAACTAAATTGCATGCACCAAATAACTGAATCAAATGCATTTTGTAGAACAAAATGCTCCTCATTCACTGAGTTCACTTACTGATTTACAAAACTCACAACAACCTCAATTTTGAAAAGTGATTTTTTTGGGTGTCTAATTTGTGGCACCTGAAGGACCCTGATTATTAGAGATTGGGTGCTTGGCACCTTTAAGGTATCTAAAGTTGGGCACTCAAAATTGAGACTCACTTTTGGAAGTTTAGGCCTGTGGGTCTCCCAGCATTCGTGTGAATGTTCAGTAGTCTTCTGTTTTGCAGTATTGATGGAGTAAAACAACCTATGCTTACATCATGTATATCTTGTTGAACTGGTAGAGGAGATGGCATTTATCATTGCTTTTTCTAATAATATCATCTGGGGTGGTGTGAAAGTCAGGAAGACACAATAGTTTAGATTAATTGTCTTCATCTTGGCACATGTAGAGGCTGAGTGGTCCCCTTGCTCCGTTTACACAAATGCATTATTCCCAGTAGCAGAGGATATGGAGACATGAACCAGAGCACCAGCAGGACCATTAGCAGGAGTTGACTGCATTGATGCAGCTGTGCTATCCATTTAGCAGTAATCTTGGCAGTTGTGGCCTGAGTGTAGGTTATTTAGATTATTTCCCCACAGTGCGTTGTGGGATGGAGTGAGAGGGACAAGATTCCCCACTCAACATGGCTCTTCATCAAAGAGTCCTGGGTGATGCCACTTGTCAAAGTTCCAAAATGCACCTTAAATCTGTTGTGTCAGGCTGCAAACAACTGAATTAGAAACAATAAATGGTTTTTGAGAACACATTGGACAAGTGCAGAGGGTGGGGGACTAAGACTTGGGGAGTGGCTAGCTTGAGTGGGAGAGGGGAAGAGGGAACTTCTGGTCTATGTGGGGAATTAACTGTAACTCCTCTTAATGTTAACAAGAGTCAGTGTTAAAACTATACCTGCTGTATTTAAACTATCCTGGGGAGAACAGGATGGGATACCACATACTTTCCATGAGTTAGGGCATCAGATGACTCTGAATCCGAGCAGTTCCTCTGCCCTGCCAAATACTTTGCAAAGTCTGTCCAGCACACATCCATTTTGTTGGTTTCTTGTGTAATTAAAATAACAAAAGGAATCCCCAAACTACATTTGAAATCAGCACGTGAATACTGTGCAAAGGCCAGCTCAGGGTTATGCGTCTGGAATTTGTGGGGAAGACTATTCTGTAGCCAGCACTCTAGTCTTATGAAAGAAGATGCATGGGGGTGGAGGGAAACATGCACTGAATGGGAAACTGACACAACAGAGTCATAAACCACTGTACATTGTGCTACCTGTACAATTTTATGTACAGGGAAATGTGAAATCAGGGGTGTTGTAAATGAAATTAAGAGCCTGTTGTTTGAATTTTATTTGAAAAATTGTTGCCAGGTAATTGGGAGGCAAACTAATATTAACTTCTTGAGACTATTATGGCAAACCATTGTTTCTGCCATATAGTGCTGCAGTCAGATAAAATTTATTCTCCAGTGGTTTTTTAAAGCATAGTGTAGTGGCTGCTATAATATATAACTGCTGTAGTCCAACCAACAGAAATAAAAGCATGTTGGATGTTCCTCTTGAGGAGTTGCATAGTCTGTTCTGCACTTGTAAAACCGTATTTCCATCTCAAAATCATCCACTTTGAATCAGATTCCAAGACTGAAAGCAGTTAACATCTGGTTCTTTCATAGGCAGGGTAAAATGACAGCTAACCTTACCTTGAGCCCAAGTGCACAATTCTTTCTTTTTGCTGAATAAAGACAGCAGGATCAGACCCCTTATAGAAGTTCACATTAATTGTTCCTTCTCGTGTACTTGTACGCTATGGACAAACGTACTGTCCCTAAACCCCTAACTCCTGAGAAGGATCCTACTCTGGCAGATGTAAGAGGTTTACCAACAGAGGCAGAGAGCAATACCGAGAGATCTCTTGAGGAAGAGTGTGGTTAGAGGCGAGCACTGGACTCAGGTGTGGGACAGATGGGCTAAGATCGACCTGGTCACCCAGCTGAGATGTTGGGGTGAAGGCTTGGTTCATGTTCTGCATTGGCTTTTCTGTCATGAAATGAGACCGACCATAAGGGAGTGTTCTTTAGCATCTAGTGATCTGTCTGGACTTGGTGAAACCCTGGGTGAGGGAAAAGTCAAGTAAGGGCTCATCTGCCTACAAGGGGGTGTGCCCGGTCAGCCATGAACCATGACCTATAGGCTGCAAAGTCCACACTTAGGTTCCTAGATAAATTTGCCTGATTTTCAAAAGTCTTGATCATCTTCAGCTACAGTTGACTGCTCTTTAGCATTACTGTACATCGAACCAGATAAGATAGCATAAGAATCCTAGGCTAACCACAAGACCAACCTTCCTTTCACAGTGCCAAAGGAGCAGAAGAATATGAAGAATTGGGTTGAAATCCTGCCTTTGCTGAAGTCAAGGACACAGCTCCCATTGGCTTCAACAGGGCTAAGATTTCACCCATGTCACCTTATATAGCTCCATTAACTGACCAAGGTTCAACATTGTTGTGCTGAAATTTGCTATCATTTTATTCAGTGGGGTCCTCACCTGTGGACTGATATCCCTACTCAGAATAAGGCTCATTGGGCATCACTTCAAAGGAAAAGGGCCTCTAGTTTCTGGATATATCTCACTCCAGTGGTGAAATCTTGACCCAGGGAAGTCAGTGGGGCTAGAATTCCGCTATAGGTTGATCGTTCTGAACCCCTGGTCCTTGGACCCAGTGGTGGATTAGTCACACCCCCACCCCTCTGACCTGCTCCTTGGTGTTGGGCAGGGTAAACCCCCGTGCACTCAACCCCGCTTCCCACCGGTGGGTGGAGGAAGACCACATTGCCCTGGACCCTGTTCCTGGCAGAAGTTGGCTGGCCACAGGGGAAGCCCCCAGCACCCCCCACCCCATCCCTGGCAGAAGCTGGCAGGTGGCAGGGGAAACCCCAGCACCGGGATCCCTGCTGCAGCCCTGGGACTGGAGGAGCTCTCGCTGCCTGCCACAGCCTCAGGGCTGGGGAGCTGTTACTCTTTCTGCAGCCTGGGGCTGTGGCAGGGGGATAGAGCTTCTCTGGTCTAGGGGCTGTAGTGGGCAGGGAGGGGACCCTGGGTGGAACTGGGGTGAGGCTCTGGGGAAGGGGCAGAAAAAGGTGGGGCCATGGGCAGGGTCAAATGCAGAGGGGGCAGGAGCACAGGTGGAAGGGGTGGGGATGGGCCTCCCACTTGCTCTGGCTCGGGGCCCCAAGAAACCTTAATCCACCTCTGCTTGGACCACCTCTGGTTTGAGATCCGACAGTGTGTAGAATGAAATTTCTTGATAAGCACATAGCAGAGAACTTGGAATCTGGTAGAGGAGATGACACAGAAGAAATCTCTTTCCAATGAAATAGTCCATAGTATGAAAGATTTAGAAAAAAACGCTGCTTTAGGTGATTCCTTGGCAATGATTAGACTTCATTAACACTGGATTCCACCTTACTGGAACTTAATGGCTTTTAATTTCTTTTTTGTCATTTTAATATGTGACTCATAAATGAAATGTCATTGTCCCTTCCCTGTACATTATAGAAATGTAGTAGATGTGTAAATAAGTTGGGAAAGAAAACTAAGGCATAAGAACTCGTTCCTGCACCTCTTGAATGGAATAGTTGATATAAAATGGAAGTGGGCTTGCACCTTAGAATTATATAAATACACAAATGTTTCTGATATGTAGCAGAAGTACATAGCCATTTCGTTGCCAATGTTCTTTTCTCTTCTTTTCTTTCTAATTGGCATTGAGAGCTGTCAGTATTTTCTTTAATCTGGGGGAGGTATGCACCATTGTTTCTTTCCGTACAAAGATATGCTATGTAAATATTCACATTAAAAATTAACATAGTCCTTAATAAACCAGATCTATATAACCCGGAAGCACTGTGCTCATTGGTGTACGTTGGGAACGTGTATCAGAAAAACATTTTCATAGCTATGTAATAAGTCCTCAGAGGCAAGTGTAAATGAGCCTAATTTTTTTCTTTTTTTTTTTCTTCCAGAAATGCTGATTTCAGTAATTTGCAAAAAATAGCGTATGGATTTTTAGCAACTGAAGAACAAGATAAGGTAATTATTATTTCACAAAGTCTAGCCTTCTTTGTTAGCTGTTGCAAAATGTTTGAAGCACTGGTATAGATAACTGTTCAGTGTTTCACACTGTACAAATCTATAGCAGTACTGTCATTGTTTATGGTATTAGAAAATTTCATTTAATAGGCACAGTCATATTTCTTTACAGTGCTCCTTTTCTATAAGAGCAATATGGGAATAAAAGTAACAAAACAAGATGTTGATGAAATAAAAAGATGCAGACTATCACACTGTGAAATGATGCTTAAAGAGGTGAAAGAGAAAAACAGGTGTTCATACGCTCCAGTGAAAAAGGTTGCGCAATCATCTACTTTTGCTTTGCTCACCTGGTATAGCTATTTAGTATTCTTGTATAGCTTTGGGCAAGGGTGGAGGTCCCTGTTTCAATCTCTAGCATGAAACAAAATGGTGGTCATCGCTCTTGCATGAGCCATACTGCTCAGGGCAGCTCCTGACTGAAGGGATTGCAAACAGCAGAAGGGGAAGCCATGTACATTACTACAGCCTCAATCTCTAGTTATTTTGCCAAGCTGCTCTACAAGGTTGGGAGGGTTTCCTCACCTTACTTGTGTGAGCGCTGCAGAGCTCATGTCACCCATGGCTGGCTTCCATTGGTGGGGAAGCACTCCTTCCTCTTGTGATTCCAAGGCATGGAACCAGGGGTGCAGACTTCCCTCTGCGCCGGGATGTAGGGGAGGGAATGGGTCCCAAAGTTTAGTTTCAAAGTGGGGAGAAATCAGAGATGCCACAGAGTTTAAAGTGAAAGAAAATACATAGATTGTATGTGTGGGATGTTTTTAATATAAATAAGCAGACTTTGAAAACTAACTCACCAGAAAATGTAACCAAAATGCAAAGAACCTAAGGAGAGAAAATTACATGAAGATCAGGAAAGAGCCTGCGGAAACATTTAAAGGATTATTATGAGACATTATTTCACTGCTCTCTTTTGAAAAATGCAGTGGAGTGATGACTTAAATTCTCTACCTCTGCATTGCTGCATCCTTGATAAATTAGCACAGCACGCTTCAGTAGTGATCAATAAGCAAAGACAGCAAAAATAAATAGACTAGAATATTACAAGGATATCTTTTGTTATGTAGGCATGTGTAGGCTTTAGAAACCTATATATTTCTTGTCTAGAAGTAGATCTAGCTCCACATTCATCAGGAAAGCCTGGTAGAGGGAAGTGTGCTGTGAGAGCAGCAGAGCCTTTGATCACAGCAGAGCCCTGAACAGGGGATGGGCCTTCCATGATTAGGAGACCTAGAAAGAAGCCATCCAACAAACAGAGCTGAAAACAGGAGAGTTTGAGAGGGAGTTTGTAAGGGGAATTTCTGGAAGGCGGTGTGTGGTGTTGTGGTTTTGTTTTGTGTGTGGGTTGGTTTTTCTCTTGCCGGGTGTTTAGGCAGGAAAACTATGACAGATACAGAGGCAGCAGTGGTTGTGACCCAAAGAATGGAAGAGACAATGAAGATAACCGGATGTGGAAGCTGTGGGATGTACATTATCCTGGGGCAGGGACCCGAAAAGAGTTTTGTTTGTTTGTATGAAGTGCTTATGGAAGAGAAGATCCAAGGTCTGGAGATGCAGGTGGAAACTATGGACTGGAGAACTGTGAGGGGAGACTGCTGGGTGGGGAATGTGGCCAATGGAAGTATGTGACTGGAAGAAGCAGGCAGAGGTCAAGACCGGCTAATGATGGAGAAATAGAGTTGAGTTGCAGGTTTTCTGAGTTGGATAATGAAGGCGTGCAGCGGTAGTTACAGAGGTGAGAGAGAAAGGAAGAAGAGAAGAATAGATAGTCCTACAGGAAGAGGGGATGAAGCAGTAGAGATAGCCAGAGTTCAGAGCCCCAGAGGAGAGAAGATGACTCACAGAAGATTGCAAGGAAGAACAAAAAGAGAAGAGAACTGGGAGCCAGAAAGAACAGGAGGAGGAAGGCCAGAGAATCACTCCAATCCCAGGAAGAGGCAAGTCTACATCACTGAGGACTCCCTACTGAGAAGAATGGGCAGGCCTATCACCAGAGCTGATCTGGATAACAGAAGGATGTGCTGTTTGCTGGGAGCTTAAGATACAGGATGTAGATCTGAGTTCGAAGCGGATCCTAATGATAGGAGGAAGAAAGCCAATTATTATCCTTCACATAGGAACAAATGGTACTGCTAGATTTCTGCTGGAACACATCAGGGGAGATTGTACCAGGCTGGGGAAGATGCTTAAGGGATTGGAGGCCTGGGTGATCTTCAGTGGAATTTTTACCTGTCCCTACAGGAGAAGAATAAAGGTGAGACAAGATTATGGTGATCAACAGATGGCTCAGGCAATGATGCTATAAGGTGGGCTTTGGGATGTTTGACCACTTGGAGGCATTCATGGACAGAGGACTGGCACAACTGATTAAAAGAACTTTAAACTAGGAGTTCAGGGGATACAGATGGGAAATCAAGAAAGAGAGGATGCAGCAATGGAGAAAGGAACAGGAGAGGGTAGGAGAATGGACATTAAGAGGAAAGATTGTGCCAGTACCGATAATGCTAACAAGTAGGACAACCTTGGTTCAGATGATCATGAGCTAGTTCAGTCTAAATTAAATGGAAGGATAAACAAAAATAAGTCTGCAACAAGGGTCTTTGATTTGAAAAAGGCAAACAAAAATCAGGGAATTAGGGGGATGGATTGGACTGAAGAATTCAAGGATCTGAATATGGAGGAGGTTTGTCAGAGTTCCTGAAGCCTGCATCCCAAGAAAGGGGGAAAAAATTGTAGGGGAGGGTTGCAGACCAGCCTGGACATACCAGGACACAATCGAGAGTATTGAGTAGCTGTGTCACCCCTGCCCTGTAGCTTGGGGGCCCTTTATAATGTCTTGCTGCTCATAAACAGCCTCCAGCATGCAAGCCACTCCCAGTAATGTCTGTGTGTGTGCTACAGCCAGCCAGCCACCCTTTGGCTCTCAACAGCTTTACAGATTATCATAGGGTGACCCCAGCACACTTGCAGTCCCACGTGTTCCCCCAGAGACGCATGTCCTGTACTGCCCAGCCCTCTCCTGGATAGTGCAAATACACTGAGTGTGTTATTTCTTTAAGGGAATAATATGCATACAACTTGTTACCCTACATGGCATTACCAGACCCTTCAGCTTGAGCACACTGGTTTAGAGAAAACAACTTTATTAACTACAGAGAGAGAGAGAGAGAGAAAGATATTTTAAGTGAATACAAGTAATAAGGCATAAAAGTCAGAAATGGTTCCTTGAAAACTGGACTAACAGAAGTGGCATGAAATTTAACAATGCAAAGTGCAAGGTCATGCACTTAACGGCTAACAACAAGAATTTTTGCCAAAAGCTGGGGATGTATCAGTTGGAAGCCACAGAGGACGAGAAGGACCTGGTGTATTGGTTGATCACAGAATGACTGTGAGCCGCCAATGTGATATGGCTGTGAAACAGGCTAATGCAATCCATGGATGCATCAGGCAAGGTATTTATAGTAGAGTAGGGAAGTGTTAGTACCATTATACAAAACACTGGTGAGACCTCCTCTGGAATACTGTGTGCAGTTTTGGTCTCCCATGTTTAAGAAAGATGAATTAAAACTGGAACAGGTACAGAGAAGAGCTATTAGCATGACCAGAGGAAACCTACCTTATGAGAGGAGACTCAAAGACCTTGGCTTGTTTAGCCTAACCAAATGAAGGCTGAGAGAAGATATGATTGTTCTCTATACATACACGAGAGGGATAAATACCAGGGAGGGAGATGAGTTATTTAAGTTAGGGACCAATGTAGACACAAGCACAAATGGATATAAACCGGCCAGCAACAAGTTTAGGATTGAAATTAGATGAAGGTTTGGAAGAGCCTTCCAAGGGGAGCAGTGGGGGCAAACAGCCTAACTGGCTTCAAGACCGAGCTTGATAAGTTTTATTGTGGGGGAGGGGTACGATGAAACTGCCTACAATGGCATGTGACCCAACTGTGACTGCCAGTAGGAAATATCTCCAGCAGCCGGTGATGGGACACTAGATGGGGAGGGCTCTGAATTACTACAGGGAATTCTTTCTCTGTGCCTTGCTGGTGGGGCTTGCGTTCAGGGTTCCCTGATCACCATATTTGGATCAGGATGGAATTTTTTCCCAGAGCAGATTGGCTGAAACCTGGGGGGGCAAGGGTGTGTGTGTTTGCCTTCCTCTGCAGCATGGGTCACAGGTTGCCTGCAGGTTTAAACTAGAGTAAATGGTGCATTGTCTGTAACCTGAAGTGTTTAAATCATGATTTGAGGATAACTCAGTAACTGAGCCAAAGGCTAGGGGTCTATTACAGGAGTGGGTGGGTGAAGTTCTGTGGCCTGCAACGTGCAGAAAGTCAGACTAAACCCAGACGTGACCATCATGATCACCTAAAATCTGAGTCTATGAAACATATGGGTGCTTCAGGTCTTTTTATAGGGGTGTGCTGTGTTTGCAGTTTAATACCAAATATATACCTGGCAAGCATACATGCAGGGGAAATGTATGGACCAAATGTTTAGCCTCCAAAAAGTGTTTAAATATAACTGTATTGGTTTTTTTACAGAAATATCACCCTCTGTAGTTTCTGCTCTTACAGATTTCAATTGCCTTGCTAATGGTGATGGGTGAAATTCTTTTAGCAAGTAATTGCATTAGGAATTATAATGCTGTTTAAAGCTCCATGAGAACTTCTGTCTTTGAGATCTCCCTGTCATCTAGCCAGCTTGTTTTTTTTTTTCTCTCCACCTGAAATGATAATTCAGAGACAAGTTATCTGTAAATGGTAATTGGGGATAGTTGTCTATTAGGATTTGAACACTCATTGTTCTGAGTGCATGCTGTATTATGCATGTTAGAAAGAGAATCACAGTCTGATTTTTTGTAAAATCATGTAAGTCCCTGAATTTTAAAAAAGGAAACATAAAAAGGTATTAATGGCTCCTGTAGAATTATATTCTAGATATCCTGCAGGTTACAATAACATGCTATATGTTGGCAAAGAGAGAGATTATGCTGCACTATTGTATTTTACTTGACATTTTGATTACTTAGTGCTCTTTTATAGGAAAGTGAAATATTAGTCCCAAACTTAGCTGAGAAATTTAAAATAATTTCAGTGAAACCATTCATTTTTATTTATTATGTTTTTGAGTGCTTACAGCTGTAAATCAGATTTTAAATTCTATTGCTGTTTTCAGAAAAATAGGAAATTAAAAAATACCGCAAAAATAGGCAATCGCTAAACGCTTTCCAAGGACTTGGAAAGTAACCCTGTATGCTGTAATCCTCAAATATCTGAATTATTCCCATTGCTTTTCTGAAATGCTGTAGACGCTCTCCATTTAGAATGTTAGTAGAACCAGCGCGGTATTGTAAGAAAATAAGGCTATGCATGGTACAAACCAATAGTAATTGGTGTTTATTGTCATATTTGTCTATTTGATGAGTATGTAACATTTATTAGCCTCTCTCATTCTCTTTGAGATGAGGCAGTAAGTAGTGAGCAGTTTATTTTAGCTGTGGAAGGATTCCTGGCTAGTCATTTGGCTGGATAACCTATAGGCATCGCTTCTCGGCCTTTTGGCTAAGATCAAGTGTACCACTAGGTTTAACAGGGTTTTTTACATTTTGTGCAATGTGGCACTAGGTAACGGCAGCTCTGGTTGAAGTATGTTTTGTATATTTAGGTTGTTCTCCATCACGTTGAGAGAATCCCAACTGGCGTGTGTGAGTTCTTCTAGGGTAGTGTTTTCTGCATCTGTCATGATGGACCACTTGGGTTGAATCCTCACCCATATGAAATAGGAGTTTTACTCTTGAGGCTTCATACATTTGGCATAAGAGTCCCTTATAACCTCAGAAACCAGGATTACTCAGAGAAACTGAATTTTAGAAACCTGGCTGTGTTTTATACTCTGCATGACCAGGCCAAAGTAAGAATTTCCAGGGCTCAAGGGCATTAATACCACTCCCATCTTATTTTGTATTCAGTGCCTTTTTTTAACTGGTTGGCCATGACATTAAGATTTCTAATTAATTTAGAAACCACAGGCAGTTGAAGAGAGTGAACAATATAATAACTGGGCCATCGGGCAGAGTAAAAGCACATCAATTATTCAGGCAGTCTTTCCTGCTCATTCCATTCCTGGAGATGTGCTTGCTGTCAGTGTGTGTCAGCCATCCAGCAAATGCCCTTCAGAATCTACATGCATAAACACTGGCCTTTTGAAATCTGCATGAAGATAACTTTAGCATTTGGAACGATAGCTGCCAGTGCAATGAGGACAACGTGAACTGTTTGGCTGCTGCTTAGTGCCTTAAACAACATTTTGAGTTTCCAGTCAAAACTGACTGTATAGCAGGAACCTCTGGAAGGTATAACTAGCTCCTCAAAGAGGTTAGCCATATCCTAATCATTGGAAAGTAATAGAATAATATTACTCTAAAATGCTATATGTGTTTGAATGTATTTTTCTCTGAACAGATGAAGACCAATATCTTTTAGAAAATATCAACCTCTCTTCTTATGTCTCTGAAATTCCCAAAGTGCATAGTACATGGATTCCACAGATAGTTCCCTGGGAAATTACCTTGACCGGAACAGACACAACTACTGTATTCAGATGACTCTTAGAAGGTAGAGCAGTGTTCCCACCAAATGCAGTCCTTTCTGCTTTTTCTCGGTCACTACCATCGCTTTAAGCAGAGCGTTACCCCATATGATTCAGCTTAGAAGTGTGAAAGTTTGAAAACTAAGATGTTCTTCTTCATGTGACATACTAGATTTTAAGGAAGCATTATGATCATATAGTGAGTCTGACCTCTAGCATTGCACAGGCCAGAGAATTCTACCCGTGATTCCTGCATTCGGCCTGATAACTTGTGGCTGGGGTAGAACATGACTTTTAGAAATGCACACATTCTTGATGTAAAGATTTTGTATAATGGATAATCCACCTGAGTGGTGAAATGGAACTGCAAATAAGGGACCAGTCCTTCTGAAGTGAAGTTTTGACACTGACTTCATTGGGAGTGTGAGGTTCTGTTCTGAATTACAATTGGCACTGTCCTGTCTAAGCCTGTTGTTGGGGGCAGCCATATTGCTTTTAAAAAGTGAGGTGGGTCATGACAGCACCAATACTGTATTGATGTTACTAATGATATAACTTGCTGGCAAAATAATCACTTCCAGCTGCAGGTTTGGACATGCTAGTTGTAATTAATAGTGGAAATTTCATTCTTTGATCTATGTGACTATTTAAGAATCAGTTCTTCCCATGGAAACTCTTTCAAATCTGTCTCACTGTTTGCCTGAGCAAAACAGATAAAATATTTTTCCTTAATAGACTTGGCTGTAACTTAAACACTTGAAATGATATTAGACATCCATTCTCCATTAGCATTGCATGTTGATCCTGACCATATACCAGTTGAGCCTAACACAGGCTCAGTGTTCATTAAATTAAAGGAACTAAACTCTGTTGACAAATGCTTTGGCTAAATGGTGCCTTCAGTGTACCGAGAACAAGAATGCAATTAGCTGAAATGTATGTTTACAAAATTTTAATTCCTGGGGAGTATCTTCTCAAATTGCCTGTTACAGTTGTTTGGCTGGCGAGCTTTCCAGGGATTGTAATTTGACAGATTTTGTAAGGCTTGGTTGTAACACATGTACAATGGAGTGTTTAACTGATCTATTATATATCTGAATAAAACTTAAGAATATCAACTCTGTAGACAGACTGTATGGCTACATGCCCCTTCACTGTCTCCAAAAGTAAATGCACGAGCCTTCTGACTTGTAAAATTATTCCAACAATAGGCTTTATGGATTCATTTTTCTAATTTCCCTCATATCACAATTCTTACTGGCTTTGATCTTCAATCCTTAAAGGTGTCTTGGTCTCACAGAGCCAAAGTCCTTGCAAGGAGTGGATTTGTGTTTTGCATGTAGAGATAGTGCAGAGGCCTGTATAGTTTGCTGTAATTGGAAACAGGAGGCCTTACTGGGCTAGAAAGTCTAAAATTTGGACTGCATTTTCAAAACCATCTGAGTTACTCAGGAATGCAGATCTCATTGAAAGTCAGTGGGACTACTTGTGCTTCTAAGCCACTTAGGTGCTTTTGCAAGCTCCACTCTTCGGCCTATGTTTTCTAAAGTGACTGGTGTTTCTGGATGCCTTGTTTTTTGGGGTATCCAGCTTGAGACACCATAAAGGGACTGGATTTTGCAAAAGGTGGGTGTTTAGCATTTCTAAAAACACCTTTAAGGTGTCTCAAATTGGGAGGATACCTGGAATCACTGTCCACTTTTGAAAGTGTAGACCTTAACTCAGAGGTGGGCAAACTACGACCTGTGGCCCATATTTGGCTCGCGGGACCATCCAGCCCGGCGTGTGAGCTCCCAGCCCCTCCCCCACTGTTCTCCCTCCCCCGCAGTCATGCTGCCGTGTGGGCAGTACAGCAGTGTGTCTGGCTCCGGCTGGGTGGCGCGGCTGCCAGACATGCTGCTCTGAGTGGCATGGTAAGGGGGCTGGAGGGTTGGATAAGGGAGTGGAGGGTCCCGAGGAGCAGTTGAGGAGGAGGAGGTGGTTAGATGGGGCGGTCAGGGGACAGGGGCTTGGATAAGTGTGAGAGTCCTCAGGCAGGAGTCAGGGTATGGATAGAAGTCAGAGCAGTCAGGGGACTAGGAGCAGGGAGTTGAATAGGGGATGGGGTCCCGGGGGTGGTTAGGGGTGAGGGATCCCGGGAGGGGGTGATCAGGGGACAAGGAGCGGAGGGGGGGGGGTTGTGATGGGGGCACTCAGAGGATGGGAAGTGGGAGGGGGTCAGATTGGGGGTCAGGGCCAGGCTGTTTGGGGAGGCACAGCCTTCCCTACCTGGCCCTCCATACAGTTTTGCAACCGCAATGTGGCCCTCAAGCCAAAAAGGTTTGCCCACCCCTGCCTTAAGCTCATCCTTTTCATTACTCAGTATTTTAAAGACTGTATACTCCTAAGTGACACTCAAGGTAGCTAGACCTGCTTCTCCACACCCCTTCAATTTGTTTACATGGTCACTTGACAGCACTCTGTAGGAAGTCCATTGTACTTCTGGGTGGATGGGCAATTCCACTAGCATAATAATGAGATCACACCCCTGCATTATTCTGAGTGGAGCTGGAGAGCTTTCTGAGTGGGGCTGAGTGTGACACTCCGTAAACGAGATAAATAATTAATTCTCTTATTTCTCAGTAGTACGTTGATAGGTTGCAAAGAGGCTAGCAGTGGGGTGGGGGGTGGGAGGGGCAGGAATTCCGTCTTTCTCTAGAGTCCTACATTGAGGCAGAGAGAATCATATGCTCTGCTAAGCATCCAGGACTCCTGCAAGAGTCAGGGAGGGGAAGAGCAAAGAGGTTAGAAAGATGTCCCTCTTCCTAAGACCAAAGTACAGAATTAGGGAGGGCCTCATTCATCACAGGGACCAGCAAGATCCCAGAGCCTGAAGGAGAGGGCATGTGGGATACAACTGAGTCACTGGGCTCTTCCCTGGGTTTTGGCGCACTCAGGGGTTGGAAGCTACCCCAAGGGAAGCAGCAGAGCATAAGTTGTTCCATGAAGATGAACAGCTTTCTACAAGCATTGCAGCAGCTGCATTTCACCTGAAGTCGTTGTACCTACTCGCTGGGGCATTGCACTTCTGCACAATCTCCAGGATCAGACCAATGATGGAAAAGCCACAAGCTGGTCCCACAGGTTGATTCAGTGCTTAGGCCTAGCTCCTCAAAGTATTTAAGGTATTACAGTAGAGTCTCAGAGGTACGAACACCAGAGTTACGAATTGACCAGTCAACCATATATCTATTTGGAACCGGAAGTACGCAATCAGGCAGCAGCAGAGACCAAAAAAAAAAAAAAAAGGCAAATACAGTACAGTGCTGTGTTAAACGTAAACTACTAAAAACATAAAGGGAAAGTTTTAAAAAAATGATTTGACATAGGAAGGAAACTTTCTGTGTTTGTTTCATTTAAATTAAGATGGTTAAAAGCAGCATTTTTCTTCTGCATAGTAAAGTTTCAAAGCTGTATTAAGTCAGTGTTTGGTTGTAAACTTTTGAAACAACAACCATAATGTTTTGAACAGAGTTATGAACAACCACCATTCCCACCGTGTTTGTAACTCTGAGGTTTTACTATAACTCGAAAGTTAGGAAATATTTTTATCCCACAAGTCTATCATATAGTTGAAAGATTATAGTAAGGCCAGAGAGAGGGGAGGGAAAATAGCAGATAAGAAAATGTTGTAGGCAAAACTAAAATAGTTCATGTTGCTTTTAATTTTCATGGTCCTGAATACTGATTTTGATCTCACCTTGTACTGTGTAGAGTTTATGGTATGGAAAGAATAAGGCGTTTTGAGTGTGCACAGAAAACAACAAAATGGTACATATTAACTTCAAGCATTACTAAAATGTTACTTTGTGTATTAAGAAGCATTGTTTCAGTATTTATTAGTTCATTTCCTTCTTACTGTACGCTAGAACACAGATTTCTTTGCAGCTATTTTTCGTGGTTTCCATTCAGATGAATAGTGTGTTTTCGACTTATTGGGCAAGTAAGCATTTCATAGGCCTGAATGTCTGGTGACAAGCATTAAACAGTTACCAGAATAATGTAATTTGCTTCCTACTTACTGATTGCAGGATATAAATGGAATATTCTGTATAATCTGTTTGGCAATAGCTTATAGACATGTTGAATGATGGAGAATGGACTAATAAAGACCAAGCTCTTGATGGAGTTTGGGCTACAATTTATCAGCCCCACAGCAACTGGAATAACACATGGCTTTGGTTGTCTCATTCAGTGTTTCGGATACCAGGGACTGGTTTGCTGCGTTCCTAAATTGTGTCAGGGAGATCTCAGGGACCAGTGTCGGTCCATGGACCGGTAGCTGAGAAACACTGCTCTAATTCACATGATGGCAGGAGGTGTGAGGCTCCAGAGCAGTGCTGCAGTGTAATGTTGAAGCATAAAATGCTCAGAATGTAATAGGGTTGTAAAGATGGTTGAGAGTACAGTGCTGTTGTTGCATGTGCTGGAAGCCATACCTATTGGGCCATATTCAGTTCTTGGTGCCAAAGTATTTAGTTGGCAGGGCACTGGACTGGGATTCAAGGGACCTGGGTTCTGTTCCTGACTCTATCACTGATGTGCTGTGTAACCCTGGGCAAGTCGCTCCATCCCTCTGGGACTCTTTTGCCTCCCACCTTTTGTCTATCCTGTCCACTTCAGTGCTTTGGGCAGGGACTGTCTCCTACTATCTGTTTCTGCAGTGCTTATAACAGTGGGGTCCCAATATCAGGTGATGCTCTTAAGGGGCTACTGTATGACACATTATAATAAAATATTAATTCTCAACAGCGTAACTGGTGGGGGGTGGGATTTGGCAGAGATTGTTCAGTTACGAACAATAGACCAACTCTCACAGCCCTTACAAAGGTCCAACTTGGGCCTTTTGATCATCTCACGGAGGGTCCTCTTAGTGTGTGGATCTCATTTTCCCCTTGTGCACATGGAAAGTGGGGACAACCTGTTCCCCAGCAACATTTCCCCTTTCTCGGGACACTGCAGAGGGTGCTCCATGAGACCAGGAATTCATGTGGGGGAGGGATGTACTAGTGGACGAGTGAGTGAACTAGGGTGACTCCAAGCAGGACACATGGGGCTTGGTTTTCAAAGGTCTTTAGGTGTCTAAAGATGCAGATAATGTCCTGTTTTCTTTCTTTCCTCCTTCTCTCCCCCACAAGTCCACATCCAGGTGGGACCTCCATAGAAAGCTAATACAACCAGGCTTTGTGCTCCTTACCAGATCCCCCAGTACAGGACACCTCTCAGGACTGCCCCCAGCTTTGTGGGTCTGACCCTTGATTTTTCTCACAGGTTGTGGAAGGAAAGCTGGGAGACAAACCCCATCTCCCCAATAGAAGGCAGAGGGAATGCTACAAGAGGACCCTTACACTGGCCCTGATTCAGCAATGCACTTGACTTCACTGGGAGCTAAGTGTTTTCTTAAGTGCTTTACTGGATCTGGGTTATTGGTGTGTTAACACCGAGAGGTATGATCAGGACCTGCCTATTCACACAGTGCTTACCCAGGCAAACAACCAGAGTCTCCATTAGGACTAAATTTCCTGGGCGAGGGACTGTGTAAAAACTCAGTAAGACCTTTGGGATTTGGTCCCAGTCCAACATTTTTTAAAGCATTGTTATTTTTTTAAAATTTATTTTAAATATTGAAAATGACCAGTGTTTTCTGTTCTAACTTGCAAGTAAAGTTTTTTGGGAATATGTAGAACACACAGAGATCATATTCCCCAGACAATACACGGATATATCTCCCATGACAGGTAATTGCATTATTAGGAGGATGGCCCTATAAATTAATAAGTTGCATTTATTTGGGATGTAAGAAGATTTCTGCTGAGATGGTGGAAATCCTCCCTTGTCTCAGATTTTACTTAAATCTTTTCCTCCCAAGTGTGAAAACTGTTCCTGAAAGAGAAGATACCTCCTCAGATCAAGACACAAAACTATAACTGAAGACAAGAAAGGACTTATGTTCTTATGTTTATGTTCTGATGGAAATGAAAGGGGGTGGAATTCTTAGTGCGGATGGCTTGAGGTTTAGTTTTTCACATGGCATGTGATATTCAGTAGGAAACAACGTGGCCAACTGCGTCACCTACGGTCACTTGGTAGGAAGGTTAGCTGAGTGGAAGTGCAACATTTTCCTGTATTCCCATTCCCATCTTTCCCCCGCACTCCCCACCAAGGGTTCAACTGTGGCTTTGTCACAAGTAAGGGCAGCAATTCGTTGTGCTGCACCAGACTTGGAGAATGTATTGTGACTCAGTCTGGTTCCTGGTTCCCTGCCTTATTCTGGGGTGAGGTGATGGAGGGGATTTATCTTTTCCAGCCCTATGACTGGCCCAGTTACTTCCCTTGGTGTGTCAGCTCAGCTGCACTGGTTAATGTGTGGAGCTGGGGGAGAGCTCTCCGACCCTGTTGGCCTACTTCCCACCCACATGCAGATGTTAAATCTTCTCTTGCCCCCTGTGGTGCAGGTAGTCTGTGCAATGGAGCAAGGGGGTGCCTTATCCTTCCTGAGCCCCGTTCGTGCGTGCATAACACCATTCACATCTGAGTCTTAAGGTCTTAGAATGTAGCAATTTGATTAAAGTCTAAATCAGAAAAAGTCTTAAAACCGTGTGTCCTTCCATGCAAACTAAATTGAAGGGTTTAAATGCACTCAGTTTGGCTTAGTCATTTCCCTGCGGTTCATGACTGTATTTTTATATTTAGGCTGTGTACTTTGTGAAACAAACTGAATTGACCTGATGATTTGTTTCACAGAAGTTGTACGGCCTGAGGATGAAGTTTGAAGGGTTTATTACAGTGTAGAAAAGGCAATGCTGGTAGAACTGCGAGAGCCTGATCCTGCTCCAGTCAAAGTCAGTAGAAAGACTGAATTGAATCAAGGTGCAGATACGCTGCCCCTGCAGTTTGTACAACAGGGGACTGAATAGCAATGCCCACCAAAGCGCTGCAGTGTAATCCCTTGTGTGGATGCTGGGGGCACGAACAAAAAGGTTCCCACTTCGCATTAATGTCATCCTGCTTGAAGAGAACTACGTGAATACGAACTGAACAATCTTTCCATTCATGCTGCAGCGTCCACATCAGAGAGGTATGGTGGAGCACCGTGGGCCCAGGTGAGAACATGCCCTAAATGAGAAGGAGCAAAAATTCCTCCGTGCAGTGGCATCCCTTACGGCATAGCAAAGTGACATTACCGTGTGTATGTTTCTTTACTGCAGAACAGAGAGGGCCAGCTAAAGGCAAGCCAAAATGAAGGGATCCTTTTGAAAATGTAGGCTCCACATTAACAGGCCCTACTTCTAGATTCCTAAAAATGCGAGAGAAAAGATTCAATCTAATTACATTAATATAAAGATATTTTAAATTTAATAGCTTTGGGTACATTTTTTTTGCTATAAATATATCCCAAAGGAATAATTCTATTTTTAAGAGAAGTTTAGTATTATGATGATATGAAAGTGTATAATTTATTATTCCAATTGGAGGTGAAGGAATTTAACATGTCAGATTCTCTATTCATTACTCCAGCAGTCAGGACTAACAGGCTGTTCCTTCACATATGCTGTCAATCATTTAGATAGACGAATTATAGATTCAGGTTTGGATTTTTTAAGCTTTAAAAGAAAAAATTACAGAGGAATAAAGTACAGTACATGAATGGGAAAAAAGACCTGAGACAGGAACGGTCATCGCCATTTTCATAAGCTTATGGCCGCAAGTCTAATGTTGCATTGAACCTCATCGCTATAGTTTGTTAGCTTGATGTCAGAGATGATTCTCCTGTGGCTCTGTGTAGAAGGCAAAAGCTGTTATGCCAATTAGAAGTATATGCAAAAAACCAAAAAAAGTTGACCAGGATTTTCAAAATGGAAGGCGTAAAGTTAGGCTCCTAAATCCATATTTAAGTTCTGCTCCTGCAAAAAACTTACATGCCTACTCCTCTTTCCATATTGTAAGCAGTACGATTGGCTTCAGTAACACTAGTCACAGCACGTAAGGCTAAGTGCATTTGTAAGTCTTTGCAAGATTGGGGTTGTAGGCTCCTAATAAGGCCCTATACCTGCACCATTGAAGTCAATGGGAACAGGATCAAATCCTAAATTACCTGGTTTTGAAAAGTGCTGTGTAGCCAGCTCACTGACTTTGATGGGAGCTGATGGGTGTTCACTACTTTTGTAAATCAGGTCTATTACTTAGGAGTGTAAGTGTGGAGTTAGGAGTCTACAAATCTCATCTTAAAATTGAATTAGTGCTTAAGGGTATATTTAAAACTAGAATACTTGTGGTGTGTATTTTGGTCAACATAGTCTAATTGGTTGGGAGCAGAGAGAGGCCAGCTCTAAGTGCTTTAGAAAATCTCACCCTGGATTTCTAGAGGTGAAGGCCCAGAACCTCATCTTGTTATGCCACATCCTCCTGGGGAGGAAGAAGGGATATATTTTTCTAATTAGAGAAGTTTCAATGAGACACAGAATAGGAAACAAACTGGAGGAGGACGATCTGCACCCACGTTAGCAAATATCCAGCTTTGTCCAATTTCCCGAACCAAAAGCCTGATGCCCTAAAGTTAATAGATTCAACGGTGCCTTCAGCTTTTCCACATCACGCATGACTGGTGTGTAACAACGGGCACCCTGTCTTTTAGACAATGTGTTACTGTGTTATGGTGATGCCATCATATCTGAAGTGCGGCAGCATTGCTCCACGTGCCAGGACTTCAGGTCAGAGCCTTCAAATTGACAGCCATAAATTTCTCTTTGGTTTTGACTTCTCTGAAACAAGGGCATGAAGAAATTCTGTGGCTCTTGGAATCATTGAAATCTCTTACACTGGGAACCAGTTTCCTTTTTTCCATTTGGTATTTAAAATGTTCAGCACGGGCCATATGCTGCCAAACAACTTGAGTCTCTCTCTCTCAAATGTCCAAAAAGACTGAAGGTCACTCGTGGTCTTTATATGGTGAGAACTCATGAGAATAGTTTATTTAAATTTTTTATAAAAGCAGCTTTTTTCATGGCCTCTGTCCAGTAAACACGTATGCTTTAGGATACATATGCATATATGAGTAGCTCTCTTGACTTTCATAGATTTAATCATATGCTTAAAGTTAAGTATGTGTGTATGTTTCTGCAGGATTGGGGCCCATGTCTGCAGTTTTCTTGTATGGTACAAATGTGGCTTGCAATATTTGTCTACATATATTGGCAACTTGTAGAGGAAAAATAAGGTAGGAGTGAATGAGATGCCCTGTCTGTTGTATGCTAATTCCTTCAGGCAGAAACATCCATTTCAATAGGCATTGTTAAGACACTATAAAAGTGTCTAGTAATTATTATTTGAGTATGTGCTTAGTGTGTATCCCGGCACAGTACATATGTGCCCAAGGAATTAGATTGTTTTTGGAATACCCATGTCTGTTCAGGCCATGCATGCACCCTGTGTCGCTGCATACTCCCACGCATGGGCATACAGGGCAGAGCATCTGTCATCCTCTCTCACTTCCTTCTTATTATCAGTAGCCGAGAGATGGAAGCTGGTGAGGATCTGACCCACAACTCTCTTCGTTTAACTTCTAAAGTACATTTTGTGAAGAAATCCTTCTTCACATTTTTTAATTTGTTTATTTTTAGGTGGCCATTTAAATACAAATAAAAGGCCTACAGGGTACCGCCTGGACATTGCTCCCTGTACAGTGGGGTTAGGCACCCAGTGCCAGCTGCCACAGTGGACTCTAAGGATTCAGGGTTTAATCCCTACCTGACCTGTGGCAGACTCATCTCCCTGGTTTGTGGGTACAGACAGTATCTTTTCTGTCTGAGGGAAGTACATCTCCTTGCTGCATAAATCCTTCTTGTTGAGGACTCGCAATTTGAGGGGCATGCGGCTAAAACTTTACCTGCCCGAGCAATTGCCACATGTTGCCTCAGACCTGGCAGAGACATCTACCTCAGCAAGTGCCTCTCTCTCAGCTGGCACTGCACTCTGGTCCTGCATTGAGCAGAAGACAGGAAGGAAAACCCTATCAAAATTGGCCTGGGGCTCATCAACACCAATTGTTCTGGCAGTGGGGCTGTCAAGGCAGCCAATGCCGACACTTTCTTCTGGCACCAACGGATCCAGCGCTGACCTTGGCAGCAGTGAAATCCTCTTGAGAGTTGACACCAAGAGGTAGGACCAAGTGGAGACCACCTGTGGCTCCAAACACAGAAACACTGCCCATAGAAAGGAACAAAGACATCACTGCTCCTGGGACAAGGCGCCTAAATGCACTGCCCGAGGAGTGGTGTTAAACTAGCTGACACTGCCAGCACTGGTACCAGCAAAGGCACTGGCACCAATTATGGGCCTGAGATGCACAAACCCACACCGAACTGTTGGAACCCCCTCCAGGTATGTCATTTGTCCTTATCAGAGGCGTAGCCATGTTAGTCTGGATCTGTAAAAGCAGCAAAGAGTCCTGTGGCACCTTATAGACTAACAGACGTTTTGGAGCATGAGCTTTCGTGGGTGAATACGAAGCTCATGCTCCAAAACGTCTGTTAGTCTATAAGGTGCCACAGGACTCTTTGTTGCTTTTACATTTGTCCTTATGTGGCAGTGGGGCCAGAGTTGAGCACATCACCCCTCAGCACCACCACTCTCGGAATTTTTCTCTTCATCACACAGTCCCACTGTTGTCAAGTGGGGATGCCCCTGTGCTATGCTTTAAAAGTGGCTTTTGAGTTGGTACAGGAGACCTCCCTCCAGGGCACTGACCCAGCAGAGACATGAATGTCAATGGGCTGATCAGCCAAACCTAGGCCAGTACCCAATCAATGTGCCACCTTGGCCATACTGGCCCTAGTGGGGACCATCATGCCACATGTCCCGTAGCAGGCCCCCTTCCTGCTGATCCAGGAAGCTCAGGAGTCAGGCATACCATTGCTGCCTAGACCATCAGTGCTGATAAGGCAGTCCAGCCAGCCCCTGGATCCCCTGACTCATCATGGAGACCCTGGATATAGAAATGATGGTCATACAGGAGAGATCCCCCAAACTCTTTGACATCCTAACTGCATCAGATCCTGCTAGCATCACCCTGGCCTATCAATGAAAGCACGCTGGAGTTGGCTATGGGCTCCTGGGGAACCCTGACCACAATTCAGCCAGTGTACAAGGAAGTGCAGAAATGCTACCAAGCACCCCTTAAAATGTTCAAGTACTTTTACTTCTCCATCCAAACCCGGCATCGTTAGTAGTTGCAGAAGTGCCCATTGGTCTGGAGCGGCGAACTGCAGCCAGCGGGAGCTGCGATCGTCTGAACCTGCGGACGCAGCAGGTAAACAAACTGGCCTGGCCCGCCAGGGGCTTTCCCTGAACAAGCAGCAGCCCTAGTTTGAGAACCACTGGTCTAGAGCTTGGAGCCATCAGACTGACCTGTATGGTACATCTGCCTGCTCTCCAAAAGTCAATAGTATAGAACTTCACAGACAGCATGACAGCCATGATTACAGGAACAAGCAAGGAGGTGCCCACTCCTCCCCACTCTGCCTGGAAGACATTGACTTTGGGAATTGGTGCCATTGGAACAAGGTAACACTGATGGTCCTTCACCTCCTGGCAGTGACTTAGCAGACTTCCTGAGCCAGAAATTGGTGACCAATCAGGAAAGGTTCTTGCACGGATTAGGCACAGAAACAATCTTCCATCAGTGGGGATTCACCACAATTGATGTATTTTCCATGAAGGATGAGACACAGGGTCAGAACTTCTGCTCAAGAGGAGGCCTGAATCCAGGATTGCTCTCAGATGCTTTCCTCCTGCTGTGGAACAGTGGCTGGCTGTATACCTGCCCACCAATCCCCCTGATTTTCAGAGCGATCTCCAAGATGAAGAGACAAAACCACAATCGTTCTGTGGCTCTATCATGGATGAATCCGTTTTAGCTTCCAGATGTCCATTCCATGCAGGAATATCTCATCCAGGGCTCTGCACCATGGATGGGTATTCTACCCAAGCCTGAACTCACTGCAGCTGATACCTTGGCTGGCTCTGAGCACCATGGACAGAGACTGCTCTCTCCAGGACCAGGAGATCCTGATACAGACCAGGAAAACCTTTGCTGGAAGAATGGATTCTTTAAAATGTCAGAGGTTCTCAATATGAGCAGCTCAGAAGGGCCTGGGCCAGGCTTCGATACTGCACATTCTTGACTATTTACTACATGTCAAGGAGACTGGTCTTTCGCTCAGCTCCATTAGAGTCCATCTCACAGCGATTTCAGCTCATCACCCACCTATAAATTGTGCTCAGTTTTCTCTCATCCCACAGTATATTAAAGTTTCTTAAAGAGCTACTATATACTTACCCACCTGTCAGAGAACCCTCTCCTGCCTGGGATCTCAAAATAGTCCTCCAGAGACTGGAGAGCCTCTATTTGAGTCTCTTTCTGAACACTCCGTGCACCACCTCGCTCTGAAGAAGATCTTACTCTCCTGGCTGAAGTGATAGTGACTAGGTGTGATGGGCTCCCTGGGGTGCAATCTGAACTTTGGGACCACTGAGCCCTCTGTGCCACCAATTTGGGCTGCCTCTCACACTGTGATGCTGAAGTCAAGTTACAAGTCTCTGGCAGGCCCTGCACTTACACCGACACCAGAAGCAGGGACACACCCAACTGAGTTACCTGAATGATCTCCCTGCCACTCATGAATCATCAATAGAGAGGTTCCAGCCAATTTCCCCAGCTCCTCAGCCTTGCACCCCAGAAATATACCATTTTGCACTGCTCAAGGTTCCTTTGGACAGTGCAAACTTAATAAGTTTATCACTTCTTCATAGGAAATTGGACATGCACCAATTTGAAGATACACAGTTACTGTAGGGTAAGGAACTGTTCTTTAATGCTTACTCAATGGGCCTGAACCTGATCTCTTACACAGGCTTTAATCTGGCATAACCCCACTGACTTTGATATATTTACTCCTGACTTTACTCTGCTAACAGGGAGACTAGATCAGGCCCACTGTCTAGAAGCTGTTCACTAGAAAATCATTCTACTTATTACGAAGGAATAAATGCTCTAGGAAGCTACAGTGTGTTTCCAGTTTAGCATGATAACGTGCTTCCCTTTATCATAAGCATGCACAAATGCAACCCCATGGTCTCTGATTCTCCTTCTCTCTTTGCATGCCAGGCTTATCCAAGAGGAAAAAAAAACAATCTAACTGGAAGGCACTTTATGCTGCTGAAGAACCTCCCTTTGGCATATGTTCAGAGGATGAAGGTGCTTCTCCTTCTGTAAGCCAGGGCTTCCTGGTGTGAGATGTATGCAAGCTTCTTGTGTCTCTTCGTCTTCCAGGAGCAGCTGTGTTATTGTAAGCCCCCTGAGGAAGGCAAGCCTGCCAGTCTCTATAATATATAAAGAGTCATTTTAAAGAGTCATACTTTAGTTTAGTCAAGGGATGGTTTCCTCTGCAAATCAGTCTTTCTTTTAAGCCACGTGTTCACAATTTTAAGGTTTTAAAAAATCCTGCATAAACATCTGCAAAAATGCCATCTCTTTTATAAGTGCACGTGGTTGTATACCACATTAGAGTGCACAAATTAAACCTCTTCAGTTGCTTTATATGCTTACGAGTTTTATGTTCCCTCATGCCCACCAAGTAGGTCTAGTCTATACATGTAATTGACAAGTGTCTTCAAAATATTTCACCTGGGATACAATGTTGGTATTAGACTTCAGAGTATTGTAGCTGTAGCCTTATACAGACTCTGCCGAAGAACAAAGGTCATTATTTTGGTGTATTTTTGTGCTCGCCACTGTACGTACATGTAATGAAAAGACAGTCTCTGTCCCCAGACACCTTACAATCCAAACGTAAGATGAGAGACAACAATGAACAGATCAGGCAGCACAAAGCCTGGGCGAGATGATAATGGTAAGTGTACCATGCCACGATTGCAGCAAACCAGCTGCCTCATCAGTGCCAAGTCATTTGTAGGCATCACAGCAGAGGTGAGTTTTAAGGAGAGGTTTGAAGGAGAATACAGTACTGTCATGGCTCTGCAGCTTTTCCCATGCATAAGGGGGTACATAAGAGAAAGCATGAAGGTTATTACTTTACTATAACCCTGTGTTATTTCTTTATACATAATCTTGATAGTAAGACAAAATAATAATGGGCCATATCCTCTGCTACAAGTGGAACTATGCCAATTTACACCAGCTGAGGATCTGGCCCAGCATTTAGCACTCACTCAGTACTTTTAATCTTCAGACTGCTTCCAAGCATTAACTAATTAACCCTGCTGGGGAGCATACAAGTAAGTATTATTATAATCATCTTGTAGATTGAGAAATGGGGGAGAGCGAGTGAGGTGGCAAGGACATTTTCTTGCTAGCAAGGCCTGCAGTTGGGTAGGCGTTGCTTTTCAAGGGATAGGGTGTGAACTCTGCCTCTGGGCCAGTTGCCTCTGGCAGAACTTGGCTACTGGGATTTCCCTGGCTGCCGGCACCCCAGAGACCATGGGCTAGATTGACCAAAACAACAACAACAAAATAGGATGTAAGCATCTAACTGCCACCTTAGGCACCTCAAAACCCCAGGATCAGGCCCCACAGGGATTCACAAAGCCCTGCACAGCTGCCCCCAAACCCTGTAGTTGCCTAAATTTGCTTGGCGCCTAAATGTTTGCCTGAGAGGAAGTAGAGATTTGAACTGGGATCTACCATGACTTTTGTGAGTCTCTAAGCCACTGGACTATGGGATATGCTGGGGTGGGGTTCCCTCATCTCTCCTATTGAAGCTGTTCCACTCTGGATGAACAGTTAATAAAAGTCGTTGGAGCGAAAGGCCTGGACCTGGGTCTCCCACTGCCCAGATGAATGCTCTAACCATCAGGATATGGAGTCATTCCCATGACTGTTCCCCCTCTGGCCCCATTAATCTTTCATTACTTATTGAAATTGGAGTAGATTCAGTAGGTGAGACTGAGAGACCCCGCCCGCTGCCACATACACATCAGAATATCCCATATTCTGGGCCCTCACCTGAGAGGTGGCAGAGTCTCTTTCAAATCCCTTTTCCCCCTCAGCTGGAGTAGGGACTTGAACCATGGGTCTCCCATGTCCCAGTTAAGGGCCCTGGTGACTGGGTTAAAGTTATCAGGGAGAGCGGCCTTCTTGCAAAAATGGTGTAGGCGCCTGACTCCCAAGAGAGTTCATTGCAGAGAATCCCAAGCAGGAGGCACCTCCCTGCAGCCTAGATGCAGGCGCATATCTCCATGAGAGGGGCAGGGCTTAGCACACACTCCTCGTCTTGGCATCTCCCGTGGGCTAGCTGAGGCAAGGAGTTGCCTAGCATGCTGGCTTTGTGAATCCCATTCTCAGGTGCCCATCTCTCCCCATCCACTCTATGAGTCCAAGGCACCAAAAGCAGGTTTTGTGAATCCCAGTGATTTTTCAGGAGCCTAAAAGTTAGGCGCTGAACCGATCAGTCTCATCACACCTAAGTTTCTTTGCTCATGTATATAGTGACTGAGTAAAATTATGCTAGTGCATCAGGGTTGGCAGGATCTGGCCTTATACTATTAAAATATCATGGCAGTTTATTATGTATGTTGATCATGAGTCAAGAAATAAAAGTAGTTGTAATTATTTCCTGGTTTACTTTATTTGTGTTGCTGTGGAACACCAGACAAAGTGCTAAATGCAACCTATTGAATGTGAACACTGAGGCCTTGTGAAGATGCTCTGGAACATTGCCTTTCATTTGAGAAACGTGTTACATCTGTTGTGTTTATATTAGATGTACAATAACACATCAGCTGAATCAGTGACTGTATTCTTGAAAAGAACCTCTGGAAGATGACATGTAACAGTGAAATAACTATTAGTTAACTGTGAAATGTCGATGTAATTTGACTGAAGTTGTATCAGTCAGCTCGAGGCTGGGGTGGACTCTCTGCTTCCTGACCTCCCCCGTCTTTGCTGTGTGTTAGGAAGTGAAGCAGTGTTTTGTTGCATTCAGGATTACAGAATTTCAAAGACTATGAAGATGCTGTTTTTGGCCCTGCTCCTGCTCCCAGTTAAGTAACTGGGAGTTTTGCAATTGGCTTCAGCAAGAGCATAGTCGAACCCACTGTGTTAGATCCTCAACTATTGCGGAGGACTGTTTGCATTTTCCCCCAGTCCTGCCACTGCTCTGCCCCAGTAGTCCCTTTTGTGAAGGTTGCTTGCAATGTTCTGCCAATGGCCTCAAGAGGCATCACTGTAGATAGGACGCATGGGAGAGTCCTACCTAGAGCCATAGGAATTGCCAAATGAGATCAGATCCACAGTCCATCTTGCCCAGTATCCTGTCACTGACAGTGACTAGCACCAGTTGTTTCAGAGGAAGATGCAAGCAATCCTGCAGGACATAACTGGGATACACTGTCCCAGGCAAGTTTTGTTTTAAACCCCATTAGTTGGCTTATGCCTGAAACACAGGGACTTATATCCCTTCCAGACCTCGTGTTTATTAATGTTCACTGGTCATGCATCCTATTCTATTGGTTGGGAGGTGGGGGTCACTCAGGAGCTGCTCTGCAAGAATACCTGTGTAGTCAGGAGCCATTGGTTCTGCTGACATAATTAATGTTGGGGTGAGGCTGTCCTGAGAAGCTTTTATAAGACCCTGCAGTGAAACTGGCAAGGGTTCTCATTTGCCTGGCATGTCCAAACACAGACAGCTGCTAGTGGTGTTCCCTTCGGTGTTGTTCCTCTCTCCTCATGCCACTTTTTGGTATTTTAAATCTTAGATTTGGAAAATGGATGTGAGTGAAAAGACGTGGGAGAGCTTCATTTCAGAGTAGTGGGACTGTAAAGAGATTCCTCTGGATGGAAATCTGCAGTGGATTGAATCCTAATCCCTGCTTTGGCCTAAAAACTCTCTTCAAGATGCTTTATAAAATTGGATTTTAATATATCCTCTCTCATCCCATGCCCCTGGCATACTCAGTGGAGATTACTCTGATGTGGCAGATAAAGTCAGTGTATCAACAGTTATATTAATATAATTTGATTGGAGAAACACCCTAGGACTTCTGAGCTGGCTTGAATGGGAATGGAAGACAGCACCACACAGAATCAAGCCCACAGCGCTTAATTGGATTTGGGCGTGACTCTGCAGACTATATTCAGATGAGTAATCCCATGGAATCTAATGAGACTCCTTGCATGTATCAGATTTAGTAGTAGTTAGAATCATCAGAACTTCTTAAAATAAAGAGCAAATGCATTTACAGCAACATATTTTAGATTTATTCGGAGAGGCGTCCTGCTGGAAAGATCCTGGCTCTGGTACAGTGTACCGAAATGTTTTGCGTACAGATTTAAAACGACTGTCTTCTGAATTTTATTTCTAAAGTGCACAATAATTACATTATTTTGTAAGAGATTGTAAGAGTTTATGTAACACCATTTATATTGTTCTATAGATGTAAAAAATCCCAAGACTGCGGTTTTCCCTGCTTTTAATTTCCTACCCTTTATGTGACTTCAACACACGTCTGAGTGCCTGAATCTTTCTCTCTAGCCTTGAGACAGCTCCATTGCTAAGTTTTCAAATGGGTGATGTTAGGCTCTCTTGAGGCTGCAATCAGATATGTTTATATTAAATTTTAGTGTTTCGTCACTTCTTGCCATCTCAAGAGTGAAAAAATAAATGTAATGGGCCTAGATCAAGTGGATTTTTGTTACAGTCCCAAAGCAGAGAGAGGGTTTGTAGATCTCTAATTTAGTTGCATGTTTCTAATTTTATAGGCTCCTCGTGTTAAACAATTTTTTAGTGTAACTAAGAGTTGTCTTAAACAAATGGCCTGATGATTCATGAAAAGAGTCCTTAACGGGAGTTAGAAATTTAGTCTCCAGCTGGTTTCAGTATAATCTGTGGTAATATACCAGGGTCAGAGAACAGCTTCACCTTTAGATAACCATTCAGTGGCCAGAACCTCCCCACTACAACCAGGAGTTCTGGGAAAAACCTGGTTAGTGGCTTCTCCTCCTGAGTGGAGAAACAAGTTGATCTGAGTAGCATAAACCCTAAAAAAAAATCCATCCCCTTTGTGAGAGTCGTGTGAGCCTATATTGTGGAGACCATACTAATTATTAGAGGCTGCTTCACTCCTGCCCAGTTGTTCTCAGGTAAAGGATAGGAAACGTAGCATGTTCCCATGTGCGGTGTTTGGTTTGTGTGATTTCCCATTGTTCAGAAATGATGGAAGGTTTGGCTGCCCCAAGCCAGCAGAACATGGGGAAGCATGGCAGTGTCTCTGAGCAGGCCCCTGTGACTCCTGGCTCCTCTCAGAAGACCTGACTTTGGACCCCTGAAAGCAGTTAGGTGCTCAGCCTAGATTTTATGCTGGCTGTTTCAGTGCCTAGGCTACTTACTTCAAATAGAAGTTACCAGAGGATTACCCCTTCCTGGTGTGGTGTTTTGCTTATCTAGGGAAGAACTCAACTGGAGACAGCTGGAAAAGGCTCCCCAAAATCATCTTATTTCCTGCCTTTGTCTCATAGCCAAGCATAGGGTAAGAAATCAGTTAGTCAATACAGATGCATCAGAAATAATATTTGGAGGCATACCTATCTCCTAGAACTGGAAGGGACCTTGAAAGGTCATTCAGCCCAGCCCCCAGCCTTCGCTAGCAGGACCAAGTACTGATTTTTGCCCCAGATTCCTAAGTGGTCCGCTTAAGGAAGGGACTTATAACCCTGGGTTTTGCAGGCCAATACTCAAATCACTGAGCTATCCCTCTCCCCATGTCAGGAATAATCTTTCCCAGAAAGAAATTACCTGCTGTATAGTGCACAGAGCTGAAGTGATGAACATCTTCTCTCACCTGCACCCTTCTGCAAGATTACCACTGAATTAACTCATGACCTGCCTTGGGATTTGCAGTCTACACCTAGCAACCAGGCCTGCTCAGGGTATGTCTACACTGCAGACTAGTGCTAGTGGGGTTTGAGCTAGTGTGGACATTTGCTGCTTGGGCTAGCCACCTGATCCTCTAGGTGTGAGGCTCAGCTCCAGCGTCCACACTATTTTTAGCACACTAGCTTGAGCCCGCCCAGTGTGAGTTTGTCTACCAGCTGGGAGGCTTGCTGCTAGCTGCAGTGTCGCCGTGTTCTCCTGCCTTGAAATGGGCCGTGCTCAGCGTACCAAGCCAAGTGCTGCCTAGAGTGTCACTTCAGAAATTACCGAGGATTGTAAGCACCGAAATGCTTGTGGAAAAATCCGCCAGAATACTGAAAGGGAGGAACTCCATTTCAGACTGGTGGTTAATGATGATTGGTTTCTATTGTCTAGTCATTGTGCATTCCCACTAAATATGGGTAGCTGGGCCATAAGTCCATCCTCAAGCTGATTGCTTGTTTGAATCTGAAAAGCCTCCCATAGTTCCTTGCCCCAATAGTGATGCCACCTTTTATTATTATCTGTTTGTGTGTTGCTTTGCCTTTGCTTTCTGTGTGAAAGCTAGTGGCCTGCTGGCTATGCAAATTGCTCTGAGAGCTTTGTTTGTTTGTGAGCTTTATGCAGATTAACTTATTTGACAGTAAAACATTATCTTGGCTAAACATGGAAATTCTGCTTCTGGCTTGTGAAAAGTCACTTTATTTAAATAAGAAATTTGCATAATATGTTCTTGAATGAATTACTGGAGAAGCAACTCCTGGAGTTTACATTTTGGCTCAGTTTCATCTCAAGTTTGAGCTGTAGCAGATTTTGGTCACTTCTTTGTTGTGCAGGTTAGAGCTGTGATCATCCACACAAAACATCATCAGGGCCAGATTGTGCCCTTGACAGTGTGCAGCCCACATGGCCCAGGGGGGAGCTTAGGAAGCAGTGACTCACAGGCAATGATGTAGCAAAGCTCCGAAGTACGTGCTTAGCTTTAGGAATTTCAGCAGTCCCATTGAAGTCAGTGGGACTACTCCCATACTTAGATGCCATGCTTAAAGTTCAGCATGTGCTTAAAGACTTTGTTGAATCGGGGCTATAAAGCCAGACGTCTCATTATGCCGTGTGAGCATGCTCACTGCACCACCCCTTAGAAGAGTGCTCTCCACACTGCCTTTGCAGCAGGGCAGTGCAGAAGAGGTAGGGAATGACATGATCCTGCCTTCTCTTTTTGGATCACCTGGCACCAGCCACTGGGCTAGATCAGTCATTGGTCTACCCTGCTATGACCATTCTTCCATCCCTGGGCAGGGAGGGCGATGGTAGGAGAAAGTACAGGGGCACAAGCAAAGAATACGGGCAAGCCACAATCCAACTGAACATAATGGGGGTGCGGGGAGGGACCACAGGAATCCATTCAGACTCAGTAAAATAACTCATCCATTGCAATAGAGGTGTTCTTTAAATGTCCCAAGGAGAAAGCTTAAAATCACTTAATCAGTAATATGTGCACAGACCTGATTAACGAGGGGCGGGGGGAAGAGAGAGAAAAGAAAATCCAAGGTCTAATTTTAAAAAATATTTAATCTACTTAAGTGGCGTTAAAAACATGCAATTAGTAGAGTATGCAAATGATTACGCAAGCAAAAATTTAGTATATAATTGTAAATTATATAGACAGCTGCAGGATATCAGTAGACATATGGCAGAAATGTAAATAGTTTGCTCACACTTCAGTGACATCTACAAAGCTGTATGTAAACTTTCCTAAGTGAAGATAGAAAAGATGATTTACTAGGAGATAGAATTTCCAAGAGAAAGAATCACTAATATAATAATCAGAACCTCATGCAATATAAAAAAAAAATCCTCCTTTTTGCAACATTTTAAAATGCAGCCTTTAATTATACTGCATTTTCACATAGTCTATGTACCCCAAGCAAAGAATCAGATGCGTTTAGAAGGTATTGATTAACCTATTGCTGAAACAGTTGTAGATCACAGCTAGCTACTTCTCTATGGGATTTGTATGCTTTCTTCAGTTGAAATTTATGGCAAATGCTTCATTTGTTAAGGCTTAGCAGAAATTATGAAGCGGGGTCTAAAGGGAGAGTAATTCAACAGTGAGAGTTAAATTCCTGAGTGTAAATTCATATACCATTGGCCAAATCATATATTTCATACTCCAGCAGAACTCCCATCAAAGTGAATGGGGGATATGACTGTGGACCAGCTGAAGGGGCTGGTGTTGCCCACATCAAAATGTAAGGCTCTAAGGCAAGTCCTAGAAAATATTTAGGAACTATGATGGGGTGGGACTCGCCCCCTTGGCGGCTCCTGCTGGCCGTGCTGGGAATTAGCTCTTGGTTGCTGGTGCGCCTTCCTCTAGTGGTGTCTCACCGCCTTCACTTCTCTGCTTCACCTCTAAGACCCGCGTCACTCCCTGGACCACAGCATCCTCTTCTGGGCATTGTGCTCCGGTTGTGCCCCATGCTGTCTTCTCCCCCCTTTCGGGGGAACTGGCTGTCTCTAGTCCATTTACTTGCTGCTGTGGCTTACTGCAGCCCTTGGTCTAGCCTCTCACCTCCAGGGATAAACTGCAGTTTGAATACTGGCCACTCCCTCTGTGACAAGCAAGGGAAAAGTGGGGAGGGGCGGGTCCACCCACTACTCTGGGCCCCAACCCAGGGACCCTATAGCCTGCGGCCACATGCTGCTGCTCCTCTAACTCCCACCTCCTGTTTCCCTGGACCACTTCCCCATAGCCCTAACCCCTTCCCAGCCCTTTGTATCAGGGGCCTCAGTCTGGCTGTCCTCAGGCTGGAGCTTCCTATTGCTCCTCTGACTCTGCCCAGCAGTGCTGTATCTAAGGGACTCCTCTAAGGCAACCAGTACTTCTCTCTTGCACTCCAAGGAGACACTGCTTCTGCTTTGTTGAGCAGCCCTTCTTATATGGCAATCCCTGTTCCTGATTGGCTGCTCCAACAAACCTTCCCCTGATTGGCTCTATACAAGTCCTCCTCCTATTGGTTGGGTTTTGTGCAGCCTCTGTGAGGGCTGCTTTAATCCTCCATCTTCCTGTGTGGGGCAGCCGCCCCACCACAGGGGCCTATCTCCCAATAAGAATTGGGGCCTCAGTATTTATGTGGAGTGCAGTGATATTAGCTGTTGGATTACACTGGAAATCAACCGAAGTGTCAAAATATTTAGCATTGTTTTGTTAGGGGCTGTCCTCCCTGTGCTTTTTGATTCATCAGGGCAATAAATAATTTGCCACTCCACAGCTATTGAACAGAGAGAGGGGTTCCATCTCATAGATTTTGACTAGTTGTCATACAAGAGTAGATGATATATGGTACACTTAACTTTAGTTCTGCACAGATTTCTGTTCACTCCTTTTGTAGTCAGTACCAAAATTTTCAAGGTTCAGAAAACTCATTATTTCTGCTTTGCTGGTGAAGTTCAGTGGTTTAATTCTTGTAAATGATCAGCTTTCTTATCATGTTTAATTTTTTTTAAGGATACAGAGATATTTTTTTCTGGAATAGAAACACTAAAGAGAGGAAAATCAGAAAAATCCAGACCTCAAGTAATGTTTTAAAAGTACATTTCACAAGGGAGTTTTCCTTAACGATCTTTCAAAAATGACATGATGGAAAATTTGGGTCATTAATCACTGATGTTATCTCTTTGTTGGTTTTATGAATATTTTTTTTAAAAATTAAGATTAGCGTCTGGTTCAGGCTACAAAGTATTTCTAGAATTGTAAAACTTTCAGTAACCATGAATTACTTAACAGAATGTGTGCAGGGTTAATAGTAAGAAAAAGGAAAAACACTGCTAGCATTGTTCTTTAATAGGTGAGCTTATCTGCTCTAATTGCTACATTATGTCACTGGTATTTCCTTAGGCTAATAACTGCAAAACATGATGCACAAATCATTCCTTGAAATCAGCAGTCGTAGAAATATACTATAAGGTTTTATATTACAACTGAGATTGAAAGCAACAAAACTGATCTTTAACAGAAAAATTACTTGAGAATGATCTGAGTGCCTTGCATTGAATTGGTGAGTTTGAAATGCTATGAGTCAAGCTGTTCTGAGGTGTTAGCAGTAGGTCACTGTAATTCCACTTTTATTTGTAAAGATCTAATTTCTAATAGAAATTATCCCCAGTGCTTCTAAATAAGAAATTGGACGCTTTTGAATGTTTAGCCCTCTGCTTTGACTCATGAAGTGTAACAGGAATGGATCTCAACGTGGGCCTGTTGGGTCTGTTTCCCTCCAAGTCAGGGTGATGTTCTCTGCCAAAGAGATGTCTCTCTTTCCCCCTGCTCTCCCAAAATATCTCAAGCTGGTGTTCCTATTTCCAGCATCCGTTTTCACAATTCAACTTGGACAGAGACTGTCCTAAGAAAAAAATTCTCACTGCTCTGCGTTATAGGTCAGATTTCTGGTTTTGTCCATTTACAGAACCAATCTTTTACCGTGTCCTTTCTGTACCAAAACTTCCTGAATGTCAGTCTGCCCCAGATGCATCATAATGCTCCAGAAAGGGAAAACACAATAGGAAGAGAGATGTAGCAAACAGCAGCTGGTCGTTATAAAATGGACCTTTAAGGAATGCAGCTATAGTTTTGTCTCCCAAATATAAAGAGCCAGTCTCAGCTTGACATGATGGGGGAGTGGGGGAATTCCTAGAAGATGGCGAACCTGAACTGCAGAGAATTAGTGGGGACCAAGAAGTCATAAACGAAAGTGCCTTGATATTTGCTCTATATCACAGGGCCTTTCCAGTTCAATGTGGAACAAGTTTGTCTCCTGTAATATCCAGATTGAGTGGCCTGTTCTCTTGCGTTTAGTCAAATGAGCTTCTGGATCATTGTCTTGCCACAGTCCAGCAACTCTGGGATCTTTCTAGATGTGGGTGGAGCAGACATCACAACCATAGGGGAGTGCTCAGTTACCCATCAGGGCTGATTCTCTCCCTTGTACGCTTGTGGTACCCATGGCTCAGAGTGTTACAGATCCCGCACTGTGCCCGATTATAACAGGGTCACACTCTCCTCTCGTGAGTGCCCCCTGCCAGGTGTGTGTGCCTGTACTCTTAGTCTGCAGTGACTTCTGGTGGTGGTTTCTCTGGCAGGTTTTCAACGACACAGCCCTCCAGCCAAGTCACACACAGTCTGTTTGTGAAACAAACAAAGCCCTTCCAAGGTTAACAGTCCAACAGGGGCCTATTCTAGTGCCCTTCTGTTGGTATCTCTGTAGCCCTCCCTGGGCTCAGTCTTTAAATAGTCCCAGCCCTGATATGGGGCTATGCCCCACAGCTTCCTCCCTGGAGACAGTGTCTTTGCTTGCTCTGGGCCTTTCTGATCCTAGCTGGGCCATTAAACAATAAGTGAAAACACCAAGGGACCTTCCTTTATGACGTCTTGGTCCCCACTAATTCTCTGCAGTTATATAGAGTTATAGAGAGATACAGAGTTATCTATATCACTGCAACTCTCTGTCTCTGCAGTTCAGGTTTTCCTTCTTCAGGGCCATGCTATTTCCCTAGTGGCTAGTGTGTGTGTGGGGCAGGGGGGAAGGGCAGGTCCGCCCACTACTCAGAGTCCCAGCCTAGGGACCTTATGAATAGCAGCCACATGCTACTGTGCCCCCTTTATGCACCTTCACAAATGTTTCGCCTTTACAGTAAGGCTGAAGTCTTTTACTCAGTCCCAGCAGCCAGCCAAGTGCTCCTTCTTGATCCCCTAGTCCCTGCCAGCAACTGCCTTGAGCTCAGTGCCAGCAGCACTCCAGCAGCTACTTTTTGTGCCCCTGGTCTATTCCAGCAACTGATCTGTCAGTGGTCCTGCCACTCCTTCAGCCAGCAGAGAATACAGTTCTCACTCCTTCAGCTCTAGGCATCAACTGACTGTCTCTAGCTCATTTCTTTTATATGGTCCTCCTGGACCCTGATTGGCTGCTCCTTGCAGTTTCTCCTATTGGCTACTTCCCCTATAGCCACTCTAGGGAGCTTGGAGGACTTCTCTACTGCTCCTTTCTAGGACAAGGTGTGGTAGGACCCTGAGGCCTCCAGCCAGGGGCCACTGGGCCTAAAACCCCTTGTCACACCAATTCACAGTTTATGGGCACTCTGGCTCCGAAGATCAAGATGCAGTGACTCATGTTCTCAGTCCTTATGACTTGTTAGACTTGTGCTACAGGCTACCATGGTGTCCTGGAGCAGTAGGAGGAGGAGACCTGTTTCCCAGGAGCAGAGACAGGCTCCCAGGGAAGGGGTGTGAGTGTTTTGGATAAGGGAGGAGCAAGCTGGGTGGTTACATTATTTGTGAGGAGAAGGGAGTGGAGCAGACCATGAACCATTGGTCTCTGAACAGGCTGGTCCTTCCTTTCCCATATGAGAAATACACCAGCCAACCCTGCTGCTTTGCCCTCTGGGAATCAGAGCTGGAAGGAAAGAGCATCTGGGAACCAGAGCAGCAGTGGAGCCCTATGGAGGGTAGAGCCAGGCCTTCATTAAGTGTATGGTGGAGGGGTGGGTGGCATTAACTGGGGGGTGCGAGGGAGCGGAGCTGGATAAACTGCACTGGGGCTGAAGGACTAAGCCCTCTTCCTTTTAGTTGTTACCCAAGGGCAAAAGGGCACATGGGGTACAGGGATTCCCTGGGTTCACCAAAAGAATGTCAGGTAAGGTCTTTGCTGAAAGCCTGTTTCCCACTGGTCTTCATAATGAGTGTGAGATGTCTGTATGGAAAGAGACTATGTGAGGAGTTATGTCTGTGTGCTGGAAATCATGTTGTCTAGGTCTTGTAGTGAAAGGCAGGCACTCAGAAGTAGTGTGTCTTGAGACAAACTTCTCCACTTCTCTCCTGGTGGATCATTGTATGTCTGACAACAGAAGTCTATTCCCATACTAAGGCAAATGCTTATGAAGAGTTGGTGGTACCTTCAGAAGGAAATTAATAGGAAGAAGTAAACAGCTGAGAGGCGGGGGCATTGAAGATCAGCGGTCTGGTCTGGGATATCTGGTGGTGCAGAGAGACGCCTGGGTATTGTTTGGTCTGGGAAGACAAGTTGTTCACGGGCTTAATCTTATGAAAGAGGAATATCAGCCATCCTGGTTGAAAACACTGGGAGAAGGCCTTGGTGTAGCTATTCTGTAGGAGACAGGAGAACATCTTGTGAGTTAAGTTTGGGCTCTAGAAAGCATGTTATGATTCTCTTTTATGTGTAATCATGTGTTTCCAATGGCTTTACTTACTCTCATTTGAATAAGCTTCTATTTGTAGTGAAAACAAGAATATATATGTTGTGTGTGTGAAGCGGGGTGGGGATCCTGAGTTGGATCTAGGAAGCTGGTCTGCGCTGTTCCTTTGGGAGCAGAGAATCAGTGCGCAGTGAGCTGAGCAGATCAGGCGGTGGGTGCTCCAAAGGGAGGGTGCTGAAGTTGGTATGAGCCGATCACTAACCTGCACCAAGAGAGCGGGGCCTGTGGGGGCCTGGCAGGCCCGGCTTGTGTTATCAGAGGCAGGGAACTGATCCCTGGCAAATCCAGACCAGGCTCGCTCATGCTAACGAGAGGTGATAGTGAGGTGCCTCAGAACCCTTGGAACCCCTGGGAAGGGCCTCACAAGTGCCCATGAGAAACCCAGAGTTCTCTGAGCAAACCGCACAGTATCCAAGCATCCCGGTACTCCCCCATCATTGATAAAACTGGTGTATTTTACTCACAGTGAGGAAGCCGCCTTAAAACAGACGTTATCATTTACAAAAAAAATCCATTATCTGTAAATTGTGATAAGATGCCAGACTAAGTATTCTTGGCCATTTGTCACGTGGGTTACCACTGGTCAGTTTGAAGGCTGAGGGATATGAGGAGGAGTTCTGATGATCAGGACCGATTCACCAAAAATCATGACTTTCCAGCAGTTTCTGCGTCCTCTTTCTCTTGTAGCTTCAGCTCTTCAAATTCATACTTCTTTGGCCCAATGGACTTAGGCGAGGGGTGCAATTAACCCATGTCTGGAAGTATATTCCTAGATTTTTTCCTTGACTAGATTTGTCTTCTCTCCTTCCCTTGCCTAGATTTAAAGCCTGCCAACCATTGCTCACCTAACCCCTTGAAATGCCAACTGACCACTTGGCTGACTGAGTTCAACACCCCAAGAAAAAAGTAGACTATGTTACATAAATTTTAAATTATTTACTATCAAAAATGCATCTGGCAAAACTGAATAACTGTATAAAAACTGTCAAAAACCTGGGAAGTTTAAGATAGTTACTAGAACAGATCCTTCTATTTGTGTGAGACGGATAAGAAAGTCTTTTCTGTGGGAACACTGAATATTTTTCTGGTTGCTTAGGAAGAATTTTAAAATGTCTACCTCTCCTTAGATCCAAGGATTTTGTCTGTGACATGTTCCCTCCAAAGGGAAGGGAATAAGAATGAGAGGATTCTAAGGGACTTTCTATAGGTGTGTGAAGGAAAAGTTTTGCTTTGAACTGTGTTTTTCCTAAATAAAAGCACAAATAAAACCGACTGTATTGCAGTTACCACTCTTGTAAGAATTATCACATACATTTTTGAACACTATAAACTAAGCTACTGAAATGAAAACAACAACAACAACAACAAACCCCTGAACTCTTATTTGTTCATTACCTTTGGTTGCCAATGAAATACAAAGAATACATCAGATGCCAAAATATGCGCATGGAATTACTAGATGCTGCAAAATCAAGATCCAACCTGCATTGTTTCCTGAGAAAGTTGCGATAAGCTGCAGACACGGGTCAGCAGAAAAGAAAAGGTGGTGTTTTTTCATCGTGAATAGACCCCACATTTGTTGCTTTTTGTTCTTCCGATATGACAGTTCCTTTGTTATTCCTTCCACCTAAAGTCTATCGTGTCATTCGGAACAATGGTGCCTTTTTGTAGCAGATGGCAGATGTAGCATTCTTTGTCACGGAACTGGGAGCATCTTGCTGCTTTGTTCCTTCATTAGCCTGTCGTGTCTTGTAATCAAAGTATAAAGATGCTTTTAGTCATACGTATTTCTAAAGTACGGGTTGTATACAATATGAGCTGTGTGTTTTAAATGAAGCTCACTTTCTGGGCGGAAGTGAATCCCTTTTGGTAAACAGTATATTACAGTTCAAGGCCTTATGAAATCCTAACTTCCTTTTAGCAGTCTGGGCTTTTTGCTGACTTATTCTAAATGCTCTATCCCACTGATTATGCCAAGAAGCTCAATAAACATTGACCCCTCCCCCCTCCAATTTTTATCTCTGCAGACACAAATCATCATTTTAGTTACAGCGGTGGCCATTTTTCAGTCCAACTGGTATCTCTGTTTGCCTAAGCAATGCAACAGAAGTGGTTTGTGGCAGGAGGTCCCAGGCAGACCTGTAAAATAGACTGAATTATTTTGAAGACACCTAAGGGACCTCAGCAGGAGTCAAACTTATGCCACACTCAAGATCTGATTCTTGATACGCTGTAGAAATATCCTTTGTAGGAACAGTATTCAGCCGCCACCTTTGAGTTGATTTGGGAGGGCAAGCTAAAAGGTGGTCTGGGTAAAAAGAACTTGATGCTATCACACTGAGTAAAGTATAGTGAATATCTTTATTCTTCTAGTGCATAATCCAGCACTGACTGGATTAGATTCAGCATTGGTCAAGGCCCCATAAGAACACTTAGAAATAAATTCCTGAAATATTAAAACGTATTTGTTAGCTTCTCCCAGTGAAAGTGCAGGTGGTAAGTATATAGTGTTGTTAACAGCCCAGCCATCATCCCCTTCTTCTTTCCTTCCAACCCAAAGTTTCTGTTCTGCTGCCCTGTTCTCTGTAGGTTCGTACAACAGTGTCATTAGCATCCTATCTGAGTGCTTTCCAGTAGTGCATTAAGCAATGTGACCAACATCTGTTGTGTTTGGGATTCAGGGGCGATTTTTTGAATACTATTTTTTAATACTATTTTTTTTCCCATGGTGGAGCTACCATGAAATCATAGATTAAAAGCAGTACATATCTGCAATTTATTTTTGTTTAAATGACTACCTTCCTATATTTCTATTCCTTTTCCTCCTCCCTTCCCTTTTCACTTGGTATCCATCACATACTTATCTTCTCTCTTTGAAGGAGTCTCTTTTCTCCTTCCTGGGCGTGGCTTCTCTCCCTCTTCCCTTCTCCGCTGGCCGTTCTCTTCTCCTCTGTCCCCCACCTGATGGTGGTTGCAGTGCAAACTAGCCTGCCTTGGCACAGTCTGCACTCGGGGGGGATGAGGAGTTGTGCGGATTCAGGGCCGTGCTTACACACTCAGCAGCCACAGTCTGTACCAGCCTGTGGGATAAGTAGTTGACTGGGAGATGGAAGAAAAGGAGCTAGGAACATCTCTAGGGCATTGTGAAGAAACCTTGGATTTTTGGACAACTTTTTACTGTTTTTTTTCTTTTCTTTTTTTTGGGCAGTGGGGCAGTTGATAACAAGTTGAAATTTTCCGTGGAAAATTTTTGATAGAAATGTTTTGTTTTTTGTTTTCCTAGAAATTTTCTGGGGACCCCCCTTCCCATACATTGCTATTTTCTCACTAGCTCTATTCCTGACCTTAGGGACACCATGGTCAGGGAGGGGGAGTGATGCCACAGAGCCAGCACTGGCCCCTCCTGGCAAGGGATCCACAGGCATTGGTACTCCTCTTGAGGGGATGATTTATGCCTTGAAGATTAAGGGCAGATTTTTGAAGGGTATCAGCATCCAGTAACTCCCATTGTTCTGAGTGATGTTCTAGGTGCTGAGAACTTGGAAAATCCAGGCCCTATTGTGGAGCACTAAATCCCTCTGAAAATCTATCCTCAAATGATTCCATCTTAATCCAAGTAAAGCAATACCTTGCTCTGCTGGAAAGAATTATTGCTAATGAATCTTTGAACCTACCTGTTGATAGAAATGGCAATTTCCTGCAATATCTTGGGCAAACCTTAATGAATTAAGTTTAAGTGTCTTAGAAGCTCATTGTATTATAAATGCAAATGTTTGTGTGTTATTGTGGTGTTGCATGTAACTTTTCTAGGATCCATGACTAATGTAAACTTTGGGAAGTGTGGCAAGCTTCAAAAGTCTCTTTGAAACAATGTGCTAGACAAAGTTAAGTGGGATTTCTAGGAAATACTTGGGAGGAGAGGAAGGCAACTTCTCACCTTCGGAGCTTATCCTTGGAGTTGTGCCCTGAGGAGAAATCTGTTGCCTGCTGATCACCTGTTACATGAGAATCAGACCAGAGGTCCAAACTGTTTAAAAGAGTGAGTCTCAGATTCACGAATATGCTTGTTCTGAGCTAAGAGCTGTTATGAACTTGTGACCACGAACACCCCTTGGTAATGCTTAAAAACACCTTTATTGGAATCAGGAGGTGAGCTCTGATGAGCTTATTAGCATGTGTGTAGGTTCTCTTATTTTTTAAATATATAAATGTTCTCTGTTGTACTTTTACCTTAAGAATAAATGTACTTGTTTAGGAAGCTCTCTGGTACCTTAACTGTGGGAAATTATGCTGTTTGTAGCCTCAGAGGAGTAAGCAAAGCAGGCCTGCTGAGGAAGTCTGTATTATTGGGGGATTCATAGTGAAGACAGGAAACTGTGCAGCCTTAAAACCCCAATGTGGAGGGAGTGAGATGCTTGTTTCTTCCCAAGAACAGTGATGGCTGGGGAGTCAGAAGCCCGAGAGTGGTTGCCCTGGTTGGACTATAGAGGAGGAATACAGGTGCAGTGACCCTGAACTGTGACACCTGTTTAAAAAAACAAAAAAAACCAAAACCAAAACCTCAGTTTTTTTCCAGGTTCTACTTGTTGATTGTTTTGACAGTCTACCATCTGGGCTCATATATATGGAATTTGCATATAAATGACACTATTTACTAATGCATAATTTTTTCCATTGTTTTGGGCTGACATATTTCACTGTGTGTAGAATTTGTGTGTTTTGTCATCTCTCAGAGAAAACTCAAAAGAGCTTATTCATATTTACCAGGCATTTAAAAATGCTCTTGTCTTGTCTATATTCAGAAAAGTTTGGGAACAGGGTAGTCTGTCATCCAATATGTACTTTGTACTAAGTTTGCGTCTTGCGTCTGTGTATAACGTTTATACGTGAAGCACAAATTATGTATGTTCTGTTTTCAGCGAGCGAATATAGTTTGGTTAGAGCTGCATACAATTATGTAATTAATTCTTCAGTGTAAAAGTTAGAGCCCGGAAGTTTCAAAGTGGAATGTTGATAAAAGAGTTCTAAAAGGTTTGTGGCTGAGCCCACTTATAAAAATAAATCTTTATCCATTTTTGGCATAAAAGAATCATTTTGATCCAAACAATAAAATATTTAAAGACTCTCAGAACAATTTTCATTCCCCTTTACATAACTGCCCATAGAGCAAGAGGAAAAATTATTTCACCAGTGGAAGCTCATTTTCATTTTAATAAAGAAACTGTAATGTACATTTTTATTATTTTAAAAACATTGTTCTGTCTGCATCTGATGGCTTTTATTTTGTCGAGGTATTTCCTGACCCTAAACTTGACTTTTGTAAATAGCCTGCTGAACCCTGGCTTACCATTATAAAATGTGGCTAGCGAATGAACTTATATAACTGCAAGCAAACAGCTTTGACTCTCCCTAACGTACAAGTAGTTTCAGCTATGTTTGTGACACTGGTTTCTTTTAATAGATGTTTTTGGTTTGCTTTCTTGTGGTTTCTTGACCTGTTCTTTTTCTTTTGCTTCTGATATTAAAGAATCTCAGGACAGTGACTGCTGATTTGTACCACATCAATATCTGTGTTTAACAAGGTTTCATTAAGAGCATACGTTCATTTTTTGGTCTGAATTTCCTGTCTTTCACTGGTTCAAGAGAATTGTAATGTTTTTTGCACCGTAAAGTAACTGTTTTCCTTTTGGGTATGAAGCCTTTTAAAATAATTGCGAGTTCGGTATTGTTCTCTAGCATTAGCTAATGGGCTTTTGAATGAATGACTCTATTACCATTATGTTTCTGATGTTCCAGAGAAAATAAAACAAAAATTTAGTCATTTTAACTCTCATCTTATGTTCATAGCCAAGATTTTTCAAAAAGAGACTTGTAAAGTAAGAAACTTGGTTTTTAAAAGGGCTAGGTACCCACAGGTCTAGCTCTACAATTTTCGCCGCCCCAAGCCATGCACCGAATTACCACGGGGGACGGCACGGGCAGTCCATGTGCCCTTAGGGCAGCAGCGGCAATTCGGCGGCAGCTTCTATGTTTAGCTGAAGCTACCGCGGACAGCTAAACATAGAAGCTGCTGCCGAATTGCTGCCACCGTGGAAACGTGCCTGCTGCCAAAGGGCACATAGACTACCCCCGCTGTCCCCGGCGTCAATTCGGTGCGCTGCTTGGGGGTAAAACAACAGGGACTGCCGCCCCTTGCAGAATGCCGTCCAAAGCATCAGCTTGGAATGCTGGTGCCTGGAGCCGGCCCTGAGTACCCAGAAGCTCCTATTGGCTTCTGTATGAGTTGTTAGGCACTCAGCAATTTTAGAAATCAGATTGCTTATGTAAAATTTTCAGAGGTACCTAAATGACTTAGGCGACTCTGTCCCTATTGGCGTTTAATGAAAATTAGACCCAGATCCTCGAAGGGTTTAGGCACTTAGATTCCACTAATTTCAATAGGAGTTAGGTATCTAAATACCTTTTCGGATCTAGCCTTGAGTCTGCTTGGTTATCTGGTAACTTTTGAAAATTTTGCCCTCGGAGCCTAAAGTTAGACTTCTGTTATTGAAGGTCTTGGCTATGGAGAATCAAACAAAAAAGTAATAGGTGACTTTTGAAAAGCAACTAAAGAATTCAAGAGCACAAGTCCCATTGAAAGTCATTTTGGAAAAATTCTGTCTGGTCCTCCAAGGGTGAAATCTTGGCCCTATTGATGCCAAAGGGAGTCTTGCCATTGGCTTAAATAGCCAAGGATTTCACTGAATAGGATTAAAGGGGCTATGTGCCCCAACAGAGTTTAAGGTCACAGAGAGAATAAAAACTTCCTACAAAGGCAGCCTCAAAAGTCTGAGCCAGAACCTCCTACTTGGTAAGACGTCATCCCTCCTGACAATTCCAAGAGAGTCCCATGGAAGAGATACTGAAAAGATCAACAAAAAGCATAAATGGGGAATGAGCTATGGAAGCATGAGTGTAGCCAGGGAAAAGTCACAGTACGCTATATTCCTTCTCTCTTTCTAGGATCAGAGGGGTAGCCGTGTTAGTCTGGATCTGTAAAAGCAGCAAAGAATCCTGTGGCACCTTATAGACTAACAGACTTTTTGGAGCATGAGCTTTCGTGGGTGAATACCCACTTTGTCAGATGCATCACCCACGAAAGCTCATGCTCCAAAACGTCTGTTAGTCTATAAGGTGCCACAGGATTCTTGTCTCTTTCTAGGGTAACTTACTACTGAAAATACAAAGCAAGTTGTTGCTTCTCTGTCCAGCAGCAACTTGCTATTGGCAGAAAGCCACATTTTGGACTGGGATTAAAGCACGCAGGGCCATCTGCAAACCTTGAGTGTGTATGGGCTGTACCTTTCACTGCAAAGGACTGAGATACTGCTGATTACAGGCATCCTGAGTTCTTAATCTAAATGCTGCCATATGGGCTGTGGTGGTTTTTCAAGGAGGTTTTATCTATGTTTTTGGCTATTTTCAGGGGATGGGTGAGTGATTCTGAGCAGGACGCTTACTCTAAGCGTTATTTACGTGATCATCAAGGGTCTAATTCTGCAAACACTTGTGCATGTGCATCACTTTACTTGTGTGAGTAGTGACAGATCAGTAAAGTGATGCATGTGTGCATTGAGGGGGAGGGATAGCTCAGTGGTTTGAGCATTGGCCTGCTAAACCTAGGGTTGTGAGTTCAATCCTTGAGGGGGACATTTAGAGAACTGGGGTAAAAATCTGTCTGGGGATTGGTCCTGCTTTGAGCAGGGGGTTGGACTAGATGACCTCCTGAGGTTTCTTCCAACCCTGATATTCTATGATTTGTAGGAGCCCTGTTCTTTAATAGATTTGTATCAACTGCTGCCCAAATTTAGTAGTAGCATTTCCTACCAACATTATATGAGACTTGGTTAGTCCCTACTGTATAGCTGTGGACAGAAATTGATAGGATTCTCCTGCATGGTGAGGATGATGGCTTCCCGCTTTCAAAATAGTGACCATTCAGAACATTAGGGAATCTCGGATTCAGGAAGTAATGAGCTATAATTGGCCATAGTGTGTTGTTCCTATATGCTACCCAGAGGGGAAGTAGCATGATAGAGCCTGTTTTAATCAACTTTAATTAGCTCATTTCTTTATTTTGCCTTTTGTGGTGACAGAAGTCCAGTTTTATCATATATGATCAAAGTTATCTTGGACAAGACAGCTATGCCATAAGCCTGATCTTATTCATATTAAATTTTGTACCAAGTGATGTCCAACTCAACATGTCAGAATGGAGATGACAGCTGTTTGATGTCCACATTAGCAGCTTTGCGTAAACCATACAACTGGACAAAAGGATCTTTGAGTAAATGCTTCTTTGACATCAAAAGCAAAAGACAATTAAGCCAAGTTGTGTAGTTTCTATAAATTCACTGCCCCTGCCCTCTCTGCTAGGCAGAACTTGATGTGTTTTTAAGTGCAAATTGAAGATGAGATAATAATTAGCATGTTGTTCATTTGTCACCTTAAGAGAGGAAAGGTCAAGTGTAGTCTGCATGAGAACTATTATGTCTTGCATTTCCCCCTTGTAGTATTTAATTAGCTTTTTCCATGCACTGTTGGGGGGAAAAAAGAGATGGTATTTTGAATGAGGAAGTTTGAATAACTGGTTTGAATAACTCATCTGTATGACAATTTTTTCTCCTTCAGAACATATTTTGTATTGGTTAGCAGGCTTACTCCATCTCTTTGCTCCTCTTCTGCTTCAGACATGTTTGTAACTTGCCTGTAAAGGTAAGGAGTTTGAAATTGTTACTGCTTTTTTAACAGATATATGCAGCTGTTACTAGTTTTGATAAGTAAGGGACTTACTCAATAATTTAAAAATGACTGCACAGTATAGTACGAGTCCTGCAAGTAAGAGGAAATACCCAAAACAGAAGGTTGCAGCTTCCACATTATTCTCCAGGAATACTTGTACGTATTTACATAAGCAGTTCTTTTAAATTGATGAATTATTCCTTGGTTTGTGCTGGTAATATTTTTGTTTTGTTTGTGCACATTGTTCAGCTTTTATCCAAATGAAGAACACTAGATAACCAAAATTGTATATGTATATTGTATAACAGTGATCTATTTTCAAACTCTAAGATTGCTGTGTAAATGTATATACGTATGCCATTAACTGTGCTGCTTTACTTCAGCTTCCAGACTTACCAGATAGCTGATAATGGCAAAGCCAAGTCAGATCCATTCTTACCTGACTGTCTACATCTGATTTATGCTGCCTGGTGCTCAAAACAGCCATGATACAGACTATTTTAAATTAAGCTAAATTGGCTGAATCCCAAGCATTTGATATATGCCTGCTTGTCCATTTATCCTCCTCCTTAAACCAGTGTATCAATATAGTTTTAATTCCTATACCTGGTTGCTTTCTTTGCCTGCATCCTCTAATATCCTGGGAACAACTTCTGTTATGAGTAACAAGGAACTACAGTGCTGGAGCCTTAAATTTCCAGATGCCTTGTAGGAATAGAATATAGTTTTATTTTTTACAAGAGCTCTGTGATATTCAATGGAATTGATCCCACAGGGCAATGGATTCTTTGTGGGAGAGTTGGAAGTGTAAGGCTCCAGTCTGGAACATTGACACTTTTTTTTAAAGTAATACTATTTAATAATACAAGATGGCATTGGAACAGTCTTAGGTAAGCCACTAACAAATCAAAATGCAAACTGAGGTTCTATTGGTTACATGGCACGACATACGTTAAACATTTATCTCTCCTTTTCATTACACATCTCTTCTAATGCTTCACAATTATATAATATTTTCTTTAAAGCAACTATGATTTTTTTTTATAAGAGATCGTTATGTGCAGCTGGTAGGATAAGTAACTTATTAGGTTATTTTTGTTCGAGAATACAATTTACATATCTGCATTTTCAGCTATGTACATATATATGTGTGTGTGTAATATAGCATAATGTAATGGTAACATAAGAGTGTTAAATTGTTACATTAATTAACTTATTGGACCTTGAACTATTGTTTAGACTTCACAAATTATGGGGAAAGATGAGCCCTCTACTGTGCATGTTTGCAAGAGGGGGAATGGGGAACATCACTGGGATGTGATGCTAAATCCTTCATCCATTAAACCAAGTACAAAATTCTCAGCAACTTCAATGGGTGCAGGATGGTAGTCGTAATCATCCACTGATTATTAATCCATAAATTTGCTAATACCCCAGCTCATGTACCTCTATACCTAGTGCTGCTGTTGTCTGCAAGTTTGACCAGCCAGAACTCGATGTCCATATGCTGTAGGGGAGTGACAGTGGCTTTTTTTGGCGGGGGTGAAGGGTGGGGTAGCATCAATAAGCTGTGTTCCCTAGTGCATCCCCTAATACACTCACAAAATAAACCATCATACTCTGAGCTGACCTGCTTTGTCAGGCTAGCTCAGTCCAAAGCGAAGCTCTTTCCCCTGGATTTACCCACACCCGTATGGTGGATATGTATGGTGAGGCCAAGATTTGTGTTTGCAGTGTACACATGTGATGCTGCAAAACTAAAGAACAGGATCACTTTTCCCATACATACACACTTTAAGAGTAATGCCAAAGTTAAAATATGCCAGGTCTGCCATGTTGCCTATCCTAGGTATGTTAAGCCATGCATTAAAGTACATATTTAAAAAGAAAAAAACAGCACAACCTAATATACAGTATTTGCAATTTCACCATGCTGTGAGAATGGTAATCTCACAGAAATTTCCTCCCCTGCCTGTGGTTTTCATTTTAAGCGTGAGCCAAAATTTGAAATGCTTCTAAATCCTTTCTTTTTGTCATCTTTATTTTATCCAATAATGCAAAGATCTGAGAGGATTGCGCAACCTGAAAATGTTAATGTTTAAAGTTCAGTGAGTTTTGAGTTACATGTGAGCTAAAACATCATCTTAATATTTTCCTGCCTAAAGGAAAATATTTATTTTTCATTTGCCTATAATTCAAAAACTTCTGAAGAAAGTTTGCTCACGTTTTCCAGAACAGTTCACCTCTGGGCTAAGACTAAACATGGAAACTTTCTGTCCACAAAGGGAATTTTTCAGAAGGTTCTGAGCATGTGAAAACAGGCAGTTATAATGAAAGGCCCCAATGGAGCCTAAGCAGAGCAAGTTCTGCCGGTCTCTTGCTAAATTACTATTCTCTCTTCACAAAAAATAATGTGCAGTTTAGGTTCTATTCTGTGACTGAATGTTGAGGAATTGGAGATTGAGGGACAGGTTTTCAAGAGATCAGCATGCTGCAGCTCCCATTTTTTTTAACATGGGCTTCTTGGTGGGGAGCCTTTTTTGAAAATTGGGGCTCTTACTTATATGCCTAAATGGCAGCTGAGTTTTTCTGAAAGATCTAGGTCTGGACGCAATTCTGCTATGGATGTTTGAGGCCATGCAAAATTGATTGGCACTTTCCAAAAAGTTCTTCCTTTAGAAATGCGAAAGTACTTAATGTCAAAAAAGTAAGGCATGCAGTCATGGTAGTCTACCACTGAAAACAGTTAGTGTCTATTTAAAATGAAGGGAGGAATACAGAATTAGTATCAGACCCAGAAAAATGGGTTTAGAAATCAGGGTTATAATAAGGCAATAATGTCTTAGTACAGTCAAAAAGTGGCGATGGCTTTTTCAGTGATATGAGTACATCATATTATTTCTAACATGTGTCTGTATTCATGCTATTTAATTGTCGTTACTGTCACAATTCAAAAGTCAATACTATATTCAAATGAGGATCTCAGTTATTTCTCTGCAGTGGGGTTCCAGCTGAGATCACATTAGGCTTTAGTTAGAGCTGAGCGAATAGTTCGTAATAAATTATTTAAGCCAGTTCTACACTGCAAATTTGCCATCATAGCTATGTTGGTCAGGTGTGGTGAAGTGTGATTTGCAACTAAAACTACACTGACAAAAGCCCCTATTTTAGAAGCAGATACACTGGCAAGATCACTTTTGCTAGTGTACCTAATTTTACTCAGGAGGCCGGAATAGACTATGCTGACAAAAATGCAGTTTTGCTGGTATACACTGTGTATACTAGGAGTACTTTGCCAGTAAAACTCTACTGGCAAAGCCTTCTCAGTGTACGCCTTGCCTGAGTCCACACAGGTAGCCTACTTTCTGCTTTTGAATTTGTTATTCAACAACTTTCATTTAACCTTATGGATGATTGATGATGGACAGTTCTAGGCAACTGTTCAGTGTTCACTCTTGAGGCTGGATTGGTTCGTTGCGATTGCTCGTATAAATCACTTGGGATTGTTTCTTTTCTCTAAGTGGGTATATGCACAGGCAGATCTGGGATAAATGTAAGCTACTCTTTCTGCAAACATTCGCATGTGTGACTTTGAATTTCATTTTCCATTAAGGTTTCTGCTAGTAAAACTCAATGCAAAAAGGGCTGAAGTGAATTTATTTAAAAATTTGAAGAAATTTTCATGGATAATAATTTTGCACTCTTTACCTGGCTGTAGTTTTTGACCTGATCGTCTTCTTGAGAAGAGCCTATTACAGTTTTATTACTGCTTAAGAAACTTGAACAATTTCCCCAAATCTCTTAGCGAAAATGCCACCTAATTGCTATTCACGTTGACCTGGTGGACATGGTCCCATATAAAGTAATCTCTCTCTTAAATAATCAGTTTGAAATCATTGCTAAAGTTTGGCCAAGAGGACTGGAGGGGATGTTACAGTGTGTAATAAACTGTAATGAAGTGGTTTACAGGAGAGCAAACATGGGCAAAACAAAATGGGAAGGTTTTGTTAAAAACACATGCAGTTGCATGCTGTCCTGTTCTCTTACTCCCAGGGTACATCGCTGGGAAGAGCCTCCCAGTGGGAGCAGGGAGCCAGCTATACCCTTTCATAGAATATCAGGGTTGGAAGGGACCTCAGGAGGTATCTAGTCCAACCCACTGCTCAAAATAGGACCAATCCCCTGACAGGTTTTTACCCCAGATTCCTAAATGGCCCCCTCAAGGATTGAGCTCATAACCCTCGCTTCAGCAGGCTAATGCTCAAACCACTGAGCTATCTCTCCCTTGAGGGGGCCATTTTGGGATCCGGGGCAAAAATCTGTCTGGGGATTGGTCCTGCTTTGAGCAAGGGGTTGGACTGGATGACCTCCTGAGGTCCCTTCTGACCCTGATATTCTATCACCCTTTGAACTGCTGAACAGTGATACCGTTCTGTCGGGTAACATCCGGGATGCGCCACAAATGTCAAGCTGCTGGTGAAATCCCCAGTTTTCACTAAAATGCTCCTACGAGTAGAGGGCTGGGTCATACCTTCTTGAAATTAAAGTCACTGTGCCTCTTCCCTTTTGAGTCCTGCTGACAGCTACGCTGGTGTCCCAGAGATGTTTCCACTGATCATTTTCTTTTGGCCCCAAACTCAGTTTCATCAGGGATTTCTTATATGCCTGCTGACCTGCATTAATCTCTAGAATAATATACTGGATACCGGTTGCAATAATTGAGTTAGCGTCCATCATATAGTTGATTCTGTTACCTTTACACTCCTGTCCCACCTTTGTAAAGGGATTGTCTCTTTTCTGGTTTTTCTGCCATTGCTGCGTGGCCTGTAATAGACAGTCAGTTCTCCCACATATATTCCCATTTTGGCCTACTGGCTAAAGAGGAGAAATTGGGAGATGTAACCTAGGTATATCTTGGAGTCTGGAGAACGTTGAGTTCTCTCTTTCTCTCTCCTATTCTACTTGATTTGATATTCCTAGGCCTCATCTCTGCTCTACAGTGCTGTTGATACACCCAACCATATTCTCTTGGGGAACAAAACTGCTTTAGTTATTCAGCAGAGACTTGTAATAATTAGCCAGCACTTACATAATGCTTTGAGCCTCCATGCACTTAACAATGTTAACTGGTTAATGTTCACAATACCCCATTGCTGGGGATAAGCAAGTAGTATCCCCATATTAGAGAGGAATAGATACCGTGGCTCAATTGCTGGGGAAAATTCCCTTTCACTTACTCAGGGGTCTGCTGTCACCAGGTCGACACAAGACTATTAATACTTCCATCTTCAAGGTATCTTCACTCTTTAATATTTGAAATTACTTGTAATAAACAATTTGTTTTTGCTAAGTTAATACAAAGTGTTTTTTTAAAAATAATTCTTCACCTCCCCCTTGCAGTTTGTACATTACGATTGGAAGCTCTTTTTTCTGTGTGTGTACAGTGCCCAGCGCAGTAAAATTCTGGTCTGTGACTAGGACTCGTAGGTGCTACTGCAGTACAACTAATTAATACTAATAATGGCCATTTCCTGTTTACAGTTACAACTGATGCAGTTAGCTTAAAATATTCCTATTGCTGATGAATATAAGAGATGTTCTCTCGGTTACATGGTCTCATTTATTTTGTTCAGGAGTAAAGCTTGTGTATTTACCATAGCAACTCGCATCGCATGAGACCTAAAGCAAGCTGTGATTTAGGACGTGCCTTGTCAAAGCAGCTTTTCATCCATCTACAATGTGTACGATGTTCCCTTTATATGTTGCTTTAAGTAAAAGAGATGTTCTGGTTGTTTTAAAGTAAACTTTAATTTTAAGATCAAGAGTACTTGTGGCACCTTCGAGACTAACAAATTTATTTGAGCATAAGCTTTCGTGGGCTACAGCCCACTTCATTGGATGCGTGCAGTGGAAAAATGCATGGAGTGGAAAATATAGTAGGAATATCTTCCTACTGTATTTTCCATTGGATTCATCTGATGAAGTGGGTTTTAGCCCACGAAAGCTTATGCTCAAATAAATTTGTTAGTGTCGAAGGTGCCACAAGTACTCCTGTTCTTTTTGCCAATACAGATTAACATGGCTGCTACTCTGAAACCTTTAATTTTAAGGTGTTATGTGAGTTTTCTTCTTCCTATCTAAAAAGGGAGATCAGGGTGTGAGGAACTATATCATAGAACTGTGATGCATTGACACATCACTGCTGTGATGTCTTAATGATTTCAGTCAGAGCACCCTGGCTGTAATGAGACACCTGTGTGGAATCTAGGTCCAAATCTTCCTTAGAAGCTTGCCATGAAACCTCATTCTTTTTTGGTTTACAGCTGTCCCCAGGATGGTGATTAGTTTAGTTCATTTTGCATGTTAGTTTCGGTAAGTTTAAAATGTGCAAATTAATAGCACAGACTGAGGGCAGGATTCTGATGCAGTACATTGAAAGTACAGCTGCAATTCACTTCTGATTTATTAATTAAACCCCACCCCAGCACTAGAGGCTGCATTATGTGTGTTGGTTGCCAACTCCCTGCAGTATAAATGCCATCAGATGCATAAAGTTACAAATTGCTTTCATAACTTTCACAATTAATTGGAAATCACCCTGCAGTTAATGGAACAGGGAAAACACCTCTTGCTAAATGCATTGTCTTCATTTCCTCCTGCATAATTTCCAGTATGGAGAGATCATAGTCTACACTGGCCAATAACAGCAACACTACAAGAAAGGGCAGATGGTAAATTTCAACCATATTCTTGCTTGTGTTTCTCTCTTTGAGTTCAAACATAAATACGCTAGTCAGTTCTCTAATGTCCTTTCTCTAGTGTTGCTTTGTGCATAGCGTTAGCGCTTTACTGCCAGTTAGTTTCCAGTAAACCTTCCCAGCTAAATGTAAGTGATGTTGCAGACAAGTTTGCCAGAGGCAGTCCTGCTAAAGAGCGGGCTCTGTGCACTCACACAGATGGAGGATTTTTTTCTGAACTATAGCCACCTATAATTTTTAATTGAATAACTCTCCCCTAAAAGTGCAATTAATCCAAACATTCAGAGTACCTTTGTAAAACTAGTTGAGTTGGAGAATTACAGCTTGTGATATCATAATTATAAAAGTCTCCCCCCATCCCCCAAATTGGAAAAGCTACAAGAACTTGCCTCAGGGAAAGTTCCATAAAATTGTATCAGCATTTAAGAATTAAATTAGGGCCAGCAGTTGACAGCACAAGAATTAAGTCTATGGCACTGGACGGTGTGACCACTTTACCTCTATCTATTGATAGATTTCACAGGCACTAATGTTCCCTAATAAACATCTGAAGGTAATTTCAAAGCATGGGAGAGGTTAGTGGAGAGAACAGAATGGTGGTTTGTAGTTAAGATTGCCCATATATTAGATAGCTCTGACAGAGCGTGTAATTAACTTTTTAAGTGTTTATACTAAAGAATAAATAACTAGTAATACATAAGGCTTGTTATAAATGTTTCAGATAAACTCTGCTTGTGCAGGATTTAAAACAGCAACTTGAGATTTTCCAGATCATTATTGTTTTTAAGAGAAGAGATGTAGGCACAATCAGCAGCTTTGTTCTGTCAATCTACAGAGAGATTTTCAAAGGTATTTAATGCCCATTGAGGCACCTAAATGAATTGGCCTGATTTTGAGAAGGTCACAGCATGGAGGCTCCAACTGGACATGTGCTTAAGCAGTCTGTGCAGTTGGGGCTCCAGCAGTTCCTGTTCTCAGTAGGAGTTGTTGGGTGTGGAGCCCTCTGAAAATCTGGCCCTTTCATGTGGGTGCCTAACTGGGAGCTGAACTCTCTTGAAATAATAACCCTAACTCTTCTACGATCTATGATATTATAGGCAGTGTGTCAGAATAATAGAGCAGATTCCTACACACAAACACAAAGCAACAAAGAGGAAAAACTTCTAATATAAACATTAGTACTGTCTATTTCTTATGTTCAGAAATGTTATTGTTGCACAAAATAATTCAAATATTTACAGTTAGTATTTCAGCCAGCACTTAGGTTGCAGCAGTTGCCTTCTTTCAAGTCTCAGTTGAGTCATTTTTAGTTTTATGCTGAGTATTTCTTTCTGTGCTCTGTGTAAATCTTCTTATACAATGAAAGGCAAGCAAGCAGGTGGGTGTTTGGGATGTGCTGAAAAATTGGGAGCCAGACCCCTGCCGATGTAAATTGAAGTCAGTGGAGCTGCTGCAGCAGCAGAGGATTTGGTCCTTATTTCATTACCAGTGCAGTTTATACAGATGCAAAAGGCCGTAAGGCCCAGTGCCCCAGTTAAGACAGTGCCGGGGGCAGAGGTGGAGGGAGATTGGAGTAGAGGTGGAGGAGGTAATCTGATGTTACATAGATACTCTGCACTCTTCCCCATGGGACATGCACCCTCCATTGGGCTTGCTAGGGCTGAGAAGATTACTCCAGGGTTACCCATGACCAGCAAATGTGGTTTTAAACACCACTGCTTTTGTCTGCACTAGATGCTAACTGGTGTTAAAAATTTTTTAAATACACCTCATCCCAAACGCAGCTGGTGGCAGACTTGCTCATTGTCTTTGTTGGAGTAGTCTCTTTCAAGCAGCTTAGTTGCCACTCAGGGGCCATGTGGAAAGCATTTCTTCTCACTTACCCTGCATGGTGGAATCTTTGAGCTGGGTAATGGGATCTGGATTTTCCTTTCACTGTAGGACTTAAATGGTAGATGTAGGACCTTGTGCTCCTCCTCTACACCTGGAGGGATTTAACCCTCGCTTAGGAGAATGCACATATAGGCATTTGAACATTTTACATGTTTTCTTTTACTCAGTGGAGTTGTAGCCATATTGGTACCAGGGTATTAGAGAGACACGGTGGATGAGGGGATATCTTTTATTGAACCAACTTGTTGCTTCTTGTTCAAGCTTGTCTCTCTCACCACACAAGTTGGTCCAACAAAAGATATTCTCTCACCCCTTTGTCTGTCTTTTACTCTGAATTTAAATTCCTTGCGATCTAGTAGAGAGATAAAGAAGCAATAACATTGTCAACATTGAGGAGTGTGGTATATATTAAAAGGCGATAGTTTCCATTGAGCAGTCAGAAGATGATGGCATGAAGTTATTGTACTTATTGTGATGAGAATTGTGCTTTCAAAACTCTTCAATTATTGCAAACTGCACTTCTGGGATATGTATGGGAAGCAGCCATTTTAATTAGGAAGATATGCTTGCAAATGAAAAGTCATTTTTAATGGTAATTTCATTTGTGAATGTTTTACTGACCACTAGAATTTATTTATCACACAGTCCTCACAGTAAAATAGGTATTTATAGGTTAGTTTTCAATTAGAAATCACGATTTGTAGAATTGAAGTGATTAATAATTTTATCTGTATATTTGTTGGGGTAGTCCTGGGGAATGATAGGCCTATTAACTACTTCAAGATGGTCCTGACTGAATATTTTGTCTTTCTAATAATAACAATAAATAATATAATATAAATCAAAAATAAAATAGCAACTGTGCTCTTATTTAGAAGAGGAAAATTAAGAGGTATGTTTTCTGTAGTACTTTAGCAAATCTGAAGCATGGATGACTGAAGATGTTTTAACAAATTTAGATTTAAAGAACCAAGTACATTTTTGCCTGTCAAATGCCATTGAAGTTTTTTATAAATAATTAACTTTTTAAAAAACCTATGGTGTGACTCAATGATTCTGAATGGAATTTGGAAGAAGTCATCCGGTGGTGACAGATTTATGATATAAGTATGTGTGACACCAGACTGGCTGTTGAGATGGCTGGGCAGATGCATAAGGAACATCATTCCACAAGGGAACACTGATTTACAAGAAGCTAATTTTTAGAAGAGTGGTGGGGGATAGAGATTAAAAGAATAAACATCGCTAGCTTAAATTATTGCAGCAGACGTCAGTTGGGAGTTTGGGGAATATATTCTTATTCTGTAGCCCAGAGATTTGTGCATGTAATGCCGATTAGCTTTATTCAGTTCCTTACTGAGTTCTTTGTTCCCATCTGCCTCAAGAGTTTTTCACCCTATTAGCATTTGAAAATGCACTGCGATATACATTTTAACAGTTTCCGAGAAACTGCCTGGTCTAAAGTCCGTAACATTTTAATACTGGAAAGAATTGGACTTAAACATCTGTCTGGATATGAAATCGACAGAGAGGAGATAAGAGCTAGTGGTAGCATTGTCTAGAAAAACTGTGAAATGTTACAATAGATGCACTAATAAAAGTATTTTTGGTGCAGAGTTTTAAGAAGCTAGTGTTGCGATAAGATTCTCCTTTTTATTGAACAATCTTGCCAGAAGTATTTATGCACAGTCAGTATTCTAAGGTGGGTGGGTAAATCCAGTAGGAAATTTGTGTGTGCACGCGTGTGTGCTATTAGGCAAGCTAAATATTTGACTGACAAATACTACCCTGTGCAACATGACCAGGAACCCTGCAGCTGGTAGCATACCCCCTGGTGACGCAGGTGCACCTGTAAGTCCTGAACACAGGTCCTTTGCTCTGAGCTGCATAAAACCAGGGAGGGGGAAGAGGGGAAGAAATCCTGATAAACCCATTCCGCTATCTTGAGCCAGCAGAGAGAACAGACATCTTGTCAGGCTCCCGACACTCCCACTTTCTTGTATTCAGTTGTCTACAGGCACGTGTCAGGAAATTGACTGGCTTCCCCCACTCTGACTAAAGATTTACAGGGGTGATGCCTGAGTCATTCCTTCCACTCAGATTTTCATATAATGGACGCCTGGTTGCTCCTGCATCCTGTGTTTTTAGGGACCCGGAATGTAGGCCTACTCCCTCTACCAAAGCCATCTTGTGTGCCCCATTCTACAGCAGCTGTGGCCAACACATCACCCCTGCTTCTCCTTCAGGTCCCTGAACCTCGGGGCCATAGAGACACCCCCGAGTTCACGGATTTAGTGCACGCATCCCAAAGACTTGAATGGGCCTGAGGGAGTTGCAGTTGAAGATGCCTACAAGTATAGAAGTGTATGTGTGCTCTAATGGGCCTGTACTGTCAGACATTCAGTTCAGGAAGGGTGGGAGAGAAGGCAGATTCCCCCCTCACCACCACCACCTGCAACAAGTCTCTATCCAGAGAGGGGTTAGGTCAGATACACATTTATATTTGGAAGTCTGAATACAAACATCTTGTGGATCCAAACGATGGGCTATTTGCCACTAGCTAGTCGCTTCCTTCTAAACATATTCTATGTATTTTTCACTTTGAAAATATTTAATTATCTTTAAAAGAACCTATGATATTTTTACTTTTCCAGGTCCATAGGAACCCGCCAGTGATGAAAAGGGCTGACATTCTGATTCTCAGGTTTTGTTTCTGTAATAGAGAATAAGGGGATAATGGACACACACACATTAGTTTTTTTTCAATCTTCTCATCATGGCAAGCTTTATTATTAATCTGAATCCCACTGGCTTTTGTTAAATTGTGCTACTGTTTGAGTTTGTAATATCAGTGCTTCAAGAACAGCCCTCTGCAGCAGTTTTTAATAGTCTACATGTTCATTGTTCACCAAGTGATCTTGAAAATGAACCAAACTTTTAATTGATCCAGCAAAGTTGCTAAGTTTGCTATAAACCTGATATATATATCAAATCACACAGATTTGAGATCATCCTTGATAATGTACAGAAGGATGAAACAGTGCCTGTAACATCACTCTTAGATTTTCTTAACAAAATGGACTTTGGAAATGCAGCTTCATTTCAAGTTGCATTTGTAAAATAAAAGTGTCATGCTGTGCGGTCCAGTGGGAAATTTCCATGGCACTCAGGTTCTTTCAGAAGTGTTAATCAAATATTCAGTTGCATGCACACACAGTTTCCAGCTTTAAGTAGTTAGCACTTTGGTTCAGTTTGGTATGAAAGTAACATACTGTTGTTACTGGTACCTTGAAGAAATACGATGATCCGACTATGGAAATATTAAGCTGTTTTGAACTGATGCTTAATGATGTGAAAAGTAGTTTTTAATTTGGTTTCTCTCTCTCTCCTCTAAAACTTGATGTGGCAATCAGCAAGTCACTACGAGGTGGGTTTGTCTTGACCTGTTTGTGGTTCTGTACAGTACAGGTGACCTTTTCAAAACTGCCTAAGGGATTATGACACCATTACATCTAAGGGGAATTGGGCATCTCAACCCTGTAGGTAGCTGTGAATATCTCAGCCTACCTGTGTCCTCTATTTTCCTTCCTTTTTTTAAAGCAAAAAATGTAAGGACCAGATCCAGGGATTCAGCATGCAACCCAAAGATTAAGCTTTCTGCTGGGTATCCCCACGAGGAACCAGAGGAACAGATCTTCTTCTTTCAGGATGCTATGGTGCTGCTCCAGATGCCACTTTGACTTGGTGCCCATGTAGTACTTGATGTTCAAAACGTGGCCCTGATATTGGAGAGTTTTGGCAATGG
>NC_133773.1:8270608-8312668 GCF_003597395.2 Chelonoidis abingdonii | reverse complement strand
AAGCACTGAGTTCCAGTGGAGCTGCTGCCATGTAGAAGTTGCCCAATCCCTTGAGTCTGACAGGACATCAAGTGCCCGCATGAGTTCTGCCAGAGGGAGCCCAGAAGGTTCTGTGCATATGATGTTATTTTATTGATTTTAATATGAGAACTACAAACTCAACAGACCCTCAATCCTCCTCACCCCGACTGTCTTTTGTGGTGAGTTTTCTGGTGCTTCGTCTCTATGAAGAAACTTCTCATTTGTAAAAATGTTATAAATATTCCCCCAACACACAATTCAGCTGCGTCTATACTAACACTTTTGTTGGTCAGGAGAATGGGAAAAAAACCACACCCCTGACCAGCATAAGTTGCACCAACAAAAGCACTGGTGTGGACAGTGCTATGTTGGTGAGAGATGCTTTCCTGCTGACATAGCTACCTCCAATCATTAGGGATGCTTTACTTATACTGACGGGATTGCTCTCTCCTGTCGGTGTAGAGTGGCTACACAGGAGACCTTACAGCGGTGCAGCTGCAATGGTACAACTGTGCCATTGTAAGGTCTGTAGTGTAGACAGAGCCTTAGCCTGTGGAATTCATTGCCACAAGACTGTTCTGTTCTGCAAAGATTCCTGTACACCGAATATCATAATAAAATCATAGAAGATTATGATTGGAAGAGACCTCAGGAGGTCATCTAGTCCAACATCCTGCTCAAAGCAGGTCCAGTCTCCAACTCAATCATCCCAGCCAGGGCTTTGTCAAGCCTGACCTTAAAAACCTCTAAGGAAAGAGATTCTACCACCTTCCTAAGTAACTCATTCTAGTGCTTCACCACCTTCTTAGTGAAACAGAGTTTCCTAATATCCAACCTAGACCTCCCCCACTGCAACTTGAGACCATTGCTCCTAGTTCTGCAGTCTGCCACCACTGAGAACAGTCTAGATCCACACTCTTTGGAACCCCTCTTCAGGTAGTTGAAGGCTGCTATCAAATCCCCCCTCACTCTGCTTTTCTGCAGACTAAATAAGCCCAGTTCTCTCAGCCTCTCCTCATAAGTCATGTGCTCCACTCCCCTAATCATTTTCCTTACCCTCCGCTGGACTCTCTCCAATTTGTCCACATCCTTTCTGTAGTGAGGGGCCCAAAATTGGATGCAATACTCCAGATGTGGCCTCACCAGTGCCGAATAGAGGGGAATTATCACTTCCCTCAATCTGCTCGCAGTGTTCCTACTAATGCAGCCTAATATGCTGTTAGTATCTGACATAACTGAAGGAAAGTGTTTAGCAGGATTTGGCGGCCTATTCTATGCTGGGGTGTCTCTCTGAGGCTTGTGGGGGCTGCTATATGGCAGGTCAGCCTGGGGGCGGGTCCTAATTGCTATTTGCTCAGCACCACACCACCCTTGCTGTCTGGACAGACAACAGCTGCAGTGCCCTGGACTGGAACTGAGTTCAGAGCTAGACAGGGTGTGGGGCTGGGCTGGTTCCATGGGATGGGGGACTGAGGGCCAGGCAGCAGCTGTTTCTCTCTCTTGAAGTCAGCTTCCTGTGTGTCCTGGACAGGTAGTAATTAGAAGCCACAGCCCGCCCCACAGCGGCCCTTGCAGGCCCACAAGAGACACTGCAGCATAAAACCAAGCATAGAGTCCCTCTGCACTAGATCTTTGCAATCCAAACCAAAGGGATCCGAGTACAAGTGTTGGGTTCGGGTTTGGCAGGAAAACAACTTGTTGCACTCAGGTCTGTCTCAGGTTGGCTGTGGTCTGACTGGGTTCAGGTCAGGTTTTAAAATTAGGCCTTAATAGACCTTGTCTTGTCACTGTCAGCAACGGGATACTGAGCTAAATGCACCACTGGTCAGATCCACTATGGCCATACCACGTGCCTATCCTTTCTACCATATTGCATTGTCAGAAAGTGAAGAACAAATGTTTTTGTTGCCAGAAAAACAAAAATTGCATTAGGATAACATGAACCTGTCTGTTGTTTCAAGTCACACACTTGGCATGAGGGCTGGCCATGAGAGGAGGAGTGCTTACTGGCCATTCGCAGTGTAAGGGCCTGATCCGCAGCCCTTTCCTTGACTTCAGTGGGTTTGGGATTAGGCAGTAGGTTGTTTTCCTTAACTTCTTATATATATCCTTATGAATGATGTGCGCTGAGACGCCACACGTACAATTTTAATTGAAAAGCTGTTGGGAGAAGAGGGATGGTGTGTTCTTTATTCATCAGCTGGAGAGTCTATTTGGTATTTTACAGCCAGTATGTGTACGGTAAATATGGTTATCATTGAAAAGGAAGCATTGATCTTATCACATTGATGATAGTGCAGGAGTAGAAAATATTGGCACTTATTGCAATAAAGTCAATATTGTGATAAGTACTTCCTTTTTAATATAAACCTTTGCATTATGCTTTCTAAAAAATGTAGGATTTGGGGGTTGGGTTGATCTGAGCCCAGTATGTTGCTCCCCCACCCCCATTATAACCCTTGTTTACTTGTCAAATACATAGTGGCTTATAAAATTTTAAAGCTAATAGGATGCTCTGTAGGGATCACAGCAATATAGTAGATGTTTGAGTGCTTCCTAAGATAAATAAGTCATGAAGTCATGGAAAGTTGCAATTAAAGGAGCAAAATCTGTATTTTTGAAATATTGTGCCTGGTCTCCTCTGGCTTTAACAGATAATCAGGGCTGGATGATGTCCATGTTTAAACTGGAGGTATCCAAAGGAAAAGGGAGTCTGTGGAACACGTGTCTCTTTTTGTGCATCAGACTGATATTTACAGATCTCAGAAAGGATTATTGTTGATAGAGAGAGGAGATTCTCCTTCAGCTCAATAGATAGACATGTTGCTTTTGGATACCAAAGTCCCTGATTCAATTTCTTGCTGGAATGGCTTCCTCATAAATAAGGATAATCCTTCATTTGATGTTTACTCAGTTGGTGACCTTCTTGTATTCTACTGAATTCACATAAGGCATTGCAGGTTATATTTCTTTCCAGAATGCACTTTTGCATTAGCTGTTGTGATTCAGATGGAGCTTTCATCCCCAGTCCCTATTTTCAGGGATTTATAACTTTCACAAACCATTAGTTTTGGGAGTAAAATTTCTCAGATCTGCTCTCAGCAGTGAATTTGTTCTTCTGGAAGAGAGAGCAAAAATTCCAGCCAGCCATATCTGAGAATTGGACATTCCCATGAAAAGCTTGATTCTGAGCTCATGAAGTCAATGGGAACTTTGACATTAACATGTATGGGATCACAGCCGGACTCTGAGGCTTTAACTGTAAATACCTGAGTGGTCCCGTTGACTTCAGCAGCGCTACTTAGGTGTTGAAAGTACAAACATATGGAAATGTTTGCAGGAATGGGCCCCCCCTTTGGTATGGTGGGTAGAGCAAGCTCATAAGGAGTAACAGTTTGCTTCTGACATGGACCAACAGCAAATTATTACAGCAAGAGGAAAAAGGGGAGAGAATTGTGCACTGCTCCTTGGGTAGCACACCGTGCACTGCCTCTCACACAGTGGGAATACTGCAGTTGTAAAGTCTCTCTCAGCTGTAGGGCGAGTCACTGAATAGGACTGCCCGAGTATGGAGAAAGGTATTATGCTTCATCTGGTCACTTGTGCAATGAGCCTTTGTGACAGATAATTGTGTCACAGAGCATCTTTTTTTCCATGGCCATGTTAAGGTTTCTTGGAGCCCTCACTTGTGGCTTATCATGGTTCATATTTTTTCATCTTTGTTTTTATTTTTAAGCGAAACCTTAAGTTATTGGTTGAGCGTGTTTTTTTCAAAAGCAAGAGTTAAATGGCCAACACCCATCAAAAGTCAGTAGAAGATGGGCACTTAACTGCCTTAGTTGGTTTTAGAAATAGCATCTGAAAAGTTTGTGTCTAAGTTTTATTTTTTTTTTAATAAATTGGTTTTAAGGCTTTTTCTGAAAGGACTGACGGAACATCTGTTCAACTTAACTCCAAGGTAATGGTATTTCTTGGGTGGCTGTTGTACTCATGATTTTATGGATTTTGTTTTTTAAGGCTGAAAGGAACAATTCAGATTAACTAGTCAGACTCCTTGCATATTACAGCCCATAGAATTCCATCTAGTTTCTGCATCAGGCAATATATAGTGTATACACCAACGTGCAGTAAATCACGGTTCCTTCTGACTAATTTCTCCCATTGTTTTCAGAAATATTTAGATCCATTTTGTGCTATGTGAAACTCTGATGGAAATTCCTCAGAGACACAAGCAATGAGAGGAAAGGTGACATGAAAATCAGACCCAAATGTAAAGTGTCTGACACAATGCTGAGATTTACTAGTGGAAAGTCATTGTAAGAATGCTTAATTGGTTCTACGGAGTAAATTAGTATTTAAATGTTTGTAGTTCTGGGCTGCTTGGAGAAATTTCATTAAGAGGAATATGACTATGAGAATTAATTTTACTTACATATAATCAACACTCAGAGCTGACAGGCACTGAATAAAGAGCATGAAGTACCATGTGATGGGGTCTGCTTACCTCGCACTAGCCCAGACAGGGTTAAGCCCATATTATTGACACCGGAAGTCCCACCTCCCTGACAAGACTGGGCATGCTCCAAGTGCTCTAGTAGTATAAAGGGAGGGAGACCAACTCATTCTGGGGTGGAGGCTGCAGGGGAAAGACCTGCCTGGGAAGCTCCTGCGAAGGGCCAGCTACAGCCTCTGACTGCACTGAGAATCGAAGCTGTTCACGACCTGCCTGCACCTTGGTGACTTTAGGAACCCCTGGAGATGACTGGCCCTTCTGAACGCAGAGGACCCAACATCTCATGGGAAACCCCAACACAGAATCTGGTAGGAAGTGACCCAGGGAGGGTGACGGAGTGGTACCACCCACCAGGGGAAACTCAGTGTGCTTTGATAGGACCCCCTCCTGCTGAGTCAGTGGCAAGCCACTACACCACTGTTAGGGGCCTGGGTTGGGGCCCAGTGGAGTTGGATGGGCCCGGGCCCCCTACTGGGGTTGCCCCACCCAAAAAAAAGTGTCCCAATGCTTTGTAGACTCCGGCTGCGAGGCCGCGCTGTCTTGCACCTAAGGGCAGCGCTGTGGACTCTGGCCGCGAGGCCGCGCTGTCTTGTGCCCAAGGGCGGCGCTGTGGACTGTGGCCGTGAGGCTGCACTGTCCTGCGCCCAAGGGCGGCGCTGTAGACTCTGTCTGCGAGGCTGCGCTGTCTTGCGCCCAAGGGCGGCGCTGTAGACTCTGTCCGCGAGGCCGCGCTGTCCTGTGCTCAAGAGCGGCGCTGTAGACTGTGACAGATAGGCCATGTGGCCCTGACCCTAGGGGTGTGGACCGTCACACACCACAAGGGCATTTGTTGCTGCATTACCTTCCTTTTCTGTGTTGCATATCTGTGAATATATTTCATGAGACTAACCTTCTCTCACTTATCAGGAATTCCTATGTAATTGTGCCCACGAGGTGGCCAAGTGTAGCAGTGCATTGGTACACTGAGTATAGATAAGCATTACTCGCTTGCATCTGTGCCGGTAATGACCAGTTAATGACCACTGACGTAGGCTAATGAGAAGCCAGGGGTGCTTAATGCTTTAACTAGTTATTGCCTGACCAACAAAGAACTATGGGTGGGGCGGTGTCATTATTTCTGTGGAGGTTTTTTAACGGATATTTTAGATGAGTCCAAAACAGACTGCACAGGTTGGTGGATTGTAATCACCTTGTACATACAATCTGTGTGTTTTCTTTGCACCAAAAAATGTGCAGAAATCCCAGCTCTTGATGAGAAATGATGAGCGATCATTAAGCAGCCATTCAGCGCAGTGGGCGATCACTCTAAGGAGAGTGGGTGGGAGTTTTTGAAAGTGTTTAGAGCTGGTGTAACTTGGTTCCTGTTAAAACCAATGGGAGCAGCTTGGGTGTTTAGGAAAGTCAGGACGCTTTGGGGGCCTAAATATGGATCTAGGGATCCAATTTTCCATTTTGAGAATCTTGGCTTATTTTGTTATTTGTGGTTCCCTGATATCTTAATATACATGTCAGCTTTATTTTGTACTTCGTGTACTTGATTCTCCTGTGATGTTGAATGATGTAAATCAGGAATAGCTGCATTGAAGTTAATGGAAATTACTGTGATAATATAAACAGGCCCTGTAATAATAATATACAATTTCATAAACTGCTGCCTGAGAAATTAGGGAGACCACTTCCCAGCCTGTAGGGCCAAGAGTGAACCCAGTTCTGCCCCAGTGACACTCATTCTGCCCCATTGACATCGTTAAGGTTGCACTGGTGTAACTGAGGGCAGAATTTGTACGGCAATCTTGCCAAGTACTTTAATAGGTGCTTATCTGTTCTCTGCCTGTGGCATACAACAGTCTAGTCTCCTGAGGGCTGGAATACTTTGGTCTAATTCTGGTTGTCAGCTTTAGCGTGTAGGTGCTGGGTGGCCTGTCGTGCACCACAGGTCAGACTGGATGATCTGCTGAGTCCTTCTGGCCGTAAAGTCTATGACACTGTGAGGTAAGTTGTGCCATTGAAGTCAACGGGTCTAATCACATCTTAACAGGATACACATGCTCTGTTGGATTGCCGACGTAGCTGGGGCATAGTGTTGAAACAAAAGAGGAAGAACAGATGAGAAACACATGTAATGTAATCCTAAATGTAGGAAGCTAGGAACTCGATCCTGCTCTCATTGACTTCAGTGGGAACAAGCTCCAGCCTTAGTTTAAACGAGACTGTGATACTCCACCCATAAGTGGCTTTCACAGAGACTGTGGATCTGACAGTGCCTCCTTCACTCTGACCTGTGGGGAGCATGCAGAATGTTTCTTGTATGAGCACATTCACCATGGGTGTGGGAATTGCTTGGTCACCCTGTATGTCTCTCAGCAGCTAGTTAAAGTCAGTAAGGGGAGAACACTCTTTCCTCAAACCTGCTAAGACATAGCGAGAGACGGGGGAAATACTCCATCCTTTGCAGCAGCCAGGCTAAGAGATGAGAAAATGAAAGAATAATGGGAGATCTCTTCTAGCAGCCAGGGGAGAGCATAAAGAAGAAAGACTCCCTCCTTTCCCAGAAGTTAGAACCCCAAAGGGCTAATCAGAGAAGGGAAACAGACTATTGCAAGTATGTTTCCAGCATAGCTCCTCATTGGGCCACTCTTGGCCCTTTGTTACATCTCCTCAAATCACTGTAGGTAAACAGCTAATCAGAAGCACAGGAGAAACGTATGTTTTCCATTGCATGAGATGACGACAAATTAAAGTGAGTTCATTGCTGTGTTGACCAGAAGACATTGTATAAGGCTTCAGAAATAAGCCAGTGTGGCTAAACTCATAATGTTGCTTATGTGTTCTCCTTTGACCATTGCTTAGTTTTCTTGTATGATTGGAACCCTTACACATCAGGGGTGAAATCTTGGCCCTGTTGAAGTCAATGGCAAAACTCTCATTGACTTCAGTAGGGTAAAGATTTCACTCCATATTTACACCATCATATGACTACTATGATTGGATTTCTAAAGAGCCTAGGAATTAGATGCTCAAATCCCACTGACGTTCAATGGAAGTTGGGAGCCAAATTGCCTTTGATTCTTCTGGAAATGTCCTCCTATGTATTTTTTAAGATATAAATTACTCTCAAGTGATGTATAAGTGAAACAGATATTCTATCTGTTGACGTGATTTGTAATGTACAATACCAATAAATGGGACTAGAGTGATAGTTCAGCTAGAGAAACAAGGGGACTTTATACTGTTAAAAGAACTTGGGCACTGGGAAGCTGAAGGCTATAGCACTTACTACAGCTGCTAAAACAGGTGATTCAGAGAGGCTAACTGGGAAGCACCATCTGCTGACTCCAGGTGTTACTGTGACACGAAAGCTAGCAGTGGACTCTGTTTAGTTAGGGGGAAAGTATTGCTGAGATTGAGTGACATAATGAGACTTGTTACAAAACTGAGAAGTGCAAGTGAAAGAAGGAGATGACACCACAGCTGAATAGGGGATGATCAAAGTAGATTTTGCTCACCACGGACTCAAACTGTTATTTTGTCCTGTTCTGAAATGAGAAGGCTCAGATGTGGCAGTTCAAAAGTTATGGTCATGTTGTTTGTTTTAGCAATTTTAAATCTATAATCTTCATTGCCCAATTCTGCTTTCAGTTACCCCACCTCAGGGATCCTAGTTTTCTGTGATTAACCCCCCCCCCCCCAATTCTCCCGTAAAAAACATAAAGATTTGTAGTTTTCCGTGTTTAAAATGAAATGCTGAACTTTAGTTTCAGTAGCTATATATATATGAACACAATGTTTTATTGACACAGTGGAACCCCATATATCTGATCTAATTGGGACTGGAGCCAGATCAGATAATCAAAAATGTGGTTAATCCAGTGAGCTTTAGCCCTGGGTGGCAAGGTTCAGGCTTCAGCGGGAGACCCAGCTTGGCTAGTATGGAGAGCTGGATAATGGAGGCTTGGATAAATGAGGTTCTACTGTATGTTTTTATTTTTTCACAAAATGTAAAAAATAAAGATTTGGTGTAAAAACACAAATTCTGCATTTTTCTGCAGCAAACAGATTTCCGGGATTCCTGCTCAGCTCTAATTCCTATTCACTTTAATACAGTCTTTGAAACACAGTTGAAAAATGTATGTGAGTATCAGCCTCATAGATTCTAATGGCCCCTCTCTGCTCTGAGAGACCCCACTGTGAATCAGGATCTCTGTAAGAGGCAGGGGAGATGCTCAGGATTCGTGCTAGTGTAAATGAGAGCAGAACTTGGCACAATCCCTGTATGTACAGTTGCAGTCATTCCTTGGCATCCACTGAAGTTTTCTTTAGTTTTCCAGGATGTTAGACACTGGGAAGGTGTCACATACTGTCAGTTAAGTTTCAGATACGCACCTGCTTACACTTATTTGCTGTGCAAAATCAGGGACATTGACTAGTGCCTTACTGCCCAAATAGACTTGCTGATTTCAGTGGGATTATTCAGAAGACAGTACTAGTGAACTGAATAATGGTAGCAGAATCTGCCCCTTGGAGACATTTAGATAAAATATATTATGTATAATATAATGCCCACTGAAGATCATATTTTGAAACCAAAGAGTAATGGGGGAAATGATTGGCTAAAAGCTCCCATCTGTTTTCTTTGACAATAATGGACCCTAATTCTGCTCTCTCTCAGGTTTAAATCTGGAGTAACTCCACTGAGGTCGTTGTAATCGCACCTGTGTAAACTAATGTAAGTGAGAGCACAATAACCTAATCCAAGGTCGTTTGGCCTAAATTAGCTGCAGCTGGGTTGAGATTTCATTTAAACTAAGATCTTGTGACCCTCACCAGTAACAGAGCTGTAGATATAACAATAAGGGTGATGAGTTTGGATAAATATAAAGGAAACATATTTTGAACTTTAACAATTTCTGTTCTTCATATTCACTTTCAAATTTAAACCTTACTTAAATGTAGTTGGGGAGAACTCCTGAGGTCCTTGAGACAGCTGCAACGGCACAGCAGCCAGCAAACGGAGCTGCTAACGGGCGTTTCAGAGGGAGTTCTGTTGGAGGAGCAGGTTTTTGTAGTTTGTGGATTGTATTGTGTAGTTTGTGTGTGTGTGGAGGCTGCTAGGGGCTGTGTGCTGGGAGAGCGGCTGAGCCCTGATTAGGGGGCGGGGCTTACCTGCTTAGGGGTCCTATAAAGGTAGCCAGCCAGTCAGGCAGCGGCACAGACAGCTGCAGCAGCACAGCAGCCAGCAAACAGAGCTGCTAACGGGGAGGGGGTTTCAGAGGGAGTTTCCAGGGGGAGGTTGCAGGGGAGACTAACACAGAGGAATCAACAAGCTAGACAAGGTAGCAAGTGGTGGTCTGCCAGCAGCCTGGTGCCTGTGGGGGGTCCGTGCTGTGTTGTGTGGCTTGGACTGCCAGGCACAAAGTGAGAAGGCCATGACTGACACAGAAGTAGCAGTGAAAGACACAATGAGGATGACTGGATGTGGAAGCTGCGGCATGTACATGATCCTGGAGGGGGTGCCTGAAAAGGGTTACACCTGCATGAAGTGCCGGCTGATAGAGCTGATGGAAGAAAAGATCCAAGGATTGGAGATGGAGGTGGAAACTTTGGTGGAGTTCAGAAGGGGGTTCGAGCAGACGATGGAACACAGACACGAGGAGGCTGAAGGGATAAGCTCAGACATGCAGATGGAAGCAGGACCAAAGAATTCTGAGGAGGGACTGCTGGGTGAGGAAAGTGGACGGTGGAAGCATGTGACTAAGAGAACCAGGCAGAGGAAAAGACGGGCCAGTGAAGGAGAAATAGAACTCAGGAACAGGGTTTGCAGAGTTGAATAATGAAGAAGGGGCACAGCAGGTGGTCGCTGAAGGAGAGAGGGCAAGGAAAAAGAGAAGAGCAGCTTGTCCTGCAGAAGGAGGGGAGGAGTCAATGGAGGCAACACCAATTATGAGCCCCAGGAGGATTGCAAGGGCGAATAGGAATCGAGAGGACTTGCAGCCAGTGGGTGCAGGGGATAGACCGGAGAATCACACTGTCACCAGGAAGAGGCAGGTCTACGTGATTGGAGACTCCTTACTGAGAAGAATAGACAGGCCTGTAACTAGAGCTGATCGGGAGAACAGAAGGGTGTGCTGTCTGCCGGGTGCTAAATACAGGATGTGGACCTGAGGCTGAAAAGGATCCTAGCGGGAGCGGGAAAGAATCCGTTGATTGTCCTTCATGTGGGAACGAATGATACGGCTAGATACTCGCTGGAATATATCAAGGGAGACTATGCCAGACTGGGGAAGACGCTTAAGGAAATCGAGGCTCAGGTGATCTTCAGTGGAATTCTGCCGGTTCCTAGAGAAGTGCGACAAAGGAGTGACAAGATTATGGAGATCAACAGATGGCTCAGGCAGTGGTGCTATAAGGAGGGCTTTGGGATGTACGGTCATTGGGAAGCATTTATGGACAGAAGACTGTTCTCTCACGATGGACTTCACCTGAGTAAGGAGGGAAATAGACTTCTAGGATGGAGGTTCGCCGAACTGATTAAGAGAGCTTTAAACTAGGAATTTGGGGGAGATGGTTGAGCGATGTCCAGGAGATCTCCACGCCGGAATTTAACCTTGAGAGGGAAGTAAACAAAGTAAGAGGGGATACAGTCATGGACCGAAGAATTGACATAAGGAGGAAGGGCGGTGTAGATACCAGCCTAACAGGTGATGCTGGTGGTAGAATGTCTGTGCCTAACAGGGTAAAGAATGTCAGTGAAGCCAAACGGCAAAAATTAAAATGTCTGTACACTAATGCGAGGAGCCTAGGTAACAAGATGGAGGAACTGGAGCTACTGGTGCAGGAAGTGAAACCGGATATTATAGGGATAACAGAAACATGGTGGAATAGTAGTCATGACAGGAGTACAGGTATTGAAGGCTATGTGCTGTTTAGGAAAGACAGAAAGAAAGGCAAAGGTGGTGGAGTAGCATTGTACATCAATAATGAGGTCAACTATAAAGAAATAAGAAGTGATGGAATGGATAAGACAGAGTCTGTCTGGGCAAAAATCACACTGGGAAAGAAAGCTACTAGAGCCTCCCCTGAGATAGTGCTTGGGGTGTGCTACAGACCGCCGGGATGTGATTTGGATATGGATAGAGACCTCTTTAATGTTTTTAATGAAGTAAACACTAAGGGGGAATGTGTGATCATGGGGACTTCAACTTCCCAGATATAGACTGGAGGACAAGTGCTGCAAGAATAATAGAGGCTCAGATTTTTCTGGATGTGGATAGCAGATGGATTTCTTCACACCAAGTAGTTTGAAGAACCAACAAGGGGCATGCCATTTTAGATTTTGGTTGTGAGCAGTGAGGACCTCGTAGAAGAAATGGTTGTAGGGGACAACCTTGGTTTTGAGTGATCATGAGCTACCATTCAGTTCAAACTAGATGGAGGAATAAACAAAAATGATCTGGATTTAGGGTTTTGACTTCTCAAGGGCTAACTTTAAAGAGTTAAGGAAACTAGTTAGGGAAGTGGATTGGACTGAAGGAACTTTGGATCTAAATGCGGAGAAGGCCTGGAATTACTTTAAGTACAGCTGCAAAAAGCTATCGGAAGCCTGCATCCCGAGAAAAGATGGGAAAAATAACCTTATAGAGCAGGAGTTTGTAAGACCAGCTCGATGAGCAAGCATCTCAGAGGTGATTAAGAAAAAGCAGAAAGGCTAACAAGGAGTGGAAGAAAAGTGGGATTAGCAAGGGAAGCTACCTTAGTGAGGTCAGAACATGTTAGCAATAAAGATGAGGAAAGGCTAAAAGCCATGTAGAGTTGGACCTTGCAAACAGGGATTAAAACAATAGTAAAAGGTTCTATAGCCACATTAATAAGAAGAAAACAAAGAAAGAAGTGGGGCCACTATACACGAGGATGGAATGGAGTTAAGGAATAACCTAGGCATGGCCCAATAATCTAAATAAGTTACTTGCCTCAAGTCTTAATAAGGCTAATTGAGGATTGCTAAGGATGATGGAAGTATGATCGAATGGGAATGAGGAATATGGAGGTGATATTACGACATCTGAGGTGGAAGCCTAGGAACTTCAACAGCTTGATGGGACAACAATTTGGAGGGCCCGACAATCTCCATCCAAGAATATTAAAGAACTGGCGCTATGAATTGCAAGGCCCGTTAGCAAAAAATTTTAAATGATCGGTACTCAGGATTGTACCGTTATGACTGAGAATTGCTAACATAGTTCGTATCTTCAAGAAAGGATAAAAAGTGGTCCGGAGTAACTATAGGCTCTGTTGGTTTGACATCTGTAGTATGTAAGGTCTTGAAAAAAATTTGAAGGAGAAAGTGGTTAGGACATTGAGGTCATACGGTAATTGGGACCAAAATACAACATGGTTTTACTAAAGGTAGATCGTGCCAAACCAACCTGAATCTCCTCTTTGAGAAGGTGACAGATTATTCTAGACAAAGGAATGCACTAGATCTAATTTACCGCTGATTTTCAGGTAAGGCATTTGACACGGTTCCACTTTGGGGAATGTTAGTTAATTGGAAAGATGGGTATGAATTATGAAAAAATTGAGAGGTGGATAAGGAAACTGGTTTAAAGGGGAACTCCAACGGGTCGTACTGAAGGGCGAACTGTCGGCCTGATAGGAAGGTTACTAGTGGAGTTCCTCAAGGATCGGTTGGGACCAATCTTATTTAACCTTTTATTACTGACCTTGGCACAAAGAGGTGGAATGTGCTAATAGAGTTTGCGGATTGACACAAACCTGGGAGGTATTTGCTAACACAGAGAAGGACCGGAATACCATACAGGCAATTACTGGCATTGACTATGTAATTCTGGAAGTAATAGTAATAGGATGAAATTTTAAATAGTAAAAGTGCCAAGGTCATGCACTTAGGGATAATAATTAAGATTTTAGATATACCATTGGATCACATCAGTGAAACAACAGAAGTGAGAAGGAACTGGAATGATTGAGGCTGCCAATGCGATATGGAACACGAAATTAAAAAGCCAAATGCGGTTTTAGGGTTGCATTCGGCAAGGGTATTTCCAGCAAAGATAAGGAGCGTGTTTAGTTACCGTTATATAAGGCCCTGGTGAGACTCTCACCTGGAATTACTATGTCAGGTCTGCGTCTCCATTTTAAGAAGGATGAATTTCAAACTGGAACAGGTTCAGACTGGCTTAACTTAGGATGATCCGAGGGAATGGAGATACCTGCCTTTGAAGGAGACTCAAGAGCTTGGCCTGTTTTTAGCCTGGCCAAAGAAGGGTGCGGTCGGGGATGCTTTGCTCTATGTAATATATCAGGGGATTAATATTTAGGAGGGAGAGGAATTATTTAAGCTTGATTACTGAATTGTAGACACAAGGAAAATTGGTATAAATGGACATTGTAGGAATGTTTTAGACTTGAAATTAGACGCAAGGTTTCTATCATTAGAGGAGTTGAAGTTCTGGAACAGCCTTCCAAGGGGAGTAGTGGGGGCAAAAGACATATCTGCTTTAAGGATTCGCTGAAAGTTTAATGAAGGATGATTATTGAATAGGTAGTTCAATTTTGGGCAATTGATCTTGGATTATCAGCAGAGTTAAGTCTGCTCAATGGTCTGTGATGGGATGTGGATGGGATGGATCGGTTACTGCAGAGAATTCTTTCCTTTAGTGCTGGCTGGATGTGAGTCTTGCCCACATGCTCGCGGTTTAGCTGATCGCCATATTTGGGCGTGGAGGGAATTTTTCTCATGACGACTGGCAGAGGCCCTGGAGGTTTTCGCCTTCCTCTGCAGCGTGGGGCATGGGTCGCTTGCTGGTGGCATGTCTCTGCAGCTTGAGGTTTCAACCACAGATTGAAGACTTTCAATAACTCGGACATAGGTTAGGGGTTGTTATAGAAGTGGATGGGTAGGGTTCTGTGGCCTGCTTTGTGCAGGAGGTCAGACTAGATGATGATATTGGTCCCTTCTTACCTATGAGACTATGAGTCTATGAGGATATTCTTCCTGCTATTTTTGCATTTTTTGTAATATTTTTGTATTGTGCAGTGGTTGGCAAAACGCATCAAAGTTAAGAAATATCCCATGCTTAGTGCTGCATTGTGGGCACAAATTATATTGTCTCAAATAAGGAAAGTTGCTAGACACTGAGCTGCATAAGTACAGTCCTGGCTCCACGGAAGTTAATGGAAATTTTGTCATTGGCTTCAGTGGGCCCAGGATTTCATCTCTTATGTTGAGGGGTTCTGTGTTCTAGGTCACAGGGCGATGTGAGCTTGTCTCAAGGCTAGATCCTTCCTGATTTATGCTAAGAAAAGCTATTGGACAGCTAGGAATACGATAGTGCAGGGGTCGGCAACCTTTCAGAAGTGCTGTGCCGAGTCTTCATTTATTCACTCTAAAGTAAGGTTTCACGTGCCAGTAATACATTTTAACATTTTTAGAAGGTCTCTTTGTATAAGTCTATAATATATAACTAAACTACTGTTGTATGTAAAGTAATAAGGTTTTTAAAATGTTTAAGAAGCTTTATTTAAAATTAATTAAAATGCAGAGCTCTCGGACCGGTGGCCTGGACCCAGGCAGTACGAGTGCCGCTGAAAATCAGCTCACGTGTTGCCTTCGGCACACGTGCCATAGGTTGCCTGCCCCTGCGATAGTGGAAAAAAATTGGTTTTGGTCAGAGGATACTGTTTAAGCCATTTACAGTGCTGGCCATTCTAAAGGTTCATATTTTTTTTAATGTTTGGTCTAAAGATTTATTTCTTTTATCTAGATGCAAGAGTCAGTTTCCTAGCTTCGGCTTTAAATGGCAATGTGTATCAGCTCGCTGGTCGGAGGGTACATTGCATTGCTCTATGGGACACTCAAAGGTTCTGTTTCCAAAGCAAATCATGTTGTTATTAAGGTGACAGCACATCACTGAAGAGCTGCATTTTTGCCTGGAATAATCATTATGGAAGCAGAGTAGTAAATCCTGTGGCAGCCCACACACCTAGAAAGAAGCAGCAGCAGCCATACCTCATGCATGTTGAGGGGTGGTCCAGGGGACAAGGTACTAGCCTGGAAATCAGGAGGGGTCGGTTTCTATTCCCAGCTCTGTCACTGACCTTGGGCAACTCTCTTTCCGTTCCCATCCTTTGTGTGTCTTGCCTAGTTATGCGTCTGCCTGGTGCCCAGCAGCATGGGGCCTTAATCACGGCTGGATACTCTAGGCACTACTGTCAAAGAAATGACTAACTACATCAGGTGGCAGGGATAAAGCACAGAACCTGTAGTTATTCAGTTATTCAACAAAAGCACAAGCCAAAGAAAACCTCTGGGTAGCTATGAATTTTCTGAAAATTGATATTTTCTTTGTAGGCCAGCTGGTTCTTACCGTCCAGTAATAATAATGCATATGTAGCACTTTTCACCCAGAGATACTCATCTCTGTGAAGAGACTGGCTAACTATCCAGACCCCTGTTCTTACAGATGGGAATGCTGAGTCGAGGAGAGATTAGTGACACAGTGAGTGGAAGAGTTGGGAATAAGAGTTCTCATTACGAATCCCATGTTCCAGTCACCCTGCTGTCTCCCAAGACAACTGTAGATATTAGAACCTACTACCTTCACACTGTGTTAATGGGAGTCAAGCGCGTGCAAGGACTAATACAGTGGTGTGATGATCCTAGGCTTTGTAATATTGGCTTCTTTGCCTGTATCTTTATAATCTTTATTAATGAACTTTTACGTGTTATTTGGGCTGTACCGAGTACCAGGAAACATAGATGAGTGTTGTTTTTTTTTGAATTGCCAGACAGCAAAAAGAACATGTTGTAGTAACAAAAAGAGACAAATGGGGGAACTGCTTGATTTGAAAGCAAATGTATTTATATTCAAGGCTAAAGAAGAAGAAAACAATTATTTGAACAGCCCACCCCCAGTTGCTTTGGCCATAGAATGCTGGGCGTGCACTGTGTGGCTGAGAATATAGAGGTTCTGAGAACGCTCAACAACTTCTCCTAACGGAAAGGTTAAAAGGTTGACATGCTTCCCACTGGGATAGGTGGGATGAGATCCTTATAACTATTGTTACACAGCACTGCAGAGTGTTGGTTATGTGAGATCCTGCGGGATCTTTTGTTTGATTGGAGTGTGTTTTCTGGTAACCCAAAACCAGATTGTGGTTCTACCACAAACCCGGAATAAGGAGCAAGCAGCTGTGTAGCACTTCAGGGACCATATTGTAACTTAGCTAGAATATGGCTGCTGGTTCCTTACTTGCCCCAAGGAGCAAGTAATTTCCACCAGCTGTATATCGGGGTACATTGCTACATCCTCCACACTTGCCAATATGAGCTGACGGGCATGCTGGGGACCACAATCAAGTCCAGCAGAGGAAGGGGGAGAATAGTCGCGTGGAAGCTGTTATTCCCCCGTCCTGCTAGCTGTGATACAGGTACCCTTGTGCCTCTTTGTGCAGGTGTGTTATGCAGGTCACAGTTGTGCCCCAAATATGTTGTTAATATTTAAAATTAATGATTGCTAATGTCCTCAGTAATGTCATTGAATCTGGGTGTGAAACAAGAAATTGAAGATGAAGGTAACATTGTGCAGCAAATAATCCTGTTGCTCTTTGAAAGGGTTTATAGTGCTTTGACTATCCAGGGAGAAGCAGAGGCAAGAAACAATGAGGTTGCAGATAGTTTCACATCTCCAACCCCCTTTTTTCATTACTATGCAGTGCAAGTGCCTGTTGGCACAAGGACAAATTCCACTGTAATTTATGCGTGATTTACATGAGAAGCTCATTAATTCTCTCACACCAGACTTAGGTAGTTCCATTTGTAAAAGGTGTCATTTTAAACACTGCCCAAATATATTTCCTTCTATCTGCTGACTCAGTGTGTGCTAAAAGATGATAAAACAACAAAGCGGGTGTATTTTTTAAGTAGATTTACCTTTCAGTTTGGAGGTCAGGTCTGCTACACACTGTTTGGATGCAGTGCTGTGGTAGTCATGTTGGTCCCAGGATATTAGAGAGACAAGATGAGGGAGGTAGTATTGTCAGCCCTGAAGAATAGCTTGCTGTAGCTTGAAAGCTTGTCTTTCTCACCATCAGAAGTTGGTCCAATAAAAGATATTCTCTCCCCCACCTTGTCTCTCACACAAATTGAGTCAATGTATGTTAATTTTAACAGTCTCAGAATGTGCGCACAGAGCTGGTCCTAATATTCCTTGTTAGCACCTCCGATTTTTCCAGCGTTTGTTATGACTGTACATCCATAAGCCAAATGTCACACACTGGAAAAATAAACAAGTGTTGCCAACAGCAAGACTCCACAAGTGCAAATTAAGCAATGAGATGTGGCTATGATATCCATAGTGTCTAAATTACAAGCGGCAATCCCATTGCATTGAAATGTGTGTGTGTGTTCTAGGAGGTGTGTTGCCAGCTGAAATTATCTCTTTCATGAAGTGACAGCACTTATAGATTTAGAATCCTTTTGTGCAAAGGCAAAATCATTTAGTACAGTTTGTGTTCATTTCAGGTGTCATTGCTGTATGCGGGCCAGTGTCTGCTCCCAGCAGCACCCTAGTGAAGGTGAAGTAACAAAAAGACTGAATACTCTTACAGTGGGATTTTCAAAAGCAGTCATTGCTGGCCCAACTCTGTTAATGCTGAAACTGCCATTGGCTTCAGTGGGATTAGAACCAGGCCAGGGCTGAGTCCTTTTCAGAATCCCACTCTTATTTGTGCTGCATAAATAACATTTGCATGACAGAACAATGCAAAAATCCTACTTAGAATGATTTTCATCACCAATTTATTTTCATAGGCAATGCCACACAAACAGGCATTCTAAGTGCATTCGCCACCCACGTGTCTTTTCCATCTAATAGCCTGAGCCCGTTACAAAAGTCATGTTGAGCTCAAAAAGAGCAAGAGCAGGCCTGAAACTAGCATTGTGGTTAATGGGCATGCAAGTCTCTGAAAACCAAGACGTATTGGGAGGGGGCGTAGGGATGGGGCAAATAAGGAAATCAGACGCGTTTTTTGCAAAGGGGGGAAAAAAGCGCTCTTTTGCTTCTTGCCTATACTGAGGTGTATAAATTTGGCTGCATGGGAGGTGTTCATAGCGGTTAAGTCATGTGTGGCCAACTGGCATACAAAAGAAGTCTGCAGTGGAATCTATACCTGCCCTTGATATTTCTCCTGGAAAGATAGTTTACAGCTCTGACAATCAAAGGAAATGTATGAGACTCGAACAACGGGTTAATACAGTCCATAACTCTTGTTTAACCAAACTGCAGCATTAAGCAGTATGAACACATAAGCTGAAAGAACTATATGCTCATTTGCAGTTTTTATTTATTGTTTTAATCCAACATCTGGATTCAGTTGTTTTCTGATGTAGAGCTGGCGCTGAAAATCAGATGATGGCATAAGTGTCTGTCATAGATTCACATGCAGCATGGTTTCAAATTGCTAACGATAATTATTTAAAATGGGCAGTTATTCTTAAAAAATGTTCAAGCTGATTCAAGCAAAAAGAATGGGACAAGCTGCCAGACTCACCTTTGAAGTCTCTGGCCTAAGGAAACTGTTCCTTGACATCTCATTACTTTTCTCCTGTTTTTAAAAACAAATGTAGACCTCCTGCACATAGATTAAATGCAGCACAAATTTAACACAATTGAGTTACAGCAGTTCAGAAGAAGAAAATAGGCTGCATTGTAGTGAAGCTTTGTTTGCCAGGATATCATTCTGAATATTTTATTTTTCTGAAGTAGCAACACAAGAAAAGAATTATTTTTTCTGTAACTGTAAATCCACTATGATATCCATACAATTATGTACATATTGAAACAGTGTCACTGAGGGAGAAAACTACACCCACTATCCCTTTCTAGCCCAAACATCTGCAGGTGGTGTTCTTCATACTTGCTTATAGTGAATGGGTTTGGCTGAGGAGCAACGGGGAGGTTGTGTGTGTGGGGGGGGCGGGGGGGGAAGTCATTAATCCCTAATTTATAAGTAGTCCACAACAGACTTTCTATGACCTCTGTTCTGCTCCATGGCTGGAAGAGATGCATCACTTGTATCGGCTTTATGGACACTGATTCCATGTAATCGCACACACAGCTGACCTTTTTTTCTTGGCAGAAAAGTTTTTTTTTTTTCCTAAAAGAAAATTTCCACAGGAAAATGTTTTGTTTTTAAAAACAACAACAACAACAACAACAAAAAGAACAAACACTTGCAAAACAAAACTAAACTTTTTTTTTTTTTACAGAAAAAATGTTTTGGTTTTGGTTTAAAAAATGTTTTTCACTGAAAGACTGCAAGACATTCACAGGAAATTTAAAACTATTTTGTTCAAAATTCCCTACAAAAAAATAGACCAGCTGCATCTCAAACCCAATAGCCACCCCTCCTCCATTTCCTCAGACTGTTTCCAACTCCCCTTATGTCAGAGGCCAAGGAGAGTGGAATAGGGTAGGATGGTGGGGTTATGTGGTGGTGGAGCAAACACCTCACAGAGTGCCATCCCTGAGATCACCACCACTAGCAATGGTGCGGTGGCATTTAGAGGTGTCCTGACAGAGCTCATGGCAGAATGAGACTGCACAGTGATTAATGATCTGGAAGAGGAAGTGAAAGGTGAAGTAGCAAAATTTACAGATGATACAAAATTATTGAAGACAGTCCAAAGCTGACTGCAAAGAGTTACAGGAGAACCTCACACAACTGGATGACTGGTTAACACAATGGCAGATGAAATTCAGTTGATAAATACAAAGTAATGCCCGTTGGAAAAGACAATCTCAACCACACATATATAACAATGTGGTCTAAATGAGCTGTTACCACTCAAAAAAGAGATCTTGGAGTCACTGTGGACAGTTTTTTGAAAACCACTCGACATGCAGCAGCAGTCAAAAAGGCTAATGGAAGGTTAGGAACCATTAGAAAAAGGATAGAAAACAAGACAGAAAATATCAAGTCACTGTCGGTAGTATGCCCATACCTTAAATATTGTGTCCAGTTCTGGCTGCCCCATTTCAAAAAGAATAGAGTGAAACTGGAAGAGGTTCAGAGATGCGCGACAAAAGTATAACTGGGTTCACAACAGAACTAGATAAGTTCATGGAAGATAGGTACCTTGATTGCTATTAGTAAAGATGGTCAGGGATGGACCCCATGCTCAGGGCAACCCTAAACTTCTGACTGCCAAAAACTGGGAGGAGCACACAGGGTGGATCTCTCCAAAGTTGCCCTGTGCTGTAGTTCTGTTGCCCAGAAGCTCTAGTACTGGTCACTATTGGAAACAGGATACTGGGCTAGACAGAATATTGGTCTGACCCAGTACGGCAGTTCTTATGGTCCTATTATTATGCTGCATTGGGGCTTTCTACAGCACATACTCAAAGAGTGACTTCCACCCTATTAGCTGGTCGCTACATAAACTCAGTGTAAGCAGGCTGGGTTTTACTGTATGTACTGAAGAACATTTTCCCATAGAACCTTTTTTTCACAACCCCCGCACTCACACAGCTATAGCACACAGTAATTTATATTAATTGGTTTATATTGGCTGTACATTAGATTTGGCAAAGCATTTAAAAATTATTTCATGTTCTTCATGAGAACTCTGATTTTTTTTTTGTAATTTATTTTGAAACTGTCCCAAATAATGGCATGAGGGCTACCCTCTGAAAATGGATAGATCCTAAAGATAGATTTAAAACATGACATTCCCTTGGATGACCTGAAGGCCAGATCCTCCTCTTGTGCAAACCAATGACACTCCAACAAAGTAAATGGACCTGTGCCAATTTACACCAACCGTGGGTCTGTCTTGGGTGCATAATTTCATGTGAGCTACCATGGCTCCTTGGGGTCATGTTGTAACACAGTGTAATTTCCCAAAGAAGTCAAACCCCTTTGAGATCCCTTGCCCTTATTTAATGTACAATATTCAGTGAAACTTTTTTACTTTTAATTGAGGGTAGATATGTATTTGTGATTTTTCATCTGATGTAGCTATTGTTTGTATATTATTTCTACTAGAGTAGTCCTTAGGGGCCCCCCATGCAAGGTGCATAGTTAGACAGTCCTTGTCCTGCAAAATATACACTCTATACAGACAAGACAGACAAAGGGTGGAAGAAGGGAAGGACTATATTTTCCTTATTGTACAAATGAGCACCTGAGGCAGCCTAGAGATTTTTAAGGTCCCAATTCGGTGAAGACTTATATACGTGTATTACTTTACACATGCGAGCAGTCCCATGTGGAGAAATAAAATGGAAAATCTGTCACAGTTTGTACTTAAGTTTATGTGGGACTTACTCCGTATGATAGTTGAGGCAATGTATTTGGCAAAGTAAAATAAATAAAACCTATAATGTTTCTTGAGAAATACTCTTCTGTATAGAGAGAACATTTAGGTGTCCGTTCATCTGTTAATATGAAGAAAGAACTCCCACATTGATAGGAGGTGAGAGCCTAAAACTTGTCTCTTTGTGATTGTGCAGCTGAGAAAGAGAGGAGAAAAGAAACCTCCCTAGATGTTTTAAATGTGGCATTCCTACGTAGTGAGTCATGCATTTTTATTTCTTAATGTTACTATATAATATACATTGGAAATGTATGTACGTCATTTCTTCAAAAGCAAATCACTGAAGATTATCTGTAGTTAATATTGTGTAAAATGAGAGGGGGAAAGGGTATGACCTGTAATATGACAAGGTATTAAATTTTTACGTCAAAGAAATAATCTGGACTGCTGTCCAGCTCTCGATTGTTTTGCCAAATAGATTTCAGCTAAGTGAGGCAAATGTTGATAACATAAAATCAACATTGCCAGGCACTTCACTTTAGTATGTTGAGAGAAAGTATCTTGTTTTAGGCACTGATTCAAGAAAGCACTTAAGCACCTGTTTAAATTTAAGCACATGCTTTTAAATCCCTTTGGCTTCGGAACTTTAAACATGTACTTAAAGTTAAGCACATGCTTCAATTAGAGCTGGGAGGGAAACTGTTTTATGAGATTTCAGAAGTGTTCCCTTTCTGCATTGGGATGAGCGTGAGTCCTTCTGAAGCTTTTAATGAAAAACAAGACAGAAATGACACCCACCCCAGACTAGACAAATCCTTGGTGATCACCTCACTTATCTGGAGTGTGGGAGACATAGGTTCAAATCTCTGCCCTGTCTGATTTGGAGTACAGACATGAGCTGAAGTCTTCCCCAAACTAGGTGGGGATCCCCTAATCTCCAGTCCATTGGCTAGTCTGGGATGGATCATTCTCTCTCAAGTTTTGACCAGAAATTCAACCTTGGACTAGAGAACCCTTCATGACACATGTTTAGTGGAATCTAACCCTTTCCTGTGAAAAGTTTTGGTTTGGATGAATTGGCATTGTCCAATGAAAAACTCTTGTGTTGAAAAATTCTTGATCAGTTCTAGCTTAAATGCTTTCATGAAGAGTGATGTTTTCCTGAATCAGGGCTGTAATGCTGAAGTGAAGTCTGGAAAAACAAAAACAGAATAACTAAACTTTGTGGGTCTGTTTCTCTTCTGTTATGCTGGTTTTCTGCCAGTGTAACTCCATTGATGTAGCAGAGTGACACCAGTTTAATGTATTGGAGAATCAGGCTCTGTTTTTTTTTTTTTTTAAATAATCCTTGTTTCAATGCCATTTTTTACATTTTCTTTGCTAACTGTTAAAAACATCACTGTAAAATCCATGGAATATGAGACTGCTCTTTTTCCAACATGGCATTCATTTAATTGAGTAATTACACCATCATATATCTCAAGTATCATCGGCCCAATTTACTGGAGGAGCCCTGGGCCACTGAGAGCTTTGCGTAGTCCACTTTTGTAACTGTGTGGTGATTTACAAGGCAGAGCATCAGACCACTGCACAGCGGAGCTGGCGTTCCAGATAATGGAGATATTAATAAAGAAAATGAGAAACAGTTGCTTAAAGCATCTGAACCTGTAAATACAAACAGACCGGAGGAGACTCCAAGCAACAGGAGATTGACATCTTTGTGACAATGCCCACACTAGACTTGGGTTTATAAGTTCTTAGGTGGGTAAATCATATAATCTACCCACGCCTTGGCAAGCCGCTGCCACCTTCTCAAGTCTCGTGCAATGTCCACATGGAGTGACTTCATATATTTTTTTAAGTTAATGGATTTCTCCAAGATTGCTTCAATTTTTTGAGGTTTTCTAGTGGGTTATGTCTAAGCAGTATTTGTCTTTAAAACCATAGTCCTGACAGCACTAGGGCTTCTGTTCAACTTTCATCCCATGAGTAGTCCCAAGGAAGTAAAGACCAGACTAAGAACTATTTGGGAGAAGCATACTAGTTTCTAAAATGGCTAGACAGCTCTTTCATTCTTCTGCGTTTTGTAAATCTTTGTCTCTGGTTAACAAGAGTTCTTTAATCAAAGTAATACGAAACAATAGTGAGATATGAAACTATGTGTAAAATTCTGTTCTCAGTTACATGAGTGCCGTTTTCTCTAATAACCAAATACATTTTTAAACACGACTTCCCAAAGAGGTGGTGGGGGCTAGGCGCTAGCTGTGGTCAATCCGAAATGGATAACATCAGATTGAGGTGGAGCAGAGCTATCGGCTGAGCCCAAGATGTGCCCCAAAATCCCTTATACAAACTGTAAAATTTGGATGCCTCGATGTCTTAGGGGACTTATATCTGAGGATTTACTGTAAATTTGGAGCACAAACGTCACTCCAGCCCTGAGTGATGAACAGCAATTTTTCAAGGCAGTCTGGTGCAGCATGTGGCTGTCAGAACACTTAGAAAAATCAGGTGATAAACAATAAACTGGCCTCAGCCTTAAGCATTGCTATAGCCCCGCTGTAATCTCTATACCCCGTGCTCCTCACCGTTGTGTCTGAGGTCCTACGTTGAATTAGAAGGGAAGATGTGCAATGGAGAGCAGAAGTTGGCCCAAAAAGCTTCAATCATGAAGTGCAGAGATGATAAATGTTCAAACAGTGCTGACTGAACTCTCAGCATCTTGTCGCTGTTCACCGGGGTCAGTGGAAAAAAATGGGGTGAATTTTCCTGCGGGCAGTCTCTCGTTTAACTTTTCTGAAGTCTTGGTCATGAGTCTGGCTGAGGTAGTTCCGAAGACAGCATTTTGTAACAGAGAAACAGATGAGTACTTCCCATCCACTACAATAATAATTTCTAATATTAAATAAGAGAAGCCATTAAGGGAGAACCTCACGTGTCATGGAGGCTAGGCACTGTTATATGAGTACGTTCCCCCTGCTTAGTCTGCCTGCTGAATTCATTAAACGCTATCGCAGTGGATAAAGATTAGAACCTTGTTTATATTTCTCGGAACATTTTTGCTGAAAGACAGAGATAAGAAGTAGGGAAAATAGTTATATTGAACTTATTTGGTTTCTGGGGCTCAGACAGGCAATGGAGGCAGTAATTTCAAAGTCATGCAGTGTAGAAAGGATTTACTGTCGCTTTCAGTACTATTCAGGAAACAATGTGCATGCAACCTAGATAGCTCATGATAACTTATTTGTGTTTGAAAATGGCATATCGAATAGGCGTAGAAGAAACCTGCAGTTCTAAAACATGGGGTTTTCATCTTCTCTAGGATAAGAGATGTGTTTATAACACATGCCAGCTAGCCAGTGTTGTGATCCCAGTGTAGTCAGGAGAATCTGTATTGGCGCATGTGCAGTATGGTACGGATTGGATCAATCCCTAGGAGTTAACACATGCTAAAATATGAACTGCCCTGCCTACTCTAGGGTTTGTTAGTTAGCACATGTTAAAAACACATCTTTTATCCTAGTGAAGAGAAGCCTTCCTGAAGTGGGAACCCTTATAAATTGAGGGAAATTCTGAGCCTGGTTCTCTACTACAACTAGCAGTCTTTTGCACTTATGCAAAATGAGTGTAAAAATTGATGTAAAATGCAAACAAATCAGAATGGCAGCACTTCATACCCACTTTGCCCTCACTCTGAGCAAGCATAAACAAGCTGCCGTGCAGCAGAAATTCTGGCCCTTTGTGTGTAGTGACTTACGCTGCCTTCCCTTGCTTTTGTGGGGAGAGGGGAGCATTGCATGCAACCTGCCTGACTCCTCTTCCTTCTGTCCCCAGCCTACCCTTCCTCCCTGCCTCCCACAACACCATGAAGCTTCAAGCTGATGGAACAGTTATGCTAAGAAGTGGCACTTTTCCCATTTCCAATCCTAAGTGTGGATGCTTGGGTGCAAGCTACACTCCATTAAAAGAAATGGAGGGGAGCGCTGAGGTTGGACTGCAAATCTGAATGCATATGGGGTATAGTCCCTAGGATACTATATGCCACTGATCACATGTGTTATGCCATATTCATTCAGCAAAAATGTAATTGCCGGGAGCTGCACACACATGTGGAATCGTTAACATACCCTCATGCCATCATTTTCCTTTAAATTCATTTTTTCTCTATAAAATGGTTAAAGCGGCTTATGGGGGAAAAAACAATAAAAAGAATAATACTTTAGCAGAGCATTAGCTACAGTATGCTATATTTGACAGTGTTATGCTTTAAAATTAGGATGTATTGACTTCTTTTTTTCATTAGATGCCATCAATTTGAACATCTTCTGCTTTTGCTCCTTTTGATCAGGCTGAAGGACCAGTCAGGATGTATCCAAAGTCAGTTGTTTTGCCCTCCAGTTTTCTTTTATGCAAATGGACATGGAGAAGCTGGGAAATATAGCCAAGTGAGCAGGAAATACAGATGAACGTCATGCTGTCACTGGAGTAACTGTCTTTCTGTAGAGGAGAATGGAAAATGTAGAATATGCCAGTGAAGCTTATCTTATCATTTTGAGTCTCTGTGCTGGAGGGGAGGGGATTCTGTCCTGAGTACTTTGCAAGGATGAATCTGAATGTTTTACATGGTAGCTAATATATTGATATTGAAACTGGAGGGCGGGAAGTTTCCAGAGCTTTTTTCTTCAACTGTACATTTACCTTCAGAAGACGGTCAAATGGTGCAGACAGTGGGAGCTGTCCTGGAGAATTACTTAGTACATATCGTCTTCAAACAGAACTATATTAGTGCGAACTCAGGACTTCGTTAGTACCTGCAGCATCTGCGTGGGGGAGTTGCAGCACAGCGCTTTGATGTGCACTGCTATTCCCGCCACTTTGTAGTCGAAACTGTGGGGCTGTGTAAGTAGGCATTTTGATTGTAAGGTCTTTGGTGCAGGGACCTATGGAATCAAAATACATCTCCAAGGCAATGGTGAAAGAACAATGGGATCTCTTCTTCGAAAGACAGACTGGAAGTCAGAGGTTTGGGCATTGCTTTTTCCAGGCTCTTAGTCTTTAGCTTTATAGCACGTCTAATAATAAACTTTCTTTTTCTGTATGCTGCTCATTAGTCTAAGGTAAAATGTTACTGTAGGATGAGAAGATTTCTGCTATTACTGCCCTCAAGATACACGGCTTGTGTCAGGAAGCTTGGTCCTGAGCTATATTCAAAAGAAAATAAGGGCTAATATTTTGGACACCTTTTCCACTTTCCTTTTGATATCAAAACCACCACAATTCCCTTACTGCAGTGAGCTTTTGGATCTCCACAAAGATAACATTTTATTTTCTGGTAATTTTTCAGTTAGAGATCAAGATCCATCTGCTGTGAGTAAAATAATCTGGGTGATGTTCATCCTGGGATTCTTATTTTCCCAGCCTTTCTCATATGACACACTATGGAAGGAAATATTTAATGAGTTTAACGTTTACGGTTTGAGAAATGAGTGCATCTGAACCGATCATGCACAGGGCTAAGCTATGTGTGGACTTTGACAGGAAATACTGGTATTACTTTCATGCAGATGATGCTAGCTGAGCTTGAGAAAGAGAGAGCTCCCAGGAATTAATTTTTAAATGAAGAAGGGGAGATTTTTTAAATGGACTGTTTATCTGTAGGCAAACCATGATGGATATAGAGCTAAAAAACAAAGCATTAAAGATGGAAGAATCGTACTGGATTATCTAGTCCACTCCATACATTTTCTCTAGTATAATATTTATATTAACTGTTCTGATCAGTTCAGTTTTAACTGACTCAGGTGATTTTCCATCCCTTCCCATGGATGACTATTCTAGAATCTAACAGAGTGACGGCAAATACTGTAACATTCCTGCTTCTGTTAGTTGCACAAGTTGTGCACGTATAGAAGTCAATGGAGTCTCTTCTTAAATAAGAGCAAACTAAGTAGACGCACCCACATATGCAAAATGAGACGTGTGTAGGTTTTACTTTTAAATGCCTAAGGGGAAGGGAAATTACATTTGTATGGGTAGAATCGTTGAATTATTTTAAAACAAACAGTATATAAGGAAATACAGAAGGAAAAACTAATGACATAAGGGAAAACAATGGATTTTATGTGCTATTTCTAAATCCTGATCATCAGCATGGAAGTGGAGAGAAGCTGAGAATAATCAATATGGAGCTCTTTGGCTGTTAAATGTAGATATGTAGCTGAAATCACTTTAACTGCAATAGATCCTATTCCTGACGTTCACTTCACTCTCTAGAAATCAAGTATTTAGGAATGGCCTCCTCTTAATTAAATCACTGTGCATATGGCTATAACCAAACACATTATTACATACGTTTCAGAGTAGCAGCCGTGTTAGTCTGCATGTAATTATTACATTTTTTTTTTAGCATTACCAGTGATGGGCATGCTCTGTAGTGTCTTTAGAGCAAGGAGTCTGGGAGCTAGGTTTCCTAGATTCTGCCATTGATTGAGTTACCTGCTTGATCTTGGGCAAGTCACCACTGCATTGCCACCTGGGTCTGTGGGACCTGGGCTTCTGAACTTAGTGTTTTTTCCAAGCTCATGTTTGAGCATCCACACTGCATTATAAACCTGAATTTACAGTTCCTGGGCCTGGGTCTCACAGAATGTGTCCATTCTGCACTATGCAGACTTTCTGATTCAGGTCTGCAGCTTGATCTGTGTCCACGCTGCAAAATGTCAGGCCTTGGAACTGAGTCTGTTAACAGGACTCAGGCTGTAACTACCCTCCTAGCAGGATCCTTGGACCTGGGTCCTGAGTGCTTACTAAGCAGAGTCAGACTGAGTTGTATGGGTGGGGAAGGGGACACTTTGGCTCAATCCTGAGTCTGAGCCCAGGCTTATGTAGTGTAGACATATCCTTTGTGTGCTAAATTTTGCCATCTGTAAAATGGGGATTATAATGGTTATAATGGTCCTGCTGATAACAGGTCATCTTAATTAATTAGCCTCTTAGAGCTGGTATGACATCTTCTGCGTGTGTGTGTGTGTGTGTGTGTGTGTGTGTGTACTTTTTGTATATGTTCTATTCTATGCATCCGATGAATTGGGCTGCAGCCCACGAAAGCTTATGCTCAAATACATTTGTTAGTCTCTAAGGTGCCAAAAGTACTCCTGTTCTTTTAATGGTTTTGCAGTTTTGTAAAGAGCTTTGAGATATTCAGATGAATACGTATCTCTGTAAGTGATAAATATTTTGGTCTCAATCCTGAAACTGTGTCCATAGATTTGCAGGACTGGGGCCTAAAAAAAGGCTGATCCCATAGCTATTGCAAATGTCGGTTTGTACAGTAAGACCGCATGTTGTAATGTTAATTATTGCAGAAACCATTACTAGACTTGAGCAAAATACAGCTTTTAATGGTCACTATTTTCCATGAGTCATCACCATTTAACCTCATTTATGAAGAAGTTAATGCTAGAATAAGAGAGACCTCCTGCTGTGCATTGTACAAAGATGTCTTGCTCAATTATTTCATCTTCTGAAAAGTCCTGTGTTCATCTCTTCACCAAACAAGAGCTCTTTCTCTCTGACCAACCCTACCACTCAACTTGGCAAGCTTCAGCTTTGGAGCTTCCATTGTAGCGCTCTGAGTTTAATTTTTGCATAAAAGTTTCAAACACTACAGGAAAAGAAATTTTATGAATGTTCTTATTCATCCTTCCCCCCCATTCTCCAGGAATGTCCCCAATTAGTTACTAGGGCCTGAATGCACAAAAGGAGTTGGGTGTTGGGACACTCACAATGCCTAATTTTTAGGCGTCTAGAAAATCACTGTGCTTCACAAAGCCTGAACCTGGCACCTAGGCTCCCTGTGAGATGAATAGGGCGAGAGATGCGCTGAAGAACAGGAGTCACAAAAGCCAGCACGCTAGGTGGCTTCCCACCTAAGCTAGCCAATGGGAGATGCCAACTAGAGGGTTGGTGCTAAGCCCTGCTCCTCTCCTATCTGCTTGTGAATCTCAGCTGTGAACCCTCACCTGGAGTTAGGTGCCTGTGCTTTTTCAGCAGGAGAAGGACTAATGACTGTTTAAATATTTATCCACCGTGGAACAGTCACTGGGGCAGAGAGACAGAGTGTGGGAATGCCGCTAGCTGAGGGGTTGGGGCACCCACCTGGGAGGTTGGGACACTCTGGGTCCTGTTGTCAGTGCTGTGGCAACGCTGCTTTATGCTGCTGTTCTCGGAGTGCCAACGTCAGCTGTGCTAGCAGAGAGTACAGCTTGCCCATTCAGCAGACCTCGATGTTATTCATACCGAGAAACCACAGGCTCAGTTTGGTGGTGAAGGAGCATGGCCAGGTTTATTGTCCACAAAGCACAGTACCAGCACCCGGCTCCGTGGTTCCAGGTACGCTAACTTGTGTGCCTGCGACAAGGTACCCGCTCAGTCAACACACCAGGATGCTGTCTGCTTGGCGAGTACTTCTCGTTTTATACATTGATTCAGACAAGGTACTCATTGCGCTCCTGATGTTGTTTGTTACCACCCTTACCCTTGAACCTGCTAGTTCGAGCAGAACATCCTTACCCCTTATCCTGCCATCCCACATGTCACAGGGTGCACCTTCTCCTGGTACTCTGGGTATTAGTCCAGGCCAACACCCCCCCCCAATTCATGATTGGCACATAGTCACTTCGTCTCGGCTCTTCGCCAGTAGTCCCAGGAACTGCAGCACCCTCCTCATGGCTCAGCCACTATCTGTGTCCCCCTCAGTAGCCCTAAGCAGTCTTCCCTACTTGCTGCCATTCGCCCAGTGGCTGGTCTCTTCTCTGGTTTCCAGCCCAGGGACCCTCAGCTCAGCAGTCTGCACCTTCTCCCTCTAGCCTCACTGCTCTGTCCCTGGGCTGCTTCCTACCACTGCTTCCCTGTTTTTTTCCTGGGCCTGCCAGTTCGAAAAGCCTCTTCCCGGGGAGTGACTGCAGCCTGCAGTCTCCACTCACTCCTCCCTTTCTCCTGGGAGTGTCTGCCTTTTTTCAGTAGCCTCTCCTCCTTTCAGCTCCTGGGATTTATAGCACCCTCCCCCACAATTCCTGCCCAGCTGAGCCTCCTTAATTAGCAGCCTAAGTGATTATTTCGCCCATCTGGCCTCTGTGAAACCCTGCAGAGTGAGTGTGGGGTAGTCACCCCATCACACCAGCCTTATTTTACTTAGGGTCGGCGTGTTCCTGTTCTGTCTCCTAGGAATGTTTTTACACCATTACCTGAGAACTCTGGATGTTCCCTCACCATCCTCTTAGATCAGGAATGGGCTTACTTGGTATTAGCTAATACCTGGTGCGTTGCCATTGAGCCAAGGCCTTGCCTACTCTGGTTCACAGCCTTTGGTTCACACTTTTAGTTATGCCTAGGGCTCCAGCCAGGTCCCACCACTCTTTCATTGGTTATCAACAGTGGGACAGCTTCAACAGGAGCAACTGAGGGAGCCCCCATGGCAGAATAGCCAAGAGCGCAGCAATAAAAACTCTTGTCTGAGTTGGGGGAGACCCAGGTTCAGCCCCACCCCCCCGCCGCCACAGCAGGGGAAAAGATCTGAACAGGGAGTCTTAGGGGAGTTATAAGGTGGGCACCAGAACCACCACCTCTTTTTTTTCTTCCTGGATTTTGAATATGGCCCAGTCCGGTAGATGGCCTCTGAGCAGGTCTACCTGATTGGGCTCCCCAGGTAACTTAGGTGGACAAATCCCTGTCTTCCCCTGGTTTGTGAATTGCTCTGGGGCTTCAGCGGGAGATAGGCCTAGAGGGTCTGCTCAGAGGCAGAAACTTAAGTACCTGGGGAACTTTTACCCTGACATCTTAGGTGCCGAATGAGTTTAGGTGCCTATAAGGGTTAAGTGGGAGTTTTATGCATCACAGTGGGCCCGAAACTGGGACTTAGGTACCTAACTCCTTTTGTGCATTCAGGCCATAGTCACTTTTTTATTAAGAGGCAGAATTTCTGCAATAAGTAGAGCAGCTCTCCAAATTCTGTATAAATGTTAGGAGAGCTCGGGCTGAGAGTTTGCCCAATGAGAGAAACTCTTGTGTCATGATAGTGTATCATCATGGTGCAATGCAGTGTCATGATGTTACATTGCAGTTCCTGATGTAACTCAAACACATGGTATGTGAATGTAGTGCTTTGGAGTCCCTGCAGGTTTTTTTCCTGGATTTATAAGTATCCTGTAAAATAGGCTTTCAGGATGTGGTGACCAGGCTGATTATAAGGGGGAAAGGGAGAAAGCAAACATAAATTAATGCTTAGAAATTCCAAGTTAAGCTGAATCTGCACTCTTATGTCATGGCTTTGTGGGGGGAGGAATTGCAGTAACATGTAAATGACAGATTGCCTCCATTAACATTCAATTCCTGACATTGGGGCGAGGGGATTAAAAAGATTTGCGGGTATAACAGTGTTTCTTTGATTATTTTGTAGTATTTAATTTCCCTGGGTTTTTTCTTTAATGGGAAGGTATTAAGAAGCAGCCTTCCTTTATGGGAAGTTTGAAAGCCTTGAGTTATTTTTTCTTGGCTTTATAATAAGTAAACTGTAACTTTTAATTAGACATCTTTTTCCTTGCCTTAAAAACAATATCCAAAACTTTGTCTAAGAGTGCAGAATTAAAGCTTTTCTTTATTTGCATTCTTTATTGTGGCTCTTTGAGAGATGTCAAATAAATAATGTATATTTTATTGTTTTATTTACAGAGACTAGAACAACTCTAGCATTACATGCTCCATTTTAAGATCTGTTATACAGTGTCAGTAATAAAATGTATTTTGAAAAGTTTACTAGTCAAGAGTTTCAAAAATAGGAGCCTAACTAGCTGTTAAATCCATATTTAGGCATCTAAATAACAATCATATATAAAAGTGCTGTGCACATGGACTGTCCAGTTATCAAACTCCCCCCATCTCAGCATATCTCAAAAGTATCTCAATCTAAAAGCTTCCAATCTGCTTTAAATGTAATAGCTTGATGAGTATCCATGTAAACGGAACTTGCTAGGTACTAAGGTTTGTATTCCATGGAGGTCTCTGTGAACATTTTTAAATCCATGGGAGATCCGGCAGATACTACATGAATTGTGAGAGTGGCTGGCTAGTTGTAAGTTATGTAGGACCAATCATTAGAGAGGATTTGCATTTTAAAGCTAATTTTAACGATCTCATTCTCAAAACAAGAGACACACCCCTGCCCCCCGAAATCTCCTTTCCCTCTGAAATCTGCCATGAAATTTTTTTTGGAAGAAGAGGAAATAGTTAGGGAAAGGGTGATATTAATCTGACACAGTGTCTAGAGAGATAAAAGCGCGATAACAGGTTTATCATTATTTGAAAAGTCTTTTAATGTTTACTGGAACATTCCACGTCAAAGATGGCTCGGATTAGAAACTCCATGTAATTTCTCACTCATTTGTCCTCAATGAGATCTAGTGCACAACACTATTTTTAGAAAATAGGGGGTGGGGGTGGGTGGGCAGATTTTCCAATGAGCTCAGCAGCTCCTAAGAAAAACAAAGGGAGCTGAGCTTTTCTGAAAATCTAACCATGACGATCTTCAGGTATCGACCAAGAAGATTGCAGGGTTTTTGAGTGCCGTTTGTTCTTTATCTGGTTCATAGGGCAGCACATACAGAATTTATAGATTTGACATAGAATCACAGAAGTGTCGGACTGGAAGGGACCTCAGTAAGTCATCTAGTCCAGTCTCCTGCACTTAAGGAAGGGCTAACTAATAAACATGAAGCCACAGACTTCAAAATATACTTCTAAGGAGCTTGCAAGGTCCACAGGCATTGCCTATGGAGCTTACAAACTTAATAGGCTTTTCCTGCTGCTGATATAAGGTCTGCAGGCTTTAAATTCTGTTCCGATTACTGCGAACCCCTTGCAACATTTGCAAGACAAGCACTTCAGAGACTGTGATGGCCTGACTGCATCTATCCACCTTATAATCTCTACAGCCATCACCTCTAGTGCAAATTAAAATACTCCCTGAGCCCTTCATTTCAGGTTTTATTGAGCTGACAAACTCCTCTGGCAAAATGATACGTTATGTAATCTCCATGAGTTAGTCATTCATTTCAGGGCTCATGAAATTTAAAAGCTCGTCAGGCCAACTAGAAGTACTCGTAAAGTCTGAATCTTTCCTTTCCAGTCCAGAGATTTTAAAAACTCCAACAGTGAGCTGATGGCCATTATAATTTGTATAGGTTCCTTCATGAAAGGGTTTGCGGAGTTGACATATCCTCTGGTAAACTAGTGGGCCAATGTCACCTAGCACCCAGTTTCTTCTGGGACTCCATTAAGATTTATAACAGTCCTGAATCCATCCTTTTAGGACTCAGGAAATTTACCCGTTCCATGGGGAAACTCGCCAATGTTTATAACACTCCTCCACTCTGCATTGCTGTGGATTTTCTTCCTGCGAGTGGGACCCGTCTCTTCCACTTGAGACCAGCCAGCTTCACCTGCAAACAGACAATTTTGGAAACATTGACTACAAGTGAAAATGTAACACATTGTACAGATAGAGTGACTTGCCTTTCTCCTCTATGGTAAATAAGTGACCTAATCTGCAACTGTATGTTTTGCGTGAACTGGATAAAGGTGTATATGTGCTCTTTGTCTAGTGGGTGGAGTTTAACACTGACATAAGTGAATATGAAATTTATAGTTGAGATTTCCAGTCCAAATGGAGTGGATAGAATGGTGAGGAAGATTAGGCTCTCTGAGCATAGGGGAATAGAGCATGGTGTGGTTTCTAAACTGGAGGTGGACACGAAAGTACAATATGCTGTGGTTTCTTGACCACAAGAGAAGTAGGGATAGGAAGTTAAGGTGGATGTGTACTTTGTGAGATGAGCATGTGCGTATATAGATAGGCCCCATTTCTAGGACTGAAACAGTTTTGAAGCGCTTTGCTGAATATGGGCCATACTGAGGTGTAGGGTTCATGAGTTATGTGAGAAGCTGTCTGTAGACGAAGGCTGGCTGAAGCCATTGGGGCAGAGTTGAATAAGAATTTCCTCACTTTCAGAAGATTTGTTTCATAATGCCAGTGCTCTAACAACACTGGGACGGTGAATATTTATTATGAACAAATCTCTACTGTGATTAAATCCTTTATCTGAGATTTTCATTAGGATCAGTCAGAATATGCTCTTGTTTTGACTACTGATGGAAAAGTTTAGAGTCACATTGGGACCTGGATTCTTTACACATAAGAGACACGTTGACTTCCCTGATGTTTTGTATCTTCAATAACTCACCTTGCAAATTACCACTAGCATTTTGACTTAAATGTAAAAGGACCTCTTTTAACTATCTGTTGGTTTTCTTAACACAACCTGCACATCTCATGCTTATGTGTCCTATTTGGTATTAATGAAGTGTCAGAAAATATTTTCACAGCTGGAGTAGTGCCTAATGAAAGGGTTAGATGTCGGTAAAAGTTTGGTGATGGAGTGGCTTGTCTGGAGAAGCACAGGAGTGGTTAAGTCAGGGTCTGGTTGGATGAATAAGTGGCATCTACTAGTAGGAGGTGGCATTTTCTTTTTCTAGATGCTATCACTGCTGAACTATCTGGACATGCCCAGTTAGATGAATGGAGAACTGTATGCCCATGAGGTATAGAGAAGACGTTCAGTGTGGCAAATACATTTCATTTACCTGCCAGTAAGATCTGCCCCTGCCCTGTAGTCGTGGAGGCTCCCCTGGGAGCTGAACTGGTGCAGTTCCAGCACATGAGGAGAGCACACACTGATTCATGCACGATGCGTGCGACAGAGATCTGCTGTATAGAAGCACTCTGCACTGCAATGCACAGGTGATGTGGCATAGCTGGACTGGGGAAAGGGCAGGGATGTGCAGGGCAGGGTTCATAACAGTTCTTGCTGTTCCTTGTGCATCTACCCAGCACATAACATGTAACTCAGGCTGTATCCTGAACTCAGGATTTATCCCTCGGCATTAATTGCTTTTTAAAGTCACAGGACCAGATCTTTGCTTGCTGTAAATGGGCGTAGCCCCATTGCATCCAGTCGAGCTAAACTGATTTATACCAGCTGGGGACTGGGCCCATAATTCCTAAAGCTACTGCCTGACTTCTTGCCTGTTTGAGTCCCTTAAACTCTCTTTTTAGGCTATTGCTCAGATAACACACAACACAGACAAAAGATTTTTCAGTTTAAATTTTACTTTGAGGGGGAGATTTATTGGGGGAGGGATGTAGTTAGGATGTTATTGTTTGAAAGCTGTGATGCAGTGGTACAGGGTATTAGAGCATGGAGTGCTTGATTTATAACCCTGAATAGTTAATGGGAATAAGTCATAAATTACAACATTAGGCTTGCTGCAGTTTTGAATTCTGCTATATTTGGTGCAAGACAGTGGAAAGCAGGCTAAGCAAGCAGCCTGGTTTTCTTTATTCACCCCCCAGCTTTTTATACACAGAGTTAACATCATTCTGAGAGGCCAAAAAGAAACATTTTAATTTCAAAATTACTGAAATTGAGAAGAATAGATTTTTTTCCTGTTTTTTTGTATTTGCCAGCAGCCCAACTTCCCATGTATGCATAACCACTGCACTATGGCTCCAACTCTGAGTCATTAATCAATGCCAACATTAGTACAGAGATAAGGTTCGGAGATAGTAGTAATGACCAGCAGGATAAATTGCCTACAGACAAACTTAAACACAGAGATGCTCTAATGTTAAAGAACTGTTGGGAAAGTAGAACATAGGATGTTACTGCAGCAAGCATTGGGCATGTGTATCGCTCTGCAATGCTGTGATTACAGTGGCTTCACTAAGATGCACCCAAAGGCATTCAGGCCCATATCTTCACAAGCATTTAAGTGCCCAGATGCCCTGATTTTAGAGGGACGGTCCCGATTTTTGGTTTTTTTTCTTATATAGACTCCTATTACCCCCCAGTCCCTGTCCCGAGTGTTCACATTTGCTGTCTGGTCACCCTAAATATACTTGATCTTCCAGCCAAAAGTAGGAAGGTTAGTCTAGTGGATAGGGCACCCTATGTGGGCTCAAGAGACTTGGGTTTAGTTCCTGGTTTAGCCTCAATTCCTTACCCCTGAATAGGGTGAGAACTTGCCTGCCTCAGAGGATGGGATGACGATACAGTGCATTAATGATCAGAAGGCCCCTGGGTGTTAAGGTAACGAGCCATATACTGAGAGAGAGAGAGAGAGAGGGTAGGTACTTCAGTAATTGTTTGAAGGATAAATCAGTAACTTGTAATAAGGATGTCACAAAAAAACCTACCCATCCTCTAATGGCAAAGTTATAGATTGGGGGCACAGTCGATGCTGGTTGCTATTAGAGGGATGCTAACAATTGCTCTAGGTATGGTGTTGGCTCATTGTATCCCCTCCCATCTTTGGTTAAAGAGTAGCGGCCACCCTCTGTCAAAACAATGCTTGGGGGTGGGGGCAGGGCCGGCGCTACCATTTAGGCAATCGCCTAGGGCGCCAGGATTATTTAGGGGGCGGCCTTTTGCCGGTGGGGCGGCAGGCGGCTCCGGTGGAGCTGCCGCAGTCATTCCTGCGGAGGGTCGGCTGCTCGCGCGTCTCCGGTGGATCGCCCGCAGGCATGCCTGCGGCAGCTCCACCAGAGCCACGGACCAAAGGACCCTCCACAGGACTGACTGCGGCAGCTTCACTGGAGCCGCGGGATCAGCGCGGGGGGCGGCGAAATGGCCGTGTGCCTAGAGCGCGAGAAACCCTAGCGCCGGTCCTGGGTGGGGGAGGAGGTTTACACCCTTTTGGCAATAATTTACTACCTCACCTGGCGTCTTAGACAGTTTTCTCCCAGATTGGAAAGTGAGGGCTGATGCTAAGTTATTGTGTGAAAATAAGTGCCTGAGGGTGGATCAAGTATTGTCTCATCAGTATTCCATGCCAGAAAACAAGAAGAGGGGAAAAGAAACACCAGGAAGACAAGTAGAAGAGTTATGACTGCGCTGTGCAACTCCCCATAACCTGCTCTGAGTATAAGCAGCCAGTAAAGTGATCATAGATTTTGAAGGGAACTCAGGAGGTCATCTAGTCCAACCCCCTGCTCAAAGCAGGACTAATCCCCAAATAGATTTTTATCCCAGTTCCCTAAGTGGCTCTCTCAAGGATTGAACTCACAACCCTGCATTTAAGCAGGCCAATGCTCAAACCACTGAACTATGTGTTGTGTAAGTGTAAATGGAGCCAGTATGCAGGTATTCCTTATACCTTCCTTGTTTCCCCTTGCTGCATGGGACATCTGTCATGAGGTTGATTCTCTTCAGTGCAGTGCAGCAGGATTTATCTTTTTTCCTTTGAGCAAATCTGGAGTGAAATCTTTAACCTATTTATTGTTCCTGTTTTCAGATATTGCAAATCCTTAAAATGCTACTGCTGCTATTGTTTCCTTGCCCTGCTAACCAGGTGTTCCTGGGTTTCCCTTTACCGATTCATGGGCACCCTTTGACTACTACACAGGATGACTTTTAGTTAATTTTTAGACAGAGGCTTAGTTGTGGTAGCAGCCGTGAAGTGTTGATGCAAACATATTAATTACAGGACGGCATCTTACATATCCAAGACTGGAAAACCCCAGTTAGATCATAAGCATCTACCTATGTGCAGATATGTAATATAGTGGCCAGCTGGAGAAATACTCGTATTTGAAAACAATACATCTTATAACTCTTCTTTTCTCTCTGTCACATGAAAAACAAACCAAGAACTATAGCCAAGCTCTGTCATGAGAGCATGTTTGTTTGAAACTCAGGGCTGGATTTTCATAGAGTACAGCACCCAACAGCTCCCATCGAGGCAGGTAAATGAAATGGTCAGATTTTCAAAGGGACTCAGAGGAGAACATTTGCTGCGGAGCCATTTTTGAAAGGTAGTTTTGTTAGGTGCTGAAATGGCAGCTGAGTTCTACTCAGGGCCGGCTCCAGAGTTTTTGCTGCCCGAAGCGGCGGGGGAAAAAAAAAAGCTATGATTGGCGGCATTTCGGTGGCAGCTCTACCGCCGCTGCTTCATTATTCTTCGGCGGCAGGTCCTTCCCTCCAAGAGGGACTGAGGGTCTTGTTGCCGAAGAGCCGGCTGTGCCACCCCTCTCCGTTGGCTGCCCCATACATCTGCTTGCTGTGTTGGTGCCTGAAGCTGGCCCTGGTTCTACTGAAAAATCCAGGGCTTTGGAGCAGAGCCCAGAGCTGGAGTGCGGAGCAGCTTCGGAGCATTGGAGCTGCAGGTTTTTGTCTGGAGCTGGAGTGGAGCCAGAGCACAGCTCCAAAGCCTGGGAAAAATCCATTGCCAGCTGTGAGTGCTGGGCATCAACCTGGTCCCAACTTATTAATAGATTTGGTTCTAGTGTGTAAATGGATTCATGCCTGCTTGCTTTACTAACTGAAGTAAATTCGTACTCCCTTCTTTGCTCCTATTAGAATAGCAGAGCCAATACAGTTTCATATATAAAACCTTTATCACTTGTGATGTCAGCACTGGAAGGTACTTGCCTGACTTTCATATCCCAGTTGCCGGACTGGTGGGTAGAAATACAATCCATGTACTAGTAAATTGAGGAAATTAGATATAAACATGAAAATATACACAGCAATTTTTAGTCACTTTGGAAAATGTGCATGCACTTCAAAAGCCCCTCCTAATTTTCAACACTGATCTCTAAGCCAGTAAAGTTACTCTCCTTTGCTTGATTAGTAAGCAATGAAAATAAATAGAATATGGTTGGAAAGCATTTGAAAATCATTGCTGTTTTCTCAATAAATGCTTGCAATCCAGATTTAATGTCTATCTGATGCACAATCCTTAACTTATGCCAAGCCTCCACATTTCTCTACTATCCATCTCTGAATGTTACCTTTCACTCAGTTATTACATGCATTTCAAAGGTGCCCAACACCTTAATGTCTGTGCATCTGCCCTGTAACTCATTCATCAGGCAATTTCAGGCTCATAACGAATAGCAGAGCATCTGAACAGCCAATACGCTACACCATGCGTAAGATCTAAAGTAGCACATTTGGACTCATATGTTCACCAATATTCAGCCAGTAGGCTTTCATTTATGCCTTTGCCAATGCTCACACAATAACGCAAATTTAATAACATCCCTGAAGAAAAGTAAATACATTTAACATTGGTAATAATTTGACTATTGTTGCTGGCAGCAAAGAATGAGTTTTTGAGACAGCCCAGTCGTCGTATCCCAGGAGGAACAGTGATGATGAAAGAAGCGTTGCAGCATTCTCCAGCACACATTTGATCCATCAATCATCCAGACAAAGTGTGAACTCTGAAACCGTTAAAGTGTGAAATCCTCTCCTTTACTTAGACCTTTGAATTTACTGGCTTTAAAGAAAACAAGTGAGTCAATTAAGAACAAAACTGAAAGTGGAGAGAGAAAAAAATGTATTAAAAATATTAACTTGACATATTCAGGTTTGTTTGATAAGGTAACAGACTGCTAATATTTAATTTTAAAAGCCTGGCCACTCTTCAAAGCAAACTTGTGAATAACATAAGTCATATTAAAGCAAGCTTTCATTAGGTAACAGCTTTCTCATAATTAGTTTCAGCAGAAGAATCTGCTCTTAAAGAAATTACAGCATTACTATACTTTGGTAACAGAACTTTTTGATAAAGATTTTTTCATAGGGTAACTCCAGAAAATCTTGGCATTTCATGGTGAGATAAAGTGGGACTTACATACACTCAGCAAAATTCAGACCAGAGTCCAGCTCTGTGTTGAGTTACATCCCATGAGATTGCATGGACTCGAATGTCATGATAGAATTTAGACTCTCCATTCAGCGAGCAGATGTGGTTTCTGGGGAAGTCACGTTCTTTGGTGATGGAAATGCCGGTGTTAGTTACCCGCTGAATGACTTGTCAGAAAAAAAGGTGTGTGTGATGGAGTAGCTTTCATCTGGAATTCATTAGGTGTGTGAAACAAGTGTAATTTACACTCCAAGGCGGAGGAATGAGGGATAGTAGGAACCACAGCTAAGAGGAGGAAGTCAGATGAGGCAACCTCCCTGCCTGATGTCACATCCATTGCACACCCTGATCAGTGCAAATTGTACTACTCTCCTGCTCATACACATTGTCTGTCTGACCAATTTAAATCTAGTGTAGGACTTACAACACTCTTCACATTGCCAGAGAATTGGACTTGTTGTATTTACTTTTCCCTTGGTATTTCCTTTTATAATGTTTTCTCTCCTAAATTTCATTAAGAAAATGGTTGTTGGCTGTTGGAAAAATAAATGGCTATAAAGATGGGATTTTCAAAAGAGGCCAATGGAGTTAGAAAGTCTGATCTAACCAAGTTATTATTTCTAACCGTGTGTAATCTCCTAACGTGTTAAGTATTTGACACGGGGGAGTAATCATCCCTAGTTCTCTGTAAGAATGGAAGAATAGTGCATATTGTATTAATCTTTGGAACACATTTATTTTAAGTGTCTGCATGCCGGAATTCACATCTGTGTTTTACCAGAGTTTGTATATCCTGGATGAAATGGACAAAGTGGAAAGAAGAGAGTTCGGAGGTAATATTGGAAAGAAGCAGTAGAGACATATCATATCATAAAAACATAAGAATGGCCAGACTGGGTCAGACCAAAGGTCCATCCAGTCCAGTATCCTGTCTTCCAACAATGACCAATGCCAGGTGCCCCAAAGGGAGTGAACCTAACAGATAATAATCAAGTGATCTCTCTCCTCCCATCCATCTCCACCCTCTGACAAACAGAGGCTAGGGACACCATTCCTTACCTATCCTGGCTAATAGCCATTAATGGACTTAACCACCATGACTTTATCTAGTTCTCTTTTAAACCTTGTTACAGTCCTAGCCTTCACAACCTCCTCAGGCAAGGAGTTCCACAGGTTGACTGTGTGCTGTGATAGTTTGGTCAGCTTACAGTGCTTGATGGGCTTGCGGTGAAAGCGGCTGTAGGCCTCCTCTGTGATGTGGAATGGGTTGGGCTGGAGCGCAGGCTTAGAATGCGCCTTCCTCTTGCCTAGAAATTGGGTTTGAATTTGCCCAGGTCCTGTGCCCCTGTTCCTGGGCTCAGCCGGGGCTGGAGGATGAAGCCCTGTGCCCTCTGCACCCTGTGGTTCTGCTTGCGCGCTAGAGGCT
>NC_133773.1:8188922-8270579 GCF_003597395.2 Chelonoidis abingdonii | reverse complement strand
ATAGTTGGGGTTATTTTTTCCATTGTGCATTACTTTACATTTATCCACATTAAATTTCATTTGCCATTTTGTTGCCGAATCACTTAGTTTTGTGAGATCTTTTTGAAGTTCTTGACAGTCTGCTTTGGTCTTAGCTATCTTGAGCAGTTTAGTATCATCTGCAAACTTTACCACCTCACTGTTTACCCCTTTCTTCAAATCATTTATGAATGAGTTGAATAGGATTGGTCCTAGGACTGACCTTTCGGGAACACCACTAGTTACCCCTCTCCATTCTGAAAAATTAACATTATTCCTACCCTTTTTGTTCCCTGTCTTTTAACCAGATCTCAATCCATGAAAGGATCCTCCCTCTTATCCCATGACAACTTAATTTACGTAGGAGCCTTTGGTGAGGGACCTTGTCAAAGGCTTTCTGGAAATCTAAGTACACTATGTCCACTGGATTCCCCCTTGTCCACATGAATGTTGACCCCTTCAAAGAACTCTAATAGATTAGTAAGACACGATTCCTCTTTACAGAAACCATGTTGACTTTTGCCCAACAAGTTATGTTCTTCTATGTGTCTGACAATTTTATTCTTTACTATTGTTCAAAATCTCTGCATCCATTTCCAGCAGGCAAGAGAGTTCACCTTCTTGACAGCTTTCCCTTCAAGGTCTTTAGTTCAGCTGTTAATTGTTATGCTCATTAACAGATCCACTATGAGGAAAAGGAGCCACATTTATATTCTGTCAGCACTTCCCGGGAGGAGCATGCTAAACAAATAAGTTTTTCACTATTTCTCCCTGCCTCCTCGTGATGGCTCAGGTTTGCAGGTGTGCTATAAACCCCAATAAATATAACAGCCATTTAATAACTGATTGCCCCAAGGGATTTATGTAATCTCAGGATTACAAATGCTAATTCCTTTCTCCAGTCATGTTTCTGTATTTATTGATTGGTGAACTGGCTGTAAAACTGATTTAAGCTAATGGCAGCGCACACAGTGGTGGGTGGAATGCCTGTTTGATGACAAAACACTGGTTGGGGGGAGTGATGCTGAGCCAGTATTTGAAACATTTGAAAGGGGAGGGGCTGGGAATCGGAAGTAGTTACTGTCGTTAGTACAATTTCTCTGATAATTATAATTGCCCTTTTTATTGTGCTGCTTCTGCAGTAAAACCTTTCTAGTACAGCACATCTCTCTTCCTCCCGCCTACACTCGCAGGAAACATGCACCCCATTGCAAATATTTCTTTTTCTTGAATATTAATCTACTGCATCATAACCTTCCTCACAGGGCCACTAGACCATTTGGATTTGCGGGCCCGAGACTGGATTTAAGTGGTGGTCAAATGTGCAGCAGAGGCAGTGAAACACAATGGTGCCTTTCTCCTGGAAGGGCTTGTGTTCTACATGCAGATGGGTCTTCCTTAATATTAAAGCCAAGGCACGGGACATGTGGGCTGCCCCCTGGATCAATGAGAGGGAAAGGGACAAAGGCTAATCTGGAAATTCCATGGATGATGACCACCACCACCACCACCACCTTGAAAAACCAGAGGAACAGCTGTGCTTCTCCTACATTCTGACTGAAAAGGTGGAGAGGGAAATTATACCGGTCACTGCCCAGTTGCGTTGAGGTTAGGGAAGAAGAGGCCAGGAGCTTTGTATCCCACAAAGGAGACTGTTGTAATGTAGTTGCCTGTGGTCTCCTTGATCTGAAAAGGAAGGCACCTTTTGATGCCAGCCCCTCACACCCCGTGGCTTGTGGGTGGCGCAGAACCCTGGCACCCTGCACAAAAGATAGCTGCAGAAGGTTGGCACTGGAAGGAGTGAGCTCTCTGCTCTTTGAACAAAAGTACATCAGTGGCCACTGGTGAATTTGCTTCCCCAGGGACTGCTGGGGGCACGATGCCTGTCTTTGTATTACAGGGCATAATGCCTCCAGCCGGTGCTGACTGGTGTCCTCAGCCCCTGTGCACCACAGATTTAGGGGAAACATGTCTCTGTATAAGATAATATCTTGCAAACACAAGTACATTGTAATATTCCAGGACTGTCACTCTGTGTGTCACTCTGAAGCCTAGAATGTCTGTTGAGTCAGAGCAAAGCAATGGCAGCAGCTACAAACATGGTGGAGAGCTCTTTTTGTTCAGAAAATCTGGGTTTCGTGGTCTGCTACCATCCAACGTTTAAGTTTTTAGTCATTTTGACTTTATAAATTACGCCCACGCAGTGTTCAGCTCAGGAAAGCATGTATCTATGCCATACTATGATTCTTCGACCACTGTGATAGCAGCAGTAACACAACCAAGCACCATCCTTACTCTTCAGTTTCTTTGCATGTAACAATTTCATTGGTTGCATGAGAGAGACTGCATATATGGTGGAATTCTTGGCCCAACTGCTAGAGGTCTTCAAAACCACCCATGCAACAGTACAAGTAGCACACACAATAACCCCAAACACGTGCAACTCCTCACTGCAGCACACACTCCTCAGTCACTGCCCACACAAATCAACACAAATCTTCCAGGACTGTCACTCTGTCTGTCTGTCTGTCACTCTGAAGCCGAGATATTCTAAACAGAAAGTGCCCTCAACATGCTTGGAAACAGGATTGGGGCCTCAGAGACATTAACTGAGCCCTGAAAGGGTGAAACTCAAAGCAGTGCAAGGAAGTGCGAGGGAATTTGCTATACGAGTTAAGGAGTGGAAGTGCTCTGCTGATCTACAAGGAAGCCCCAGGTAGCCTGTTAAGCCAGTTTTCCATCAGCTTCCTGCTGTCGGAGTGACATAACCAAGCCACCTGCCAGGGAGACTTGGGACTGCATGTTCTCAAAACTCTTACTGAAGCCCTGAGAGTTATATGGCATGGCAGCTTATTCCGTGAAGGGAAAAGAATCAAGTATGTGGATGAGTTTAATCATCTTTAAATAATTCTTGTAAATTTTTGAAAAAAAACAAAACGTAGAGAATCTTATTGATGCTGGGCCTGAGTTTCAGAAGAGCCAGGGGCTGCTCTATGTTGTTTGCCGCCCCAAGCATGGCACTCAGGCGGCCTTCGGTGGTGTTTCTGCGGGAGGTCCGCCGGTCACACGGATTCAGTGGTGGTTCTGCGGGTGATCTCCTGGTCCTGCGCCTTCGGTGTGCCCCCTGCCGAATTGCCGCTGAAGCCGCGGGGCTGGCGGACCTCCCGCAGAAATGCCGCCGAAGGCTTCCTGACTCCTGCCCTCACAGCAACCGGCAGGCCACCGCCCCCAGCTTGCTCCCCAGAAATGTACTTGGTGCACTGGTGCCTGAAGCTGCCCCTGGTCTGCGCTCAGCACCCTTTGAGAGCTATGAGTGGGCTGAGCACTTGTGAAAATCTGGCCCGCCATGTTTTAATGCGTTATAAACTCAAAGGCACAGCATCACGCTTTTTTCATCCCTCTGTTTAGCTCCCCTCAAAAACAGTAATATAAAGACAACAAGAGTATCAGTTTAACAACAAGGAGAGTTTCAAATACACCTAAGAGATGTGGGAGCACAGAGCTCCTCAAATGGCAATGGGACTTGTGCTCTTAAATTCCTTAAACTATTTTCCCTCTCTTTAAGCTGAGTCTGCTAACTGGCCAATTGCTTGATCATTAGGTCAGAGTGGCAGTATACAGAGCACTCTTTAAACCCGAAAAATGACTTCATTTCCAAAGGCAGCAGTGAAATAAATCCTGATGTGTGGGTTGCTCAGTTTGTTATATTGTGGATATTTTAGTATTACCAATTTAGAATTAATGAACATGGCGGAAGTGCTGTAAATGGTGATTCATAATTTACTGTATGGTATTGCTTACTTTTTTTGATTTGTGACTAGCTACTAAAGAAACATAATTCAAGTTACAGTTATAAGATGTAGACAGATGAAAATGTATGTAGGCTAGTCTATATTTAAAGCAGACTGTGAAGAGCACATCTAATGAGCCATCTTTTTTCTTAAAATAAATGAAATGAAGTTGAACAAACGCAGACTAGAAAACATAAGACATCAATGAGCTACAGTCAGTGTTTGTAATGAAAAATGTGCACTTAATTCCCAAAGCAGAGAATTCAGGTGGTAGAGTATGTGGAATGCCTTTGAAAGAGTTGCATGCCAGCTACATCTGAAAGATACCAAAACCAAATCTACTCGACAACACTGGAACTCCCATCATCTCTGTCAGAGAAATCCTCTCAAAGTGGCTGCTGGAGAACAGCAGACAGTAAGCAGAGTTGAAATGTGTTTCATTCTAATTTCAGAGCTGAACATTCCCCCACAGCTTTATTTGAGAACCAACATTTACAATGTAGCCTTTGTAATTAAAAGATTGAGCCACCCAAGCCCGTCACTTCCCCTTTCTCTATAACAAGCTGCAGCAGGTGACCTCTTGGAAAGGGTGCAGATGTCTACAAGCAATGGCCACTTTCCCATGCATCTTCTCCACTGGAAATACCCCTGCCAGCGAAGCAGAATGGCCAGGGGCAAGTGGCTGCAAGTTTTCAGGCTCTCTGCACTACTGGCCTGCCTACCACACGTGCAGTCTCTCATCTGTGGGGTCTCCAAGCCAGAAGAATGTTCCAGCAGTAACTTAATGTGGAGCATTTTCATCATATGGAATGTTGCCCTGAAAGCTAGACCAGGCCTCTTAGACAGCTATTCCCAGTCACCCCACCGGGTGGGCCCGTTACCCTTTATGGGCGCTCAGTCCATACTCTGCAGCCACAGAAGGGCAAAAAGGGCCATGTTTCTTCAGAGAATCCCACCCCATTTTCAAAGAATTCTGAGACTTACTGGCCCTTGCTTTGGTGTTCAGCTCTCCACAGAGTTGAGTACGGAAGCAGAATAGAGGCATTAGTAGTTATTCCCAAATATGTTAACATATGCTGAATTTTCTTTTCATTTGGCTTTCTTAGTAGCAACTCAGAGCTTCCTGATTTGGAACCAGCAAACGGGCTCGTTCTTTCAGGACAAGAGGAGTGGGCAGTGGACACTGGATAAAGACATTGTCCTTGTCTGCTTTTATTGCAAGTGTACAGTTCCCGCAGATAGAGCTGAATGCCAACATGCACATATGGGCTAGATGCTGCTCTGGGGCCTGAGGCTGATCACTACTCAGGGCCGGCTCCAGGGGTTTTGCCACCCCAAGCAGCCAAAAGAAAACAACCAAGTAAAAAAAACCACACACACATAAAAAGAAAAAGCCGCAATCACGATCTGTGGCAATTCAGCGGGAGGTCCTTCGCTCTGACCGGGGGTGAGGGACCCTCCGCCGAATTGCCGCCGAATAGCTGGACCTGCTGCCCCTCTCTGGAGGGGCCGCCTCAAGCACCTGCTTGCTAAGCTGGTGCCTGGAGCCGGCCCTGTCACTACTGCTGCTGTCCAGGTCGCAGTTCCCAGTGGTTGTTTTTCCCGTCTGATTTAAGGTTGAGTTGTGCTGTGAGGGCACAGCCCTGTGGTGAGAGTAGCGCGGAGGGCAGCACTGTCTCAGGGACACAGGTTGCCTCCCGAGCCCTGTGCTGCGCAGCGGGAGCACGCCTGCTGTTGCATGACTTTACTGCCCTTATACACTGATTGAACACTGTGGGTTGGTGCAATGAGTAGTGGAGAGGGTCAGGATCATGATTCCCTTTGGAGTCCTGGATGCCCCCAGGGCTGCACAGAGGGATGGGAGGGGTACTTGGTCCTTTCACAGGCTTGGCCCATCATGGTACCTTGGAAAGGGCCAAGAGCAACCAGCTCATCAGACAGATCATTAGATTGGAGTGTCCCTGCATTTACCTGTAGAAGCCTTGCCAGGGTAACTGGCTGACTCCAAACTTAATTTTGTGCCAGGGTCTCAGTTCTCAGTCTGAACTGCTCTTGAGCCCCAAGTTTAACTAATGGAACAGAAAGCGACTTGCACGCATGACTTAAAACCAGCTCATCAGAGGGACCAGATTCAGTATGATGGATTGGGGGGAGGGATGAGCAATAATTACACTTTAAAAAAATGATTATCAGAAGATAATTAATCGTGAACATTAAGATTATCCGATTAATCTTTGCCGGCTGGCTGAGTCTCAAAGGCTGCCAACATCAGAACGGAAGTAGCGTCTAAAAGGCAGCGGTTGGAGTGGGGGAGGCAGCAGGAGGTGCAGGTGTGAGCAGAGATAAAGGGACGGGGTTGGGGGGGTCCAGAGCACTCAGTGTTGCTCTAACTATGCGCTGGTGAGAGTTTTACCACTGACTTCTGGAGGTCAGAGGTCAGCACTTTGAAAATCCTCCTAACAAGACAGATGGGTGTTTTAACCATAAATATGTAACTAGCAAATTACGTCACATTGTCAGAGTGCCTGAAGCAATGCTGCTGGTGCAGCCTGGAGAGAGAGAACAGAGATCCAGGGTCACATTTTCAGAAGTGTCTCCAGGCTTGTCTACAGGCAGGGGTGGGAATCCACCCCACACAGGCTGACGTCACTAACTGTCCATGTGGACCATGCTGTTGCTCATTAGTGCGCTTTGACATAGAGGGCCCCATCAGAGCGCATTGATGAACAGTTAATGCATGTCACAGTTAGTGTGTGGCAGGCTAGTGTGCAGTAGATTCACACTCCAGCTTGTCATGGACTAAATGTTCATGTAGACAAGCCCTAAGTGACTTAGGAGCTTAAGTTCCTTTTTCAGAAATGATGTAGACACTTGAAAGTCAATGGGGCTTAGGCTACTAAGTCACTTGGGTGCTCTTGAAAATATTACTCAAAGTCTAGGAAATGAAACAATTAAGAGACCATAGATATTTTTCTTTACAAGCTGTTGAAACTGACTATTATTCCAATGCATGAGCCCAGTACTAAATTTGCTGACATCAATGGGCATTTTGCTGCTGACTTCAGTGGGAGCAAGTCTGAGTCCCTCGTTTGGGATTGGAAAAAGGCGTTACAGAAAACTAAAGGCCTATGCAGTGTTATGCCTTTTCATCCTGGCCTCTCTTCACATACATTTAATAGCTCTTGTTCATTATGCTATTTACTTCTCTATACGAGTTAGCATTGCCGTCCTTGTTTTAAACATTGTGCGTGGGACTTGTCCCACCCTACAGTAGACACCTCACAGACTTTATCTCTGTCTCTTCCACTCCCTGTTGTGTGCGCCTCCCTTTTCTCCTTCCACCCAATCTCCTCACTGCTGGAACAGCTGGGGCAGCATTCCTGTGGTTCTCCAGTTCTCCTGTCTCTTCTGCCTGGCCCTACCTCTTAATTTCCCCTTCCTTTGCTGATCAGTGTCCCCCCCTCCGCCCCCGTAATTGTGCTACTTCAGTCATCACAGTGCACTGAGGATACAGTTTGTATGAGAGATGCTGTAGCAAATATAAATGTATTGGATCATGTCCCTTTGGCAGGCCTTGTGCTTCAACTGAGTGCACAGTGCGTGTCGTTGTTTATGTCAGGCTAAAGGATCTGTGGTTCAGTTTGTCCCAGGATGTGAGGCTACTGTCAGTACATAGTGTGCTACGTATTCTCCAGTTAAATATGTTTTGACAACTCTGAGTGGCTATGATGTGTGTCCAAGGCATGTGTTGCACCTTTTGTTCAGCCACAGTTGCTTTCCCACTCATCACTCTCTGATCTGGCATGTGTTCTTGGGCCCAAAACTGGCGGCAGCTCTGAGAGCCATGTGGTGCCTGTGTGCCTCCCCAGAAGAAATGTCATTTTGCACTGCTAGGCAGGTTACTCAGTTAAGTCTACCCACCGTCAGGTTTCCCTTCTTTTGACCCTGAGACTGCACTCCTATTCCTGTTATTTCATTAGTTGTCCCCCAAAATGAATTGGTTTCCAGGTCCTGTAGATCCTCCTCTTAGGCTGGGGGATGGGGATCCTTTAGCAGTGGCCGGGCTTCCGCCCTCCCACTTCCTGGAACCCAATAGGATTAGCTTAACTTGTTTCGCAACCCCCTTTGTCCTGCTGCCTTTCTACATTTACTCCACCTTGAGATCAGGGTGTAGTGGAGTTGTTGCAGATGTGCCTCATCCTTACAGGGTCTTTTACGTTACTTTGGACTCGGCTTTACAATTTACTTTGTAAATTAATGCAGAGGAGGATGAATTACAAAAAAATGAAAGGCATTGTAGCTTACTCTGTCTTAGAAAACTACTGCTTTCAGCAGTCTCGAGGTGTTCTGCCAGCTGATCTCTCTGAGGCCATAAGCGTAGACGTTTTTGTGGGTAACTAAAATATACAGATTTATCAAAGTACATACTTAAAAAAACAAATGAGGAGTTGTGGATTTCAGGAGATTCGGTAGGGCCTGGGGGTAGCTGTAAGAGGAGAACGGCAGTCACGGGGAGTGTTGCTCTAAGAGGATTCAAAAGACCATTTTGACAACCATGCATTTCAGAGGTACCTGCAGAACCACCAGACAATGAACAACTCTCCAATCCATTTGGCAAAGCTTTGGAGTCAGCCAGATTCCACTTAAGATACATAATGGCATTTCAGTGAGCGATGTCATATTAAGGTTCAGCACAGACACAGCTGGGCCCCAAATTCAGCATCCAGATGAGGAAAGCTGGAAGGTCAGTGACTGGTTAGTAGGTAGTATGGCAGGGAGGTCTTGAAGATGTCTACAGACTGTCAGCTACTTCCACACTAAGACCCTGATTCAGCAAAACATTTAACTTTGTCAGTGGGACTTAAGCACAGTCTTAACATTAAACATGTATTGAAGTGTTTTACTGTATTGGGCCGAAGGTCCCTTTCAGAATGACAGCTCATCTCCAATCCTATCTATTATTTTAATCCCCCACCCCAGGGGACATTTGGGGCCAGATTCTGCAACCCTTAGTTTTCTTAAGAAGCTCTTACTTCTTAAAGCAGCCCTGTGGATTTCTTTGGGAACTATGTATGATATGTATCATTCAGTGAGTGTGAGTGGGTGGCAGAATCTGGTTTCATTATCTTGTGTGCCATATTAAAACTTTGTAATTAAAAGGAAAAAAATAGTTTCAAGGCATTATTTTTTCATATAATCTCTCTCAACAAATGTATCTTTCTGAAAGAAGTCGTCAGCACTGAGTATATCTCTGCACAGAAGGAGAAACAAACACTGGGTATGACATCAACTTCATTCTTTCTCAGGCTTGAGAGATAACAATATAAAACATGACATTTAACATCAGGCTTTTCTAAATGCTTCCTGATAATTGTGAAGGATCCCTTTGTTTGAACCAGTCACTTTCACAGCTCTTCTGCAAAAACTTTGAAGGGGAAGATGGAGAGAGACGACCCCTCCCACCTGGTTTGGCAAATTGCACAATGGGGTCAGTTTAGCATTGTGCCTTGCCTTGACAGTGACATGGTGCAGGCGTTGGTTGGTAAGAGGAATGGTTTACGCTGCTCCAGTCCTTGTTCTTTTTTCCCCCATCAGAACCAGAAATGAGCAGGTTAATTATCACAAACACACAAACTTGTGCTAAGGTTTATGGTTGCTTCAGATTAAGTGGGTGGGGATTTCATGGTTTTGAGAAACAACATAGGGTGCCTATTACCATCGCATACCATGCTAAGGAGTATTGTCTCATTATTACCTTGAGCTCTCCCTGCCTGTTTGCTGTGTCCACGTGCTGTCTCTTAGATTGTAAGCTCTTCAGAACAAGGTCTGTGTGCTTTTGTTAGATGTGTACAACATACAGTGCAGTGGGGCCCAGATCCATTATTGTGGCTCCTAAAGGCAACCATAATTAGCATGGGAGAAACATTTTGATTCAGTGTGGGGTGCCACATGAACTAAAAATATACCAGCAGCACTGTCAGGCAGCCACATGTGACAAGGTTTCCTTTTGGTGGCAATGTATATTGGGCCCTTCATGTATTGTCAGGGTTATTTGTCAGCGTAAGGGCATGAAGTCAATGTAGGAGTTTTCTTCAAATTAAAATAAAAGTTCTCTTAGTTAAAGCAGGGCTTTATTTCAACCATACAATGAATGGCAGCTATTACTTATGCGATACTAGGTGCTAGATGCCTCATTATTCTAGGTGCTATAGGTACATATGGAGAGAGACAATCTCAGCCCCCAAGAACTTTTGATCTAAATAGGACAGCTACAAGGTGGGAGGGGAAATGAAGACACAGAAAGGAGATGTGACTAGACTAATGTCAAAATAGCAAGCCAGTGGCAGAAAGAGAAATTGAATGGAGGTCTCCTGAGTCTGAGGCCAGTGCCCTACCCACAGGGACACTCTCCAACAGTAGGACACAACAAAATAATGGATTAGGTAAGAAGAACCCTTGCAGTTTCAGGGAATTAGACGAGGAGTAGGATTTGGAATATAGTGTAACTTGTATTGGAGGGAGTCTGGAGACCCCTTGCCTCTTAAGGATCATCTTGAATTCTTAGGGTACGTTCATACTATCCACCGGATCGGCAGGTAGTGTTCGATGTATCGGGGATCAATTTATCACGTCTCATCTGGACGCGATAAATCAATCTGCTAATCTACGCCCATATTCCACCTCGGCACGAGGAGTAAGCGCAGTTGACGGGGGAGCCGTGGCAGTCGTCTCACCGCCGTGAGGACGGCCAGGTAATTTGAACTAAGATACTTCGACTTCAGCTACGCAAATAGCATAAGTTGTGTATCTTAGTTTGGAACTCTCCCCCCCACCCCCAGTGTAGACCAGCCCTTAGATTCAAAGTAAAAATGCAAAGTGAAACTCAGGTTTCAGGATGACCCCATGCAAAGCTATAAACCCAGAAAAGGATGTTGTAGGTTATATTGGATCACAGACTGAATATGAATCAACAGTGTGATGCTGTTGCGAAGAATGAACCATGCCAAATCAACCTAATTTCCTTCTTTGACAGGGTTACTTGCCTGGTGGACATGGGATAAGCAGTTCATGTAATATACCTTGATTTTAGTAAAGCTTTTGACACAGTCCCACATGACAGTCTCATAGACAAACTAGGGAAATGTGGTCTAGATCAGTGGTTCACAAAGCCGGTTCGCCGGTTGTTCAGGGAAAACCTCTGGTGGGCCAGGCCGGTTTGCTTACCTGTCGTGTCCACAGGTTCAGCCGATCGTGGCTCCCACTGGCCCCGGTTCACTGGTCCTGGCCAATGAGGGCTGCAGAAAGTGGTGGCCAGTACATCCCGTGGCCCATGCCACTTCCTGCAGCTCCCACTGGCCTGGAGCAGCGAACTGCGGCCAGTGGGAGCCGTGATCGGCCGAACCTGCGGATGCAGCAGGTAAACAAACCGGCCTGGCCTGCCAGGATGCTTACCCTGAACGACCGGCTTTGAGAACCACTGGTCTAGATGAAATTATAAGGTGGGTGCAGAATTGATTGAAAGACCATACTCAAAGTGCTGTCAGACTGGGAGGATGTATCTGGAGGGGTCCTGCAAGGGTGAGTCCTGGGTCCTGTACTATTCAATATTGTCATTAATGGAGTGTTGAGTATGCTTATAATATTTGTAGGTGACACCAGGCTGGGAGTGATCGCAAATACTTTGAAGGAGAGGACTAGAATTCAAAATGACCTTGACAAATTGGAGAATTGGTGTGAAATCAACAAGATGCAGTTCAATAAAGACAAGTGCAAAGTACTTCATTTCGGAATGAAAAATCAAATGCACAACTACAACCTGGGGAATAATTGGCTTAGTAGTAGTAATGTGGAAAAGGATCTGGGTGTTATAATCGATCACAAACTGAATGAGTCAACAATGTGATGCAGTTGCAAAAATGGTAATATCATTCTGGGCTGTATTCACAGGAATGTTGTATGTAAGGCACAGGAGGTAACTGCCCTCCTCTACTCAGTGCTGATGAGACCTCAGCTGGAGTACTGTGTCCAGTTCTGGGCACCCCACTTTAAGAATAATGCAGAAAAATTGGAGAGAATCCAGAAGAGAGCAATGCAAATGAGTGGAGATTTGGAAGACCTGATCTGTGAGGAGAGGTTGAAAGAAATGGGCACGTTTAGTCTGGAGAAGAGAAGGTTAAGGTGGGAACTGGCAAGTTTTCAAATGTGTAAATGATTGTTATAAAGAGGACGGGGTCAATTGTTCTCCATCTTCACCAAGGGTAGGACAAAAATAAGAGTCATAGAAGTAGGACAAATAGTTTGCAACAAGGTTGATTTACTTTAGAGATCAAGGAAAACTTTCTACCTCTTAGGATAGGTCAGTAACGGAGCAGGTTACTAGGGAGGTTGTGGATTCCCCCTTACGGGACGTTTCGAGAATGGATTAGACAGACAGCTGTCAGGGATGATCTAAGGATACTTAATCCTGTCTCAGCATGTGGGTGGGCAGCGGGAATGACTTGCTGAAGTCCCTTCCATCCCTACTTTTCTATGATCCCACCTCAGCACTGATGAGGAAGCAAGGGCTATCTGAATTTATGGCCCTCGCTTGAGAGATGTGAGAACCTCAGTGTCACATTATCCAGGGTACAATCTGGACCGATGAACAGCTGTGTCCCCTCTCTTCTCCAACCTGGGGTACTTTTTACACTGCTTTGCTGTGAGAGCAACCACTCCTGGTCTGCTCACACACAGCCTCCAGAATGTAAATTACACCCAGAGTGCTACAACCATCCAGCCCTGAATTACACTGCAGAGCAACACCAGCAAATTCCCAGTCCCAGACTTTTCCCCCAGCAATGTGCATCTTGTACTGCCCAGCACTTTCCTGGACAGTACAAGCTGATCTTATTAATAGAAAACGGTATGCACAAACCTTGTTATCCCAAATGGAGTTTCCCAAACAATTCAAGTGTATTAACTACAAAAGTTTATTAACTACAAAAGATGTATTTTAAGTGACTACAAGTAATGAGGCATAAAAGTCAGAATTAGTTACAAGAAAATAAAAGGAAATCGTAACTAATGCCTAACTTAATAAGCTAGAATGAATTTAAAGCAACAGTCTCCCTCCCCACATGTTTTAGCAGTCTTACTGGCTGAACCTTTCAGTCAGGATCCCTCTGTGACGTTACACTCCATGTTCTTTATGGAAATATGCATAAGATATGGATATGGCAGAACTGAGATATACTTTATGCAATATGGCTCATCTAAGATATCATTGGAAAGGTTATGATTTACTGAATGTGATTATCCAATTTGTATGCCTTTATTACTTCTGTATCTGAAGTTAGAAATATTGACCACATATCTGTATTTCAAATGTGTTACTTTGGGTGTTACCCACAACTAGCCCTTCAGATACAAAAATGGAAACATGAGACAGAGCTAATGGGCTATTAGCAAAGACAATGGACCCTGAAAGAGCTTAGTCTTCCTGTGGACACTCCAAACAGCCTGCGAGTAATCGCTGCTATGAGCCTGCAGAGACATGGGTCTGAGTCACCTGGTGCTGGACCCCATCCGCTAGAATGCCAGGGTTTTTCCACTGAAGGCAAAAGATATAAGGCAGGGGAGTGACATCATTGAGGTTCTCCTCTGCTTCCCTGCCTGAAGAGACACTGGGAAACAGCTGGAAGCAGGAACTGAAGCGGGGGTGTGGGGGAAGAGTTGAGCCCAGTCTGGAAGGGTGTCTAGCCTGTGAGTAATAGTACCTGATGTTTCAAGCTGCAGACCAGTGCAGATGGGTTTCAAGACTCTCTGTAATCTGCCTGTGACAATACACCTCTACCCCGATATAACACGACCCAATATATCACAAATTTGGATATAACGCAGTAAAGCAGTGCTCTGGGGCTGGGGAGGGCAGGGCTACGCACTCCAGTGGATGAAAGCAAGCTCGATATAATGCGGTTTCACCTGTAACGCGGTAAGATTTTTTGCTCCTGAGGACAGCGTTATTTCGAGGTAAAGGTGTATTTGGGGTGAGAAATTACTAGTTGTAGCCAGTTTCTTTAATGAATCAAGCTTAGTTTGCATGTTTTGTTTTATTTGCTTAGTAATGTGCTTTGTTCTGTTTGCTATTCCTTTAACCACTTAAAATCTGCCTTCTATAGTTAATAAAATTTCTTTTGTTGATTATTAAACCAAGTTTGTTCAATTTCTAAGGGGGAGGAGGGACAAGAAGGTGTGCATATCTCTCTCCATGTTGAGGAAGAGGGAGAATTTTATGAGCTTGCGCTGTGCAGATTTTTCTATACAGAGCAAGACAGTATTATTTTGGGTTTATCTCCCAAAAGGGGTGTGCACATGAGGGCTGGCTGAGTCCTCTCATATAATGCTGACTTCAGTCTGTCTCTGCAGCTGGGTGTGGCCCTACCTGTGTGTGTGTATGTGCTGCAAGAGGCTGGAGAGCCTAATTCAGTGAAACCGGGAGAGGGAATCCAGGCTGGTGTAGCAGGAGAGGCTCAGTGAAACACCGGTACATCAGGTGGCATCCTAGATGCAGGGAAGGGGGTCGTGTTCAACATGTCACACCCTCCCCCAGTCCAAAGCTGTTTCCTTTGTTCTTCAGGTGTTGTGGATGCTGTGGAGAGAGAGAGAAAGGGAGGAAAACTTTGGGACATCTCCTCTCTTACGGTCTGTTCTCTTATTAGAGAATCATCTGTATCTGAGGTTCAGGAGACAGAAAGTCTGTGTGGATGGGAACTCCCAGTTCTTTCTTTGTCATCATGTAGATTTTCATCCACATCCTCTTTCCTGCCAAGGAATGGCCACTTAATCAGACAATAGTTTGATTTTGTTGACACCTCGCTGAGGCGTCAGCTAACCTTTTGTTTCTGTGGAACTGGTTTGTGACTCTTGCACGTCTTTAGTAATATCATATAGTAGAACCCTATGACTTTACATATGATGTAGCCACACATATTTTACCAGGACAATAATGATCAGTAAATCATGAGTTTTCAAGTACCGTCTCACCAGACATACTTTGGATGAAATTTATCATGATCTTGTAAAAGGGGTGAACATATAGGTTGTTACATTCAATGAACCTTTCAGTGGTTGAGTTTTAGATTTTAGTGAATCCTGAAAGCAGGTCAGTTTAGTGCAAATTTTTGTAACAAAAACACACACACTATTTACAATCCTTTAATTTTCACTTTGGACTGTAGACCTCTCCTGAGTCTGGAATAAATAGTGACCATAAATCAGCCCCCAGAAATGAGCCAAACTCAACAGAGTCACTCTTTTTCATAACTAGCCAGTCCAAATTAAATGATCCTGTTGACCTGTCTCTTTCTTTCTCTCAGAGAGACCTTTATGATGTTGCACAGATATAATCAGCACTTAACAACCCAAGATGAAGAAAGAAATCAATTAATACTTTTTCTCCTTTCTTTTGGAGACTTCTACCACCTTCGCTGTCGTGGTCTCCCCTGCTTTCAGGTCTGGATTCTGCCAGGATTGCTCTCATTGAGTGGTATCTTGCTCCACCATGGGTTCCTGCATAATCAGTAGGGGCTACTTGCAGTGTCAGATGGTCAGGGCGTGGTAGAGCTTAGCCCGGAGGTAGTACAGGTGCACAGTAGAAAGAATAACAGAGGGGTCTCATTGGACCAAAGCTGAAAAGAAAGTGACCACTGGTAAAAGCCGCTGTGCACTAGTGGATTAACTGGGAACCAGGAACTCCTGAATTCAGATCCAAGCACTGACACTGATTTCCTGGGCGGTCTTGTGTATATTTCCTAACTTCTCTGTCTGTTTCCCCACCTTTAAAGTAAGTATAATTACCTACATTATAGGGGAGTTGTGAGAATGACTTGGCTATAAATGTTTGTACAGCACTACAGAGACTCATAGAGTCTAAGGCCAGACAGGACCATTAGATTATCTAGTCTGAGCTCCTGCATGACATGAGCTGGAGAATTTCATCCAGCTGCTCCTGTTTTGAGCCCAATTACTTGTGTTTCAAAGATGTACAACAGAAATGCTATATATTTATTATTGTTTATTATCAATATTATAACTGATCCTAGTATCCATAATCATCTTAGTTAATCTTTGTGTCATGCCAGCATCGTGAGGTCCCCAATCAGAGATAGGGCCTCATTGTGCTAGGAGCTGTACACATACATAGCGAATGATAATCCCTGCCCTGAAGAGGTTAGAATCTAAGTATACGACATGGGACAGCAAGTGGATACAATTGTGGACAAGGGACATGCAGGCCAATAGTGAGATTATTATAAGTAGTGTAATTAGTTGTGGTCACAACACCCCAATAGACTAAAACTACTTCCTCAATCTCTTTCTTTAACATTGTCAGTGCCCCTGAAAATCATGTTTTTTGTACACTCAGCACAACATCCAAGTTTGCTGTAAGTATAAAAGGTTCCATTTGTCATCACAGTACAAAATGCCATGCTAGATCTCAGTGCTAGTGTCAGGATTTATGATCTGCCCGGTCTTCACCACTGTCATCTACTTCCCTAGTTAGCTTTGTGCATAGGGAGGACTCCAATACCTGATATTCCTGGTGGAGTGATGCATTGAAGAGGAGGATGACAGGGCAATTTCCTTCAATAACTTTGGAAAATCTCATTGAATTAGATTCAAGTATCTTTGGAGTCCATTTCATTAAATAAGAACAGCCATACTGGGTCAGACCTAAGGTTCATCTAGCCCAGTATCCTGTCTTCCATCAGTGGCCAATGCCAGGTTCTTCAGAGGGAGGTCGCAAAGTTTCATGTGTTATTGTAGGCTCTGGGAGATGTTATGAACTTCAAAGGGTTGTACTGAACAATGGCTGACAAGAAGGGACTTTTGGACAACAGTACCAAGTGCTTTGCTTGGGGGATCTCTAGTGGGAGGTGAATGCACCAGTTTTGGTTATGCAGAAACTCCGGGTCTTGGAGCTATGTCCTAAGGATGGAGCCATTGTCGATGGTTTACCCCTTTCCGGAATCTGAAGCTCAACGGTCCGCACTGTGTAAAGGAAAGACGGACAAGCATGGGGCTGCTTGTTCTGAGCTGAGGCCATTATGAACTTATAACCACAGGAAAAAGCTTGGGTGGGATTTGAAGGACTGACGCCTGCAGGACTCTTGTTGGGTTTGGGGTTGATCTCTGGTGTGTAGCAGAACCATGTAGTCAACACTGAAACCCAGGATCTTCAGGCAATGCCTTGGGACAGCCCCTCTGGATTCTAGATCAGGACTTCAAGATAACAAAAGAAGAGCCTGCTGCCAGGAAAGCCACCCCAGGGTCCACCTTGAGCATAGTGCATGCAGACCACATATTGAGTGAGTGGTGTGTGAAACTCGTATAGTGCAGACATGTGACACGAAGCTCAACCCAAGCTATCAGGATGGTAGTGCCTTTATTTAAAGAGTGCCTGGTAACTGGTGAAAGTACACACCTTGGTAGCATAGTCATTCCCAACAATACATTGGGAGAGCTACTGCCCAGAAGGGGTAAATATTTTGAACACTAGATATGTCTAGTTCTGAGCTGATGATCACCCAAAATCCTGTTGTTGTCCAGGCCTTTTCATTTATGTCTGTAAGGTGTTTGCATTTAATTATGTGCTCTACAGGCTGAGGAAGAGGGTAAGACCTAGGAAGGCAATTGCTTCCTCAGTTAGAATGAAATATATGTCTAGCCTTAGGAACTATGTTTTTTTTTATAGAAACTCTTCTGATTTTTAAAATAAGAAAAGGATAAGGGGGAGACAGATATTTAGAACCAAATCTAGGTGGTCTATAGGTCCAGAGCACTGAGGAGTTCAGCAGCTCTGAAAATCAGTCTCTTGTTAAAATTTAGCTTTATGATTAAAAGCTCTTTGCTTTATTCCATACAAAATTAATGTTATTAATTTGCACATCTAGGGATTGCATCCACATATATTGAATGTATATTGATATTTTTATTCTGTGATTAAAATAGCTCTGCCTCTTTATTCTACTTCGGCATAATTAAATAGTTAGCTATCCTGTACAGCATTTGGTAATTCATCCCCTTACCTAAGCTTTACAATCTTTCTTTTTAATTAATTAAGGCTGAAGCCCGCTTGCCTTGAAATCAGTGAGAGTTCTGCCATTAACTTGGATGGAATTAGGACTTTAGTGTTACCACTGACTTCAGTTGGCTCTGGCTTGGGCCTTCCTAGGATGCTTTGAAATTAGGAAGTGCTATATCCATTGGAGGGTCAGTATTATTATGGATAGACAGACTCGTGCTAGCCCTGTTTGAGCTAGTGCACTCAAAGGAGCAGAATGTAGGTTGCAGCTCGGGCAGCAGCTCAGGCTCTCAAGCCCAGCCTACCCCCTTGGATTGATCTCAGAGGGCTGCCCTGAGTCTCTGCCGGAGCCACAACAGCCACACTGCTATTTTCAATGTGCTAGCTCAAGCAAAGATCTGTTGATGCAGCTGAGAGGCTTGCTCCGAGCTGCAGTGTAGACAGTACCCTCTATGTGCTGCTTCGACAGTGCAAATCAGCCCTCAACCCAGTTTAAAGACTCCTAGGGGTACTTCCCTGGAGCGGGGGATTCCTCTGGTGCTGAGGGAACACTGTAGCATCTCCTAGCATCTCCCTTTTTTGTTCAGATGCTGCAGCTAGGGCTGGTGGTACAGTTGCATGGCTAGATGCTGGAGCAACTCCTTGGAAGCTCAGGGCAACAGGTGCAAAGTGGACTGAAGTGTTGCCTACTCTTTCAGTTTTATCACAAGTCATGTTATTTGGTGTTTTCCTTAAAGCCCCAACTTCTGGAATCACATGATTACATGAGAATCTCCACTTAAAATACACACGTGCACGCACACACACACATACACATTAAAGACAAACATCCCAGAATGTATCATTATTTTAAAAATCTAATGATTTTTGAGGCCAGACTAGTATTTTTTGAACACTCAGGGTTGAGAATACTGAGAGCAGCTTTGAGGCTGCTCTACATTATACGGTGGGGCGTGGCTCACAGACCAAGGACTGAAGGAGAGTGAAGTTGGCATAAAGCTACCTTTGCACTACTTCTTCCTGATCTGCATTAGGTGCAAAAGGCTGGACCTGAGAACTGGACCCTTAATTATTCCAAACTTTGTGTGGTTCTGATTTTTGTGCATCTTCCATTCTGTTCTGAGAAATTAAAACCAAATAAATGATTGGTTTAGATATCTTGTGAAATATAACACCTTTCCAAAATAATCAGGGAAGCTAGTTATTAAACTCACCCCTTTATCCATGGCTTTAAGGTTGTTACCTTAATTAAGATAGGAGAGGTGTATGGTTCAATCCAGATATTCATGAGCTATGTTGGTGGTTTTGTAGGGTTTCATTAGAAGCGATATAACTTAAAAAAAAAAAACGAACAAAAAAACCCAACAACACTGTTTACTGGTGGTCAGTCCACCCATGGGTGATAGGTTTCATCATTATGTGCTGGCAGAGAATTTAAAACCAACAGATCTATTCCTTGTGGAGATAAAGCTCTTGCAAGTGGCTAATTATCAACTCATCTGTTTTGATGTTAACATCGTCTTAGCCTCTGAGAAGCAACTATTTTAAAACACTCTTGTGTCAAGAACTTGGGACTATATCCCTGTGCTTGTTTACTGGCTTGGCAGGCTTGTAGTCAGGGGATGATAGAAAGGTGCAGACATTTTACAAAGTTAGCCCACATGTCAGTGGACATATTTATTTCACTATTTATAGAGTTGGATTTCCATGTTGAAGGACTATTACCTCCTCCTGTACAAACACAGGTCACCCTTGCAACTCTACCCATTAGAGCATCATGCTAGTTGCAGAGAAATAAGAGAGGAGGATTTGCACACTTATACCTCCCTTCCACCTGCACTACTGGGTCTTGCATTGGGGTGGGAAATGGGAATAAACAGCGGTTCTGTGCTGAAATAAGGTTTTGCGTGGTTGGCCTGCATTGCAGTGGTGTTTGACAGATAGCCTGCAGTGTGGGATCTGCTGTGCATTTGCAATGCTGCCATGACATTAAGAAAGAGCGGCGGAGATGTGAGTTTTTGTGGAACAAAGGTCAGTAGTTTTATCAGACACCAGAACAATCAGATAGGATAGGCATGCAATCCAAGTTCTATTCTGAGAGCTACAGAGCTGTTCATTCTCCTAACATTACACACAATTTGCAGGTGGCACTACTCCTAGTCCGTACATTTGCTGATGCTAAACTCTGCAGAGAAAGGGCTCTGCTTTCTTCTATGACTTGCTCAGTTCCAAACACACTGTTGGCACTTAAAAAAATTATCTGCTATGAAGAGGACTCAAAGGGTCACGTCATCTCCCTACCAGCCTACCTGACCTGCAGAGAGATCTCTTGCCATCAAAACATGCGTGAGTGGAAGATGTTAGATAGGTGTGTTCCCAGTGGGGCAATGATAGGTGATACTCCCATTCTTCCAAAAATGTCACCAGCAGTGTCACCACCTGCCACATCTCTCTCTGACCCAGTTTGTGAGATCTCGCAGTTGCAAAAGACATTGAGAGCTTCCCTTCAAACCCAGCCAGGAATACCTGCTGGCCATGGAAAAAAAAATATTTTATAGCTTCTTCCAGACCTCAGTAATTCTACCTCTGTTCGATTCATGAAGTATTACCTCCCTCAAGATACAATGGCATCTGCCCGGCCTCCTTTGTACTTCAGGTTAAGTGGAGCTGGATGAGGCCAGTGCCTTTCCAATGACAGGCTTTTTGGGCTCCACGCCCAGCTGAAAGCTGCAGTCCCACTTGGACTCTCTCTTTCCAGCCCCAGGCACAATTCTGAGGCTGCAGCTCCACATTGCTAGTGGCCACCTGACTCCTGGGAAGAGATAATAATGCCAAGAGAAAAACAGACACATGGCACAAAACAGAGTGAACAAGGAGCTCCTCAGAAGATGCACAATACCATCCCCCCACCATTTGTGTCTCCCAAACTCCCCTAGCCGCTTAACATTGTTACCCAAATCCAACAGATTTCCAAACTGACTGGGGGGACTCAAAAGGAAACTATGGCTATATGAAACACCATGGAGAAATAATACCTTGTGATGAGCTGTTCAGCCTCTGTGTACAGTGCAGAGCCTGACATCCAAGGGAGCTGCACCAGAATTCACACAACCCATTAGTCAGTCTCTGAAAAACACAGTAGTTTCACTTGTATCCTCTTGTCATTAATTTTTTGTCCAACCATATCCTTGTGCTAGATTCCCTGCCAAACTGAGCAACCATGTGTCTCATATATGTCATAAACTTCATCTTCTCTTCCATTATCCCCACATCTTCTCCTTGTTCTCTTCCTCCTTGTGTGTCATGTCTAATCTTAGCTATTTCCGGCTAAGGACATTTCCTCTGCAAGCAAAGCAGCTTGTGCGTTTTGAGAGCTGTATAATAAAGAATTATTAGTCGTGTCCCTCCCACTCTAAAAGCTGCAAAGAAAGTAAAAATAAACACTGAATGGAACAAAAGATAATCAAATCTTGATGAACAAACCCACAAGCAGTTAGCAGAGTAACTATAATGTCTCCAGACATCTGTCCTCTCTCCTCTGCCAACTCTCCATATGGCTTATCGTTTGTATGCTGAAGGCAAAGAGGAAATCCCCCATGAAATGTATTGCTTTGTTTGATGGGTCCATGCTCTGCCTGATCATTGCCATGATAAAACCCTGAAATTGGCCTTCTCATGCTTAGAGTGATGGAACACTTCATCACACCAAAACCCGTCACAGGCGAAGAGCCCAGAAGGTATCTGGTATCGCAGCAGAGTCCAAGCCTGTGCAGGGGATGGAGCAAGCGGTGAGCACAACTTTGTTTGCAGGGAAATTTACCACCCATAGAAAAACCCAGATGGTTGGAATCAACTGGGGATACAGGTAACAGCCAGAATATAGACTTGTATTGCAGATATCCATCTATGTCTTTTCCCAGCCACGGAGTCCAAAGACCGACGTGATCTGCTACTCCTCCAGCCTGCCCCTCCTGCAAAAGCAGGACACTGTAAGGTACTGTTTGTGTTTTAAGACTCCCAAGTTCTACTGCACAGAACTAACGACAGCAACAAGAAGGAAGTATAAAAACAATAGCTGGCTAGAAAGAGAGACATTTTTAGTTTCTCCAAAAAAAGTGACTGTTTTTCTCAGAATATCTAGAAATGTGAACATTTTTGACCAGTTATACTGCAAAACCTATGTGATATAGTGACACACATAGAATCATAGACTATCAGGGTTGGAAGGGACCTCTAGAGATCATCTAGTCCACCCCCCTGCTCAAAGCAGGACCAATCCTCAGGCAGATTTTTGCCCCAGAACCGTAAACGGCCCCATCAATGATTGAGCTCACAACCCTGAGTTTAGCAGGCCAATGCTCAAACCACTGAACTCTCCCTCCGTTCTGATTGTGTCTTGCACTATAGTTTATCATGTTGTGTTAGACCTTTAAAAACATAAGAATTGCCAGACTGGGTCAGGCCACTGGTCCATTTTTTCCTAAGTCCTCCCTCCAGTAGTGACCAGCATCAGAGAAAGAAGCCAAGCACTGGGCTGATATGAGATAACCTGCCTCCAGGGGATGTTTCCTCTCAATGTTTCGGTTTCTGCTATAAATCTCTAATTTATTTCGACATCTATAAAATTTAAAACACTGTGATGCTCTTGGCCTTGTAGAAGTCTTGTGACAATGAGTTCCACAGTCTAATTGTGATTTATTTGAGAAAGGTAATTCCTTTTAGCAGTTTTGAATTTACCCTGTTTAAAATTCATTGCGTGCCCCCTTGATCTTTTCTTATGACACTATGACTAACAGTTCCTCTTCTACCTTCTCTACACCATTCACTATTTTGTATACTTTTATCACCCCTTTTAACATTGTTTTAAATGCACTGTTTGTTCCATGAGTTTACAATGAGCTATGTGCTGCAGTAGTGCATTTTGCTTATTAGAAAAGGCATCTATAACTCACTCATGCTTTGACAGTCATTAATTACTGGCTCCCTTTTGGGCCTGTTGGATAAATAGATTTCACTCTTACTTCTGTTTTCCACAAGCAGTGATGTTCTTCAGGTCTGTCATTCCCCTCCCACCACCCTTGCGGAATATAAAATTGCCTGTTAAATTAACAAACTACTAGCTACATGCCCATTAAATCTTAACTAACCAATCAAACAATGCAACATTTGTGGTGCTAAAAAATGTGTATATATAGATACACTTACTGTAAGAATTATGTATATATACGTACAATTCTTACAGTAAGAAAAGAAAATGTTTATCTCCTGAGAAAGAAAGTAAAGCATTCTAGAAAATAGAAGAAAAACCCCATGAAGTAAATGTCCTTTGGCTGATAATTGCAAATTCTGACTGAGTTTGACATACACCAAAGCATGTCTGGTGTTCCTTCATATGTCATTGAGTAGGGCTGCAGCATTTATTATGGGTCACGATCCAAAAGATTATGGTATTCTGCTCATGAAGAAATTCATTTGAATCATGGAATTTTAAGCAGAGATCATTTGTGCAGAAAGGGGATGAAATAAATTGGGGGAGCCATTAACAACAATGATTAAAATTTATTGCAGAAGTACTGTAATTGGTACCTCAACTGAGAGAGAAGTGAAGTACTCCAAGCTAGTTGTATTAAATGTTATTTTCTAAGAGGCTGACAACGATTTATGGCTTCTTTTCTGTAAGTCCCATTTAATCCTGCGTGGCACTACGTCTTTCCTGATGCATGTAAGAAACAGTTAGTGTTAATGGCAAGACAGTTTCTGTCAAGGATACCTTTAACATTTGAATTTTTGGAGGGGAAAAGTTAGCAAGTCTTAAACCACTTTCTTTTTTAAATGATGAATGATGTCTGCAAAGTGTGCCGTAGGTGTCCATTAACATTCATTAAACCCACAATCTAGGTCGTCTTCATTTGGTGAAAAATGCCTATCTAATTACAAACTCTTCTGATGATGCTGGTGTCTTTGGACCCTTCAGGAATTTAAGTCTCAGACAAATCTAAGATATTAAACCTGGAGCAATGAAGCTTCTGCCTACCATTATTATAGCCTTGCTGCACATATGGCACTTCCTGTGCTAAAAGGTATAGGTGTGATGTTGTCATCTTTGAAGTGTATTTAATACCTCCTATAACTAGATGTAAAAGAACACAGAGGCCCTAATTCTCCTCTCGCTCATACCGGTGTAAAACAGGAGCATCTCCTCCATTGATTTAAATGCAATTACATGAGTGTAAAGCCAATGTGATGGGAGAAGAGACAGGCCCAGCTTAGGACCTTGTGTATCTTTATATACTTGGGCAAAGTGGATGAACAACAGGGCTTTCTTTTCTTCAAAAAATTGATGTTGCAGATTGGGGTCCTGCTCTTGTCAAGTTATAAACAGCTCGGAGTTCATCTTCTGGTAAGCACCTTATGTGGTTTATTTCACAGTGTCCTCCCCACCACTTTTAGGGAGGCATGCAGCCCTGTGTTTACAATAACACATACTCCTTAGCTTCTCTGGCCAAGGAGGAGGAAGATCCCTCTAGGCTCTGACTCTGAAATCCTCCCTCTCTCGTTGTCTATCTTCTCTTTGCACTTCCTTCCTGGGTCTTTTCTACCTTCTGCCTAATAGGCTAATTACCCTCTTAGTTCTTCTCAGCTCATCCCAATCCATCGATTAGTGACAGCTTCTCTGAGACAGGCCTCCTCTAGAGCCATTGATGAGAGCTGCAGTGACCAGAGTGTTGGCTCAGCCACAAATGCCCAGTTCTCTGCCACAGTGGGCTCAAAACAAAATGTTGGTCCCACCGCCATCACCCTGCTTTTATCTTTTTTTCTTTTTGGAAAAGAATGGGGAAGGAGGGAAAAGCTGGGGGAAGAAGAAACTAAACTAATCTTGTTCTGATTCTATTTGATGGTAACTGAAAATTTTTCATTTAAAAAAAAAGGAAAATTTTGAGCGATCTAAAAAAAATGGTGACAGTGTTTGAATAGTACAAAAGGGCATTTTTTGTCAAAAAGAAACACAACTTTTTGGCCATCCCCAGTGTGAAACCACTGCCAGATCATAATGGTGGGATTGCACACCTGCCGTGCATTGCCTGAGTTGCTGCCCAAGCCGGTGGAGAATCAGTGTATTACTCTCTACAATCATCCTTCACATTATGGTCCTTTCTGTTAGCCTCCTGGAACTCATGTTCGTAGTTTAGAAGTAACAGAATCTGCTCACTCCAGCCAAGAAATTCTGCAGTTCTGTGCTGATCTTTTTGCTCAATCTTTTCTGACGTTGGTAGTTACGTAGCTGGTATTTATTGTTTTAGCAATGCGCTTATAACCTAGCTCTTTTCTCACCACAAGCCTGGTTTCAATGCATGCAACCATCAAAGATGTGCAGGGGGAGGGGTCAGCACAGTTTCAAGAATGGCCGAGCTCACTGTAGACGAGAAGACCAAAATGGTTGAAGGGTAAACAACCTCTTACTGAGGTCTCCGGTGGTCAGCTAATGCTTGTTTATATATCCTTTTGTGGACCTAAAGTATTTAATAATCTGACGTCTCAGTATCATGTAGCAATTTATCCACTGTGCACAATTCTAGCTATCTAATATATCCTGAATGTGCCTATGGTAATTTACGGATGAAGGTTACCACCCCATAGCTTTTAGGACTAAATTATTTGATATTTTGGGGTTAAAAACCTGTTCTGAAATAAGCTGGAGATGTATTTTTCTTTTGACTGGATAAGCAAAAGCTATATTAATAAACAGGAGAACAGTCCGGCAGAGTTCAGTAAATCAGACCTTAATTACTGATGTTTGAGGAATGCACGATGCCTTGATTTAAATGTTATTTAAGAGGTGTTTTGCTATTTTGTTTTGTATACACTACCATGTTGTCAGCAAGAACAATTATCTGCCAATCAAAGTCAGGGCATACCAGTACACTGCTAAAGATCACCTTGTTCCGTTATCTCAGATTGTCATAATAAAGTTTTCATCCTGATAATGCTGTAGAAGAATCAATTAAAACTTGTTTTATTCTCAACATACAGTATTTTGACACACATGACAAGCAGCGATGTTCAGGTGAGGTTTCTGTGCAGTTTTCTAAGTGATACATGATTTCAGTGTTTTTAAATCTATTAAAATTAGTAGCGTTTGTCTCCACTTCAATTTTTTTTATAATGGGAAAAAACTCTTTCAGAAACTGGAGAGAATAAGGTGGAGATATAATACATTCTATAAGTAAGAATGGGTTAGAACTGCTACAGAATGGGTAGATTCTTACATCACAGGTCCCTTGGTTAGAGGGTTATCAATATTGGTGCTGAACAATATTGATTTTGCTTTTCTCTGTCACTGTAACATAGGTCTGCTTTGTACCAAGGAAATAGAATTCATATGTCTTCAATCCACAGTGATTTTCAAATGGATTCCCCTTGGAATTGCAAAGACCTATGTACAGAGTTGTTGGATTTGTACAGATGAGCACTTGCTGCTCTGGTCATCCTTAAAGACTTTTCAGTTTTGCCATTGATAACTAGAAAACATGATCATGGTATTTATGATGTTCCCTATTTGTCCCTATACTGTGTTAACATTAGTTACAATGAAAGTGGAATTTCTTTAAGGGTGGCCACTGTATTTTATATAAACTACATCAATTTAAAGCACACCTAAGAGACATACAGAAAATGTGAGTGGCGTTACGGAAGGCTCAATTCCAATACAGTCTTGTATGTATTGTGGTTATTCCGTGAAACTATACATGTGGCACTGACTTCATTAGATCAGATGAACCAGTCTGAGTGACATTCCATCTGACATTGGATAAAGTCACGCTAAGTGGAGTGCTGATATTCTGTAGGTGCTGGGTCCCTCCTGAGTAAAGTTCTATGGGGAGTAAGGAAGGCAGTTACACTGATCACAAGTTATTCAGGAATCATGTTTTTAAGGGACAAATCAGTGATAGCAGCTTTAATAGCATTTACCCCTGATGTGAGCTTTTGGGGCTAGAGTGCTTACCTGGACAACTTAGCAGTGCTGTGGTAAGTGATTGCACAGCATCAGTCAATTGGAAAGCAGTGTGGACAGACTCGATTGGGTCACAGAACAATCAGTGAAAGAACACTTCTGTCTCACCCCTACCTTTGAAAAGTGAACATGAGTGAGTGTGTTTCAATGCAGGTAGGAGGTAATGTACAGAGAGAGTATTGTAACACAGAGAGGAGTACTCGAACTGATTGTGTGCCTCTTGATAGTTGCATTATTGAGATACCGATCTGCTTCTTGATCTTTTTCCTCTTTTGTTTAAGTAGCTCTGAAGTTAGGAGGGATGGACAGAAAAGGGTTCTCAGCCCATTCTTGGCTGTTTGCAATGAGGGAGTTTTCTGCCTCTAAGCAGATTGGTGAGAGCTAAGCCAGGTGACAGCGGGAAGTGGATGTTTCATTCAATAGCAAAATGGCCTTGTGGCTGAATTTGTTGTCCTTTCACAGGATAATTCCCAGTCACTTATTAAATGTGCAGATTGTTCTTGAGAGGGCTGTGTGCTGGGGGTCTTGTCCACAGGCTCCTGGACTTTTCTCCACCCACCTCCATAAAACCATCTACTGCTTCTTGCTGTGACCCCAGTCCTTGGTTGTCTGCAAGGATTTATGGGAATGGGATTATGGGAAGAAATGGTGATGCGGGTTGGAATGGTGGTGCTGGGCAGTGATTGTTAGGTTTGGGGGGCTATGTTGGGGAATGGTGCTGTGGGGGTTGGAGGCTGAGTGCAGGGTACTTAGTAACAGGGCACTGTGTGGGCATTGGCTCTGGAGGCTGTAGCAAGAGGGTGCTGGCGGCAGAGGACAGAATATTCCCTTCCCTCCTTGCACGAAGTTCAGCTCCAGGGAAGGCACTTCTGAAGGAAGGCGTAGAGCCGGTTGGGCAATCCAGCGGATGGAGCCTGTCTCCAAATCTTCCCCAAGAGGCTGTTGCTGGTAGTACTGTGTGTGGAGGGGAGGTGCAGGCAGCAGTAGGGGCATGAAGTGTACTTCTCTGCTCCTCCACTTCTCTCCTCTCAGATCTGAGTTACCAAGTGCGATGAAGCAGGCTGATACTGGTATAGAGAGGGGTGCTAGGCATGACTCTCACTAAGGGTCCAAAGTTAGCATTTTTGGTCAAGGCTGAAAAATGTTTATTTTTTCCCTCCACGTCCCTCCCAGCACTGACTCCTGCTCACTATAATCACCCAGAGCCCTCTTCCAGCCCCGGGGTCATGGGGACAATCAGCAATGGGATTCTCTAGGATATACTCCAAACCTAACTCACATACTGAACCTGGGGACAGGGGCAGCATGGTTCCTCCCTCTGCCTCTAGCTACAGAGGTGGGGTCTCAGCTACTTCTTCCCTCCTGCTTCAGCGGGCTTGCCTTGGTTTATACATGGGGGTACATTTTGGAGGTTGTCCTTGGAAGGGAAGGGGCTAATGACTGCAGAGCCAGGCTCTGTAGACCTCAAGACCTCCTAGGTGGGAGAGGGCTATTGGGAGCCCTTCAACAAAATCCAGCCATGACTCTGAAGGGAAAGATGGGGTGATTTGTACCTCTGCCCTGCCCCTACACCTCCCTTGCCAGAAATGACTTGACTTTATCCCTCAGCCTCATACTTCTGAAGACCGAATGTTTTGCCTTTTGAATGCATCAGATTGCTCCAAATGAAGAGGCATTTTTAAAAGGGGGGAAAAAACAAGAAGAAAAATTACAACAACAGGAGAGGAGATACCTAAAAGGTTCCCATCTCTGTTTCTTGTCAAATGCACACGCTGCACACTCTGGTGCATGAAGAGTAATTTCTCATGGATAAATAATAAATACTTGCCCTTAGTATAAAGCTGCTTGCCAAGCAGAGCTTTCCAACTCCCTGCAAGCATTTATGCCTGTATTATCTCCACTCGTTACTCCTGTGCGCTCTTGCCTATGCACACCCTTGGCATAGATTTTTCTTTTTTTTTTTTTTTTCGTAATCACAGACTCAGAAGACAAATGACTCTGGAAACTCTTTGTTAAAATATGGGCAACATGTTACTGGCCCTCCACACTCTCTCCCATCCTACCCACAAGATCCAGTTTGGGACTTCAGCCGCCTAGAATTGAGATCTACTGAGATTTAGTGCATTGGCTTTACATCGCTGCATTTGTCACCAAACTGACAGGCTGCTCATGGCGCTCAAATCCAATTTATAAAGGCTTGCTGCTGTTTTTGTCCAGTTAGGAGGCAATCTTTGGCTGGGTTTTTCCGATCCTGATTCATGTACGGTATAATCATGCGTCCAAATAACCAAAACCATATTCAATTTATCCTGTGCTCCCAATGGAAATAAAGTCTGAGAGAGAGGGAGCACTAAGTATGGAAGGTAGAATGGACAACTAGATTGGGAGAGGGATTGAACCAAAAAAATAATAGCCCTATCGAGTGAGTGACTATAACCGGAAGAAGGAGTGGGCAAGCTGAACCAGAGAATGTTCCTTGATAGAAAATGAATGTTAAGAATTGTCTTTTCTTTTGTTGTTGGCAAAGTTAGATCAGTTAGAGATCTCGACCTTCCTTTAATTGAAATAGACTCTTCTTTTTCAATTTATTTATAACTTGTTTTGGATGTCTTCATGTGTCGTCATGCTAGAGAGAGACTGCTATAAATGTAAGGTAAGTGTTGGGTGAAAGGGCTGTGATGTCAGACTTTTAGCCATCAGTTGGCTCTGTTAGATAGATTTCCCATCACAGCCTATCTGTGTTCTCTCTTGCTCAATTCCTGGCTGGAGCCAAGTGCTAAAGAATGACATGATATATCTTTCTGCACAATTTGCCAGTTGTGGTTACTTTTGAAGCCCGGCGCTCTATATGCCTCTCCCTTCTAAAGGGGAGAGTGCAGACAAAGGGGTGATTGCTTTAACAAAACATGAGAATCTTTTTTTCTTTTAAAGTAGACACTCCTAGTAGTTACAGCAGTTATCATTTATTGTCTGTCTTGAATGGCTTTTCAAATTATTGGACGAAATATTACTTTTATAACCATTCGTTTTGCAGCCGTGATCATAAAGTACAGGGACAAAGCTTCATGGCCACTATATTTAAGGTGAGATTTTCAAAAGAATGGAGCGTTGTCCTAACTCTGCTTATTAAGCAATGGGAGTTTTACCATTAACAGGAGCAGAGGTAGGCCGGTACTGAGTGTTTTCGAAATTTCCACTTGTGGGGTGTCTGAAACATGAACTTACTCTGTTCTCCATCAAAGAGGATCCCCCCTTCTACTCAGTGATCTCACACAACAGTCTTATGCGTGGAACAAAATTTGGCTAGCTACACAGCTGTCTTGCAAAACACAGCAGCTGACACTTCCATGCACCAGATAATTTATCTTACTGTACAGGTGACACAGATGCTTATATACTTCTCTAGAATCAAACATAGTATCCAAAAGTAACCATTTTTTCCAGACTGGTGTGACATTTTACCTCTGTTCAATTATGCCACTGGACTGTGGATAAAATCAGAAGTTTGGTTTTCCTTGTAATAATCCACATAATCCAGTAGTTCTCTAAATATTTTAAGGCAGAAGATAAAAAGTCCTATTCGTGGAAGGGCAAAATATCCAAACAGCTTTCTAAAGAGCCATTCTAACTATGCATTTAATTTCATTCTCCTACTTTGTGTTATTACCAGAGTCTAATTGAATGATATCTTAGCATTAGATGCCTGATTGGTGCTATTTTGAAATTTGACTCTATGTATCTCTCTATATGTATGTGTATGTGTATAACATTTGTTTATTTTCATAGATATTGTCATGTTAATTTTTTTTTAAAGTTGCAAAATGTCACTGAAAGGTTTCAAACTTTTGTAAAATTCCTTCAGTTTTGTAAACTGCTGTTGAGACTCCTAATGTAAGTAAAATCGCTCACAATGGCCCGCATCTGACAAGGACTTGCATACTTGCTTAATTTCGTGCACTGTGAATTTCAATGGGAGATGGATGGCTAACTCCCATAGGCGCCTTTGAAAATCCAAGTTTATGATTCATCCCATTGACTTCAGTGGGACAACTCTCAGTGCACAAATGTGTGCACACCCTTAATTTTTGGAGGACCACACTGTACAGAAGACCAATAAAGGAAGGGGAGAATAGCATATTAAAATAATTATTTTTATAAACATATACATTTTTGAAAACTCAGCACTGGAAAAGTTTCTGCAGAAAACATTCTGACTTTGCTTTAAAAAACAAAAAAAAAACAGAGAAAAATATAGAAAGAAAACATGATCTCGGTGTTCATGGTATCCAAGCAATCTGGCTCTCTTCATATATGTAGTCAGTGGAAGTGTCCATAATACATATGGAAACTAAATAAATAGAAAGTGTGGAAGAAAGATATACTTGTTTTGTCTTCTGTAAGTCTCTCTTTAAAATGTTAGAGCAGAAATATTGCATCATCTGCTTGGAACCTTAGATAACCTCCCTCGGTAGGAACAGCCTTCAATTCCCCTTGGCTTTTTTAGTGACTGATACTCTATAATGGGCCATTAAGGAATGTGTTTAATTTGAGGCTTATTCAGGCAAGCACATCTTAGATTGGCTAATTTCAAAATAGGTGTGTTTTCTCTTTTGGCTGCTTAATGCCCGTACTCTGCCTATGAGGCATGAAAAAGAGGGAAAGTATATCACATTCCTTATTCAGCCACCCAAAACCAGTTCTCTTCTTTAAAAGCCTGGTTGTCCTGATTGTCCTAGCAATTAATTTCTGCAAGAAAGCACTCAAGGAATTAATTATATTTTAACCTTTCGCCCACCCAAACGTTTTGTTGTTTGGAAATTTTATAGTACCCTTTAAAATAGGCACTTGCTTAAAATGGTTGTTTTTCTTTGAAAGAAAAGGTGTTTTCTACTTAAAAATCAGATTTTGGAGGGTTAATCATTCACCTAAAGCCCCAGCTTATGTTTGTTAAAAATGCCATGGCATGTTTTGCAAGAATAGGGGTTTTAACCTAGAGTTTCTGGTGAAATTCTAGTTGGTTAATGAGTTCTATGTATCTAAATTCCTCCTGTAGATTCAGTTGGAAATGCTGGACTTGACTTACTTTTTTTTAAGTGTAGTATTTCTGGTACATAACATCTGCCTTGTTACACCCAGGGAATAGCAGCTATTTCATTGTGGGGCAGTGGATCCTAGGACTGTCAAGTGCTTTGGCATCCTTCCCAAGGGAAGGTAACATAGGATTATAAGGTATTCTTTATTAACGGCAAAGAAGGTGTAGTTGGTGACCTACATTCTGATCTTGAGACCAGTGGACTAATCCTGAATTGAGACCAGTGTAACAACTCAGAAGCTGGCACCAATTTAATCATTTGGACATATTGCTCAGAAGGTGATTGTGCAGTGTTAGTCAAATTCTCTAGTGTCCTCCTAGCTACTGAAGGCGATGGGGAGGTGGCAGAGTAAGGGCGGAAGAGTCCATCTTGCATCCAGAGGCGTCAGTGGGAGTATTGCTAGCGGGTTCAGTGTCATCCAGGTTGACCTATAGAATTCAGCCCTGTGGTGGTAATCTTGGAAGAGTTTTAGGGAAGTGATAACTTGAAGCGCTCTTGCTAGTGATAGCTGTTGGGTCTCCGTGACAGTGTGAGTAGCTAAAGCTGACACACCACTCTGTGCACTTTAGAATTGGGGTAGATTGATGAGGTGATAGTTTAAGTACCAAGTGATTAATTAATTAGCTGGCTAATTCAGATGGAAACACTTAAAAGAGAGACAGGTGGTGGGGAGCCCAGAAGAAAGGGCTGGAGTAGCCCAATAGCTCAGAAAGATGAGATCTTGGCTCCCTTATGTCCTATTCCGTGGTAGTAGGAAAAGTCTGGTGGAACGGCCTTGTGCTGGGGGGAAGAAACATTTGTAAAGCACATTGTAAATAAAGCACTGGCTGTTGACCTTGCCACTGGTGTGCGTTAAGGACTGCACTGTTTGCAGTGAGGATCCAGGGTGAGAGAACCCTACCCCATCACAGTCTCTTTAGACATGACCACGGTTTCTTACAATAATTGTAAAGAAAACAGATCGGTACCTAGGAGAGGAAAGATGGTTTTGTGTGTAAGGTAACGAAGTGGGGATTCAGTTCTGGATTCAGTTGTCATCCTTGGTGTGGACTGTTCTGTGTGGCTTTGAGGAAGTCACCAAAGGACAAAGGTGGCTAAAGTTTGGCTTCTCAGCCCATATTTAGGTACTGAAATAAACGGGCTGATTTTCGATCGGGCTGAGGCCAGCTGAAAAGCAACACACTTGAGTGCCTAAATTTCAAGGTTAACTTTAGACACCCAAGTTTGAAAATCGTAGCCTTAATCTCACTGAAACACTGTTCCTCTTCTGCAAAATAGGGGTAAAATTATCTTTCGCCCACCCTTTGCGTATCTTGTCCATTTGTATTGTAAGCTTTTTGGGACAGGAACTCTCTCTTATTATGGATACATAGAGCACCTAGCACCGTGGGGCCTTGGGCTGGGCTGTGGCGTCTAGACACTATTGGGATACAAATAATAAACGTGCCGACACAGAAAAAAATGCAGTAGGTAAATATTTGTTGTTTCCAGAATCAAAGGAACCATACTTCATTTCAGTTATAACATGAGGAAAATAGTATGTTTAATGTGGAAAATAACCTTTTTCTTTTTCTTTTTAGTACTACACTTCTTTTTGCTTTAGGGAGCTATGTGTGTGTACGTGTAGTAGCACCTTTATTCTTATTTCTGCTGCTTATTTAATTTTGTGGACCTATCACATCTGATGTTTAGATTTAATAATTCTTGGTCTCCATATTTATGTTTTTCCCTCACCCAGAAATTTCTTTCTGCGTTACTGCTCTTATCTCTTTATTTAACTCTGTAATGACATTGCTTTACTCAGCTGCTTCTCCAAGTCAGACTGCATGAACATGCTTTGTATGTTTTTCTCACTAGATTCCTTCCCTACCACACATGCCCTCCTCTTCGGCTGGTCCACTGACTTTGGGAATTGTGTGTCAAGGACCCAGGATGAGTCATCCTTCTAATATGGAGATCATTCATCCTGGACACTTGTGTTAAGAAGTCAACTCAGATTTCTAAAACTTGGTATTTCTCACTTATTAATCCCTCTTTTTTGAAAACATCCACAAAACAGCTGATAAGATATGCTCAACCAGGCAAAGTCAGGAATGTTTTGAGTTTTATTCCTATCAATACTATTCTTAATTTGTATCATTTGGTTGAATAATATAACCCTCCTAATGTTTTCCAAGCCAGTTACACTTAAGTAATCACATATACTTATCTTCAGCATAGACCTAATTGATATTATTTCTCACTGAAAACATCAGAGATGGCAAATCTGGTCCTATTGGTTTGCAGTCTATTAGAAATAAAATTATATTAAATGTCTTGTGGGGTGTGAAGAAGTTAACTCAAGGAGAGTTTGCAAGAAAATCATCCTGGTGTAAAACATAAATCTGTTTTAGACTTAAACTACATGTCACCTTCCAGCCAAAAATAGCAATGAGAATTAAAACCCAATTTGCTACTAAACATTAGTGGACATTTATTATATCACAACAGATTGGAAAGACAATTAAACTTACCTTTTTCATATAGAACTTTCTCCTTAAAAATTGTTACTCACATGGAGTTTGTTGCTATCTCATTTGCCAGTAGTGTGTATTCACACACATGTTTTCACTAGTTTAAAACTGATCATTGATCTGATTGTCAGCATTTTTTTTAAATAAAAAACAATCTTGGGTAAACTCTTCTTTAATCATAAAGCAGAAAAATAAAGAGTGGGCACAATTACATTTTCTTGGTTCGAGGAAACATGTATCTGAATTATTTATTGTCCATTTGAGAAGGACCAAAAGCACAGCTCAAAAATGTGCTGATGTGACTGGTGTCCTGCATTTACGCAAAAAGGTCAGTGCAGTGATCAGCCAGGTTCTGGTCCTGTAAAACAGAAACATATGAATGAAGGGAATGAATGGAGATACAATATAATTAGGCAAGTCTGCACTGAGGTCACAGCAAGGTAAGGAAATCCAGAGTTAAAGATAATCTTCTAGCGATGGCGAATGCCATTATAACCAAAGTATTGTAATTCACCTGTTCCTGTCTGTCAGGGGGCTAGAGCCATTGGGCCCCTGAACCTAATGATCATATAGACTGCAGTGTCTGAAGTGCACACTCAGGGAGGTCTAGATTGCCTGGCATCCTCAGCTATTACTTTATTTCATTTTTTTTGTAGTCTATCGTTAATATACTAAGAGCATACTGTGTCTGGCCCATGCCTGTTGGGTTGGGTAGGGGGATGGGTAAGTAAGGGCACCCCCCACTCCCACCCCTGTGAGCAGAGTCTCCTTGGTGCTTCTTCCCTTTGGGGAAGATATAGCTCAGACAGGGATAGGGAGGAGACTGTGCCATAGGCCCCCTCACTCCATCTTGCTGGCAGACCTGGGAAGATGGGCTGAAGGGCACAATCTGTACCATCTTAGTAAATGGCATAGTGTACGCTCACGCACCTGTGCACGACAGACGGCCCTCTTGGTGCTGTGGGGCTCTGCCCTACTCCATACGTGATCAACTGCAAATTGCTCAGTTGATTCCTATGTCTGTTCCAAAGCCCTTCGCTTTCTGTGATTCTGGGTAAAACTTGAGGGCTAGCTGCAGAAATGAAGCTGAGGACAGTCAATAGTGTTCAACTCTGCTCTTCATTCTTACATCGGCAGCCTTTGGTCAGCATGGGTTAAGGAGCGCCTTTGTAATGAGGGAGAGGTTGAGGGACACAGGGCCGAGAGGAAGGCAAGAAGGAAAAGGAGATCAGGGTGGAGGAAATGATGCTACGGAATGATTTAAACAAATTAAAACCATTTCATTTAATCAGTAAGCCTAGAGACACTTAGTTGAAGACATTTTCCTTACTATCAAACTTAGAGGCAGCCACTTGATCTTTTATTTGTTCCCCATACTTTTCCTTACCATACTTACTCCAGCAGAGTCTCTCTCTTTATTTTTGAATTGAGTGAGACCTAATGCAGAATCTATGATATCACAGTTATATCTGACAAAACACTTGAGCTTAGGGAGGACAAACTGGACCTGTGTGAGACAGATTGATAATGCCAGCAAGAGGAAGTTAGAATTGCACTTTCTGAGCATATATCTCTGTAGACATGCACGTGTGCATCTACCCACACCAGTACATTTAGTTTTTCACAAAATAATTGTGAGGGATGCTTTGCATGTATGTGTGAATAAGCAGCATTGCCAACCCCAAGTGTTTAAATATTATGAGCCGGGCCCCAAGGAATCATGGGATTGGCTTACAAATAGGGCTTTCAAACAATTTTAAAAAAATAATCATGATTAATTGTTAAATTGGTATTCTGTTATTCTTTAAATTTTTTATAAATATTTTTGAATGTTTTTCTACTCTACTGTGTAAAGTGCTCACTTCATATTATTACTTTTTATTATGCATATTTGCACTGTAAAAAAAAGATAAACAAAAGTGCAATCTACAGGTCAAAGCATGAAGAGGCATGCAAATGATTAGCATATCTGCCACATAAATTCCTTGCAACACCAGCTACAGCAGTGCCATGCAAACACCTCTTCTCACTTTCAGGTGACATTGCTAATAAATATTGAGCAGCATTATCTCCCATGAAAGGAAACAAACTTGTTTGTCGTAACAATTTGCTGAACAAGACGTAGGACTGAGTGGACTTATAGGCTCTAAAGTTTTACATTGTTTTGTTTTTGAGTGTAGTTCTGTAAAAAAAAAATATATATAAATAAAAAAAATCTACATTTGTAAGTTGTGCTTTCATGATAAAGAGATTGCACTATAGTACTTCTATGAGGTGAATTGAAAAATACTATTTCTTTTGTTTATCATTTTTACAGTGCAAATATTTGTAGCAAAACATAATATAAAGTGATCACTGTACACTGTATTCTGTGTTGCAATTGAAATCAATATATTTGAAAATTTAGAAAAACATCCAAAATATTTATAAATTTAAATTGTATTCTATTATTGTATATCAGTGCAATTAAAACTGTGATTATTCACAATTAATTTTTTTAATTGAGTTAATTTGTTATGAGTTAATCACTTGAGTTAACTGTGGTAAATTGATAGCCCTAAAAGTCACAAGATTTATAAATGACAGGTTTCAGAGTAGCAGCCGTGTTAGTCTGTATCCGCAAAAAGAACAGGAGCACTTGTGGCACCTTAGAGACTAAAAAATTTATTTGAGCATAAGCTTGCAAACATACATTTGGCTTCTGTTTCTTGAGCCCCTATTGGCTACATTTGGGTCACATTTTCCGGCTTTTCCCTGTAAGCATGAAGGCTAGAAACTTTCTTTTAAAAAAAAGATAGTTGAGATTCTCATGATTCCAGGAAAATACCCAATATCATGAGACTTTTAATACAATCATAAGATTTGGCAACACTTGTGTAATGCTAGAGAACTGTGGCAATTCCTCTTTATAAAGTAGAAAAACTACAACTGAATAGGTCCTAGAAATTTTATAATATTTTAGAATCAGTGATAAGTCTCCAGAGAGAGAGTATCTGTAAACCCAAATATAACCTAGTTTAGGACATGATTGAGGGAACTGTTCCATATTATGCTGAAATGGGATTATCTCAGATAGCTAGAGGTGCTGTGAACTTCTGATCCAGAACTGTACCCTTTCCCTCAATTGTATATTTCCCTGAACTTTAATTGGTTGACAGTGTCTGATTTGCTCAATTACTTTGAATTTATTTCCTGACAACTTGGAGACCCTCTACTTAATTTTTGCAACTCCAGCTTATCCAAATGCAGTAATGTAATATAAATAATTTCATCCCTTACAACATTCTCAAACTAGCCCCCTCCAGCAAATTGAAGTAAAGTTGCAAGAAGATGTCGATGGAAATGTAGCTGGTAGCACCATACCTAGTTTAGTTATCAGTTGAACCTCGAAAATATCAAAAGGAAATGGAGACTGTCCAGCCATTGATAATGTATTTCATACTGATATTTCTAGAAAAACTGGGTATAATATCTTAAGATCCTGCATGGGAAAGTCAAAATCATTCCCACCTTGTGCTCCCCTCCTCCTGGCAACACCTCCTGCAAATCTACAAGTGTTTCCTTTCTGATATCAGAAAGCAACTTGAAAAATTGCACTCTAGGAAGGTCTCATGGCATGTTTCATCCTGAGACTGATGAAAGGGGAAATCAGGGAAATGTGAAGTTTAAAAAAAAAAGAGAGAGAGAGAGAGAATAAGAGAAATATTTGATTTAAAAACAAAAGAAAGAAGAAATACATTGTGGTGATTTCTTATGACGAGCTCTGTGACCAAATCCAAACTCCAGTCTAACCTGAGAGAACTCAGAGAAATGCAAAATGTCTCTCACTCAGTTGGGGTAAGTCTACACAACAGCTTGAAGTGTGATCCCTGGCTCGGGTAGACACAAGTGTTACCTCTACTCACCCTGACACCTAAAAATAGCAGTGCAGCCACAGTAGCATGTGTGGCAGCTGAGGCCAGCCACCCCAGTACAGTCCCACCCGACCTTCCGCTTATGTCGTGGGGCAGCCAGCCCAGTGCGCTTCTCGTGTACAGCTAGTGTGTGTGTGTCCATGCGAACTGGGAACTATACTTCTCAGCTCAGCAGTGTAGACGTACACTTGGAGCCAAAACAGTTTCTCATGCACACAGCTCACTCTCTAATTTCATATGAAATTGCCCTGCTCTGAGTCGTGAACCTGGATTCAGGGAATAAATAAACCATAGATTGCTTAAATTTCCCTTTGACCTTAAAAAAGGGCCAAAAAACTATATGTAGCCTACAGGGAAAAAAAACAGTAGACTTGGCTGGTCTGCATTTGTGTTTGCTTGTCAAGGGCTTGCTAAATCTGAAATGAATTAACTCTCTTAACATTTGACAGTGACCTTGCACGTTGTTTTGCTGTAAAGCTATTACTACTTCCAAAGGATTCGTTGCTGTTTTAAATTATAGGTTAAACATGGGACTATATTCGATTCAACAACAGTTCCAAGCTGTTCGGGCTGTTCATCGCAGGGGAATGTAGATAGCATTGTTGTGATATTTGAGAAGCTCTGATAAACTGGTATTTATGAGAGGTTGCCACTGTTTTTGCTTACTGGACATCTTTGAAAATATTTATGAAGAGAAGCTGCATAATACGTAGAGGAGGCAAAAAAGGGATGGATTTAATATAGTTAAATAACATACTGTATAGCAAGTGAGTGGCACCCAAACTTTCGGAACGACTGTTCTGCTTCACTGGAGGAAGACCTGGGCTATTTGCTGCCTCCCATTTAGGGATGTAGGTGTGAACATGCAGTGGACAATTAGGGCATGTCTTCATGGGGCACTAGTGCGCTGTAAGCCAGGGTGTGAATGTACAGCGCCCTAGCTTATCATGCAGTAACATCCCATGTGGACACTTCTCCAGGGCAGTAGAAGTATCGGATGAAATTTAATAGTGAAAAGTGCAAGGTCATGGATTTAGGGATTAATAACAAGAATTTTAGTGATAAATTGGGGACGCATCAGCTGGAAGTAACAGAGGAGAAGGACCTCGGAGTATTGGTTGATCACAGGATGACTATGAGCCGTCAATGTGATATGGCCGTTAAAAAAGCTAGTGCAGTTTTAGGATGCATCAGTCGAGGTATTTCCAGCAAAGATAGGGAGGTGTTAATACCGTTATACAAGGCACTGGTGAGGCCTTATCTGGAATACTCTGTGCAGTTCTGGTGTCCCATGTTTAAGAAGGATGAATTCAAATTGGAACAGGTTCAGAGATGGGCTACTAGGATGATCCGAGGAATGGAAAACCTGTTTTATGAAAGGAGACTGAAAGAGCTTGGCTTGGTTAGCCTAACCAAAAGAAGGTTGCGGAGGGATATGATTGCTCTTTATAAATATATCAGAGGGATTAATATAAGGAAGGGAGAGGAATTATTTAACCTTAGTACCAATGTGGACACAAGAACAAATGGATATAAACTGGACACTAGGAAGTTTAGACTTGAAATTAGACGAAGGTTTCTAACCATTAGAGGAGTGAAGTTCTGGAACAGCCTTCCAAGGGTTGTTGTGGGGGCAAAAGACATATCTGGCTTTAAGAGTAAGCTTGATAAGTTTTTGGAGGGGATGGTATGATGGGATAGCTTAATTTTGGCAATTAATTTGGCAATTGGTCTTTGATTATCAGCAGGTAAGTATGCCCAGTTGTCTGTGATGAGATGTTAGATGGGTTGGGATCTGAGTTACTACAGAGAATTCTTTCCTGGGTGTTGGCTGGCGAGTCTTGCCCACATGCTCAAGGTTTAACTGATAGCCATATTTGGGGTCGGGAAGGACTTTTCCTCCAGGGCAGATTGGCAGAGGCCCTGGAGGTTTTTCACCTTCCTCTGCAGCATGGGGCACGGGTCACTTCCTGGAGGATTCTCTGCAGCTTGTGGTCTTCAAACCAAAATTTGAGGACTTCACTAAGTCGGACATAGGTTAGGGGTTTGTTATAGAAGTGGATGGGTGAGATTCTGTCGCCTGCATTGTGCAGGAGGTCAGACTAGATGATCATCATGGTCGCTTCTGACCTTAAAGTCTGAGTCTATGAGTCTATTGTAGTGCATTTTGATTGTTCTGCTGTTGAAATGAAAGGACATCAAAAGCGTGCTACAGGAGTTTTAGTGTGCTGTAGGGGTGCTCATGTGGGATGTTCCTGTGCAGCAAGTGAGTGCACTGTAGTCACACCCTTCTTGGGGTGCACTCATGTGCTATGTTGAGAAGCCCACAGCTGTTTTAAACCCTGTTCTTGCAGTGTAGAGAGTGGGGTTTAGAGCAGTCCAAATTCTCTTGAGGGTTAGTGAATGAATAATGAAAGGGTTAAGCAGGCAACTTTTGTGCTTACAGGCCCAAGGGAGCAGAATTGGGATCCACAGTAGAAAAGAGAAACTGTCTAGCTGAGCAGATGGAAATGTTTCTGTTGGAAAAATTGAGACTATTTTTGTGAAGAGTCTGAATTTCCTTGCTCGTGTGGTTTGGAGTGAAACTTCGAGAGGGACAATATCAGGTCAATCTTAGCACCAAATCTAAGTTTTCAGACAAATCTGCCTTTACAATACGTCAGAAATGTTTGCATGGTTATTTAAAAATTCCAGTGGAAAGACAGGTAATTTTTTTTTAAAACTTGAATGTTTCTTTTTACTTTATGTTAATAGTGTTGGTAATGTAGGCATTTTTTTTTCAGAAGGTATATTTTTTCCATTTTTCTGCATTACCCCTCCTATCTCTCCCCCACACTGCGTGAAATTATGAAAACGTTTCCTGAAGTAGCTTCTTGTTAAACGATAGATGTTGAAAATGGAGACCTGCATTCATCATGGGGCTAGATTTTCCCATAATCACTAGCATCAAGGGGTTAATTACTTGCAGGCATTTTCTCTTGCAAACAGTGAATTTAATCAATATCTGTGTAAAGCATTCAGCTTATTTTCCACTAAGTAAGCAACTTTTACAAAAGACAGAGATAAGAAATGCAGCACTGTTTTTCTATTAAAGAATACAAAGCTGTGATGCTTTGTTTGTTTAAAACTATTAGGCAAGTAGTGTCTTGCTGACTGTCTGGCTGACTAGCTTTAGTGCTACTGAAGACCTAAAGAAAAAACTACCAAATCAAGTCATTATTGGGTCCTTCCAAAGCTGTTTGCTCTTGTGCTTAATTTCAGTATGTTTCTTCCATAGCTATTAAATTATATCCATGCATAGTTAACAGGGATAAAATCTCATCTATGTTAAATTGGATATTAAATTAACTTTTTTTTTTTTTTAATTTTAGTGATTGATAATGGGGGTGATTCTTGCACTTTGTGTGGTCTTTTACCCCTGTGCACTATGAACACCTTTTTGGTTATGTAACAGTTCCAAATCAGAGTGCTGGTATTTTACACCCACTTTGCACCACTGTAAATCATCACACATAGTTCAAGGCATTGGCACATCCAGTGACTCAATGCCGTTTGAACACATTTTATTTGTGCTGCTGTAATTCCGCTTTGAAGTCAGCACATCTAGCCAATCTTGTCAATTTCCTTATTTCTTTTTCCTCCCTTAGACTAATTCCATTAAAGTAACACAAGTACTCCTTGGTGTGCTGGTTGACATATAGCACTGAAGAATGAACTCGTTAGGTGTTGTATCCATCAGTATATCCATAATGCCTTTTAAAGAACGGTCATCTTGAACAAGTATCGCACAGTACATTTTTAGTTCCTAATGCCTTAGTTTTCTTTGGCTCTCTGCTTTTCAGTCAGTTCTGTTCTGAAGAGTTGTGCTTTTGTAGCTGCTGTGTGTAAATCACTTTAGCGTGATGCTTGACAGCAGATCCGGTTGTGATGCTGATGATGGCATCACTGCAGCCAGAAAGGTCAATATTCAGTAGAACCTTCTTGTAAATTAATGCAGCATGCCTTTGCTTGGTGGTTCAAATCCAGAACCCTGTGGGGCAAATGTAACTTTTAATTTGTTTGCATTGGAGCTGTATCCCTTGCTTGCTATCGATAAATTGAATGTTCTGCGTTGGACAATTCATAGCTGCTCTCTCTCATTGTCTTTGGCCAAGTATTACCTCCAGAGAACCCAGTAGATGGGATTTGTTTTATTTTGTGAGCCTCTTTCTATTTCTTGTAATGCTTCTTTTGAGTGTGTTCCTCTAAACCCCCCACCCCACCATCAAAAGGCTTGACCCGTAACAATTTTATTTTTACCCTACAAACCCAAACAAAGCTCTGAAAACTTGCATGATGCTGAGGTCTGATCTGAGCAGAGATCATCACTAGCAGTGTGACCATAAACAAGTCACTTGACTACCCACTAAGCTTGGGCTTCCAGTCATCCCAGCTGCAAAGCTGGGTAAAAGCTTTGAAAAACAAGTGCATCCATTCAAGTGAGTGAGCAAATGACAGCAGGGGGAAAAATAGCTCAGACTAAACTGTGATACAAGCAAATATTTTTTGTTGGAAGCAATGATACTTGGTTATACAGAGTATAAATCAGAACAATTCAGGCTTTGATTTAGCAGGGACTGAAGGGCAAAACAAAGGAAACACTGTTATGTCCAAGCTTCAGAAATATACCCAGATAGCAGTGGCATGCAACAAGCTTTTTCATATGCTTTTTGGCTCACACTGGGTTTTGTGTAAGAACCAAAGTTGGCAAAAACAGCAAGCATTGCTCATACAAGAATAGCCTATGCTGATTACAGATTTTGGAGAGATTTTTAATTAGGCCAGTGCTGTGAAGGCTACAAAGTCTTGGGACTTCAAAACAAGGCTGTCAAATATTTTACAATTGATCATATTTTAAGCAGAAATCACCACTGCAGTCAACAGGGAATTTAAGCTTAAAATTGGTGGCATGATTTAACTCTATAGTTGTTTTCTTCAAGGTTTGGTTCACAATATCCTTCAATCCTCCTCTGTGAGGACAAAAAATGGTGGCTAGTCAGAATCTTTCTTGTGAAGGGCTGTCTCTTTGGTGGGGTCACAAGGAGAAATCGACAAACTCACCCATCCCCCACAAAAAAGCCTTCACAAGCCAAACATCTCAAGAAGGAGGCCTGTGGTGCATGTGCCAGGGTACATCTGTGACCATGCATGGGGCTGCTCCGGCTGACGTACCTGTGGCTGGGGCTCTGTGTCAGCACAGGAGAGCAAGGGGAAGGAAGAAATCCCCTTACTCCTTGCTGAGGACTCCATATTCCCTATTCACTGCTTTGCAAAGCTGAGCTGGCATTGGGTGTGTTGTGATTTGCTGCTGCTGTGGGATAGCAGGAGGTTCCCACCCACCTAGAGTAAAGGGGGAAGCAGAGAGGGCTGGTGCCTCAGAGACGCGTCTGAGTCACAGTGCCTTCTGGGGCTACTCTTGGGACAGGGCAGTTTATGCTCCACCCCTTGCTCAGGGCTGTGCTTAAAGGCATGGTCGAGTCCAAGTGCCTCACTGGACTCTCACATGTGTAGTCACTTGATGTGCACATACAACCACAAGTTCACGCTCTCCTGAATGTATTGGTGCCTGTGCTTTGGGTCTGTATGTCAGACATTGCAGCGGGAAAGTGGGTTACTGGGGTTAAAATTCACCACTGTGCAGAAGGCTTCCATGAGGTCTGGCCACCACATATAGCCACTGAAGCCCTTCTTTGAAAGAGTAAGTGGGACATAAATGATGCACAGACTCGAGTGCTGGCCCTCTGCACAGGGGTACATTGTGTGTTCCTACCAAACAGCTAAGAAAGGCCGGTGAGGGGAGTGGTTCTCAACCTTTTTCATTTGCAGACCCCTAAAATGTCTTGAACGGAGGTATGGACTCCTTTGGAAATCTGTTGTCTGTGTATGTAGTTGAATTCTGTTCAGTCAGTTTTCAGTCTGTCTTTCGGAGACCCTTTAGGCATAGTCTGTGGATCACAGATTGAGAACCACCGTGTTAAGGGAGCCAGTTTGTGCTTATACCTGCTGTCTTGATTGCCATGCACTAATCACCTGGTTTTGTTACTGACCTCGCTCTTCTCTTTTGTTTGTAGGTTTCAATTCTGGATATTGGTTGTGTGTTTTTTTGTTTTTTTTTAATTTTTATGATTATTATTTTTGGTTGGCTTTTTTTCCTTCCCCTGTGGATGTGAATTGAAGACCTACGGAGGAGCTCTGGACGAGGGAACAGGAGGACGCTTACTTCATTTTATTTGGAAACACTCGTTGCCGCGGTACCTTCAAGTTATATTCCACAGTCATGTGGTCATCACAGCTGCTGTTCTTCACAATGCTCTTAGCACCAGCAGTGCATGGTAAGAGAGAGGTGGAGGGAGTTGATGGGGTGCTTAGGTTTTTTGCCTGTATAATCTATGTGAAATTGCTTTTTCTAGGCCAAAGGGACCTAAGGCAGTGAGGAGGCCAAAACCCATTGAAACTCAGTAGAGTTTGGCACCAAACTCCTTTACACCTCTTTGCAAAGCCCAGCCTACATTATTTATTTAATTAATGATCTGGAGGATGGCGTGGACTGCAGTCTCAGCAAGTTTGCAGATGACACTAAACTGGGAGGAGTGGTAGATACGCTGGAGGGTAGGGATAGGGTTCAGAGTGATGTAGACAAATTGGAGGATTGGGTCAAAAAAATCTGATGAGGTTCAGGAAAGACAAGTGCAGAGTCCTGCACTTAGGATGGAAGAATCCCATGCACTGCTACAGTCTGGGGACCGAGTGGCTAGGCAGCAGTTCTGCAGAAAAGGACCTAGGGGTTACAATGGATCAGAAGCTGGATATGAGTCAACAGTGTGTCCTTGTTGCCAAGAAAGCTAACAGCATTTTGGGCTGTATAAGTAGGGGCACTGCCAGCAGATCGAGGGATATGATCATTCCTCTCTATTCAGCATTGGTGAGGTTTCATCTGGAGTACTGTGTCCAGTTTTGGGCCCCACACTACAAGAAGGATGTGGAAAAATTGGAAAGAATCCAGCGGAGGGCAACAAAAATTATTAGGAGGCTGGAGCACATGAATTATGAGGAGAGGCTGAGGGAACTGGGATTGTTTAGTCTGCAGAAGAGAAGAGTGAGGGGGGATTTGATAGCTGCTTTCAACTACCTGAAAGGTTGTTCCAAAGAGGATGGATCTAGACTGTTCACAGTGGTACCTGATAACAGAACAAGGAGTAATGGTCTCAAGTTGCAGTGGGGGAGGTTTAGGTTGGAATTAGGAAAAACTTTTTCACTGGGAGGGTGGTGAAGCACTGGAATGGGTTACCTAGGGAGGTGGTGGAATCTCCTTCCTTAGAGGTTTTTAAGGTCAGGCTTGACAAAGCCCTGGCTGGGATGATTTAGTTGGGGATTGGACTTGCTTTGAGCAGGGGGTTGGACTAGATGAGCTCCTGAGGTCCCTTCCAACCCTGATACTCTATGATTCTATGATTGCAAAATAGACCTGCAATAAAGAACCATTATTTGACCTTAGGTAAAAAAGCTGTTTATGAACTAAACTGCTTGATGCAGGTGAGGTCACTTTGGAGATTTACATTAGATAGTCTGTGGAGTACATTATAGCTGAGCTTCTGCCCTGCGCTCGGGACCAGCACCCAGGGTAAGTACCACTTAGTCACACTTTGTACTGGGCCTTTGCATAGCGGTTGAATTCCACTCTATGTGACTAGATATCTCTGAGATACATTGTACAGCGTAACCTACCCTTAACCACAGCTACAGAGAGGATGAGATCTCACTAAATTATCATCACTGATGCTATTAGCGCACATATTAACGTGCCACGGTAGCCATCCTATTTTGTATTCTCTTCAGCAAGTAATTATAATCTATTCTTTATCACAGATTAAGGAAAATTGAAAATGGATCCATCTCACTATGTGGACAGGGCTTATAGGGCAATCAGGGCCAGTGCAACCATTTAGGTGACCTAGGCGGTCGCCTAGGGCACTGGCATTTGGGGGGCGCCATTTTCTTCGGCAGCAACCACGGTGGCCGGATCTTCGTCCGCCCCGGTTGCCACCAGCATTTAGGCGGAGGGAGTTGGGGCAGAGGAGCGCTGGGAGGGCCTCCTGCAGCAAGTAAGGGGTGAGGGGCTGCACACAGGGGAACTCCCTGCCCCAGTTCACCCTTGACCTGCCTCCTCCCCAAGCACGCCATCGCTGCTTCGCTGCTCCCACCTCCCAGGCTTGCGGCACCTAAACTGATTGGCGCTGCAAGCCTGGGAGGTGGGAGAAGTGAAGCAGTGACAGCATGCTCGCGGAGGAGGCAGGGCAGGGGTGAGCTGGGCGGTGTGCCTCAGGGCAGACGGTTGGGGGTGGGGAGCTGCCTCAAGGGGGGTGCCTCAGGATGGGAGGGGGGGCAAGGGGGAGAGGGCACAAGGTGGAAGTTTCACCTAGGGCGTGAAACATCCTTGCACTAGCCCTGAGGGCAATGTTTTTAACAATAGGAACCCAAAGTTATGCACCTAAAATGATTGGCCTGATTTCTAAATTACTGAGTGCCTAGAAAAACCTGCTGTTGGGAGGTGAAGGAGGGGGTAAGCATTTCTGAAAATCTGGCAACTCCATTTGAGGGCCTTAAGGGGAGCTGAGCTCTTCTGAAATTCTGGCCTTAGTGTCAGGTCATTGGGAGCACCCTGGACAATCCACGCCATTGACTTAGGTGTAGGCTTTAGGCTCCTATTTTTGAAAATCTTGGAGAGAACTCCACATCCACTCTTTGCATGTGGCAGTTTCCCAGAGCTAAGGCTTTAGAGTTAAACTTTTAGTGGGGAAGGAAAAACAACAAAAATACATAGTGCATCAAATCTACTGGCATCGCTTTTAACACCTTTATGCCCTAGAGTGATCTCTGTCTCTTTAGTGTTTAAGCAAATTTCCGCACTGATTTTGAAATTTTAATTTATAATTAAATGGTGTCAAAAAATTGTGGCTGGAAAAAAACCCAAGCTATTATGGAAGAAGCTGTTGGTTCTACTCAGGAAGTTAAATGGTAAATGTTGTTTTGCAAATCTTTATAATTAAACAATATTAATAGTTAAAGCAATTAACAATTTAAATGTCCCTCTGGCAGTTTTGGTTTTAGTCAGAATTCCAGTGTAGCCTGAGAGCTCGCTTGCTAGTTTTGCTGAATGAAAATGCGAGAAAAATGCTAGAAGCCAAGCTGCCCCACAAATGAACAGACACAGAAGATGCAAAAAATCAGGGGGCCTGATTTTTCCCACAGATCTGCTCTTTGGAAAGTCATTTAGTCCTATGCAAACTGAGTGGAAAGCATAGCTGGTGTCAATGACTCCACAAGGGGCTTATGAGTCTGTTACAGCTACAGCACCTGGCTTTTTGGTTCAAGTGGTATGAGCTCTGGTTCAACCCCTGCTGGTGGCCAAGTCAACAGCCATCCCACCAGAGCCTGGCCCCAGTGCAGTTCACGGTGTTTCTGCTAGGAGGAGGGTAATAGAAGTAATTTGTGAGCATGCGTTTAGCCTAATGTAGGGGGAAGGGTGCACCCACTAAAATATGAGTTACACAGAAGGTCAGAGTAGATGATCTAATGGTCCCTTTGGGTATCAAAATCTGCAAAGCTCAATACTTGCTGCCCTTTCTGGCCTTATCCCGCACCATTCGCACAGCAGTGTCTCCATGAGTGGGGTGGGGAAGCAGATTCAGTGTGGAATTTTCTGCTCTCCAGCTTGAGGATCATTCTGGAGAGTTTGTAAGTGCACACAGCAGCCAGAATTCAGCCGTGTGCTAAATATGAAATTAGTCTGGTTAAGACCTTCTCATTCTTGTCTCCTAAGAGATCTCTTTAATGTAGACAGAAGGTTTGCCTGGGAAGCTGTAAGACCGTATCAAAATTTAATACTTTGGAGTCTATTTGTTACAAACTGTGAAAATATCTGGTGATCAGGATAATTCCAGGGATGTGTACTAACTGGTGAGGTTTTATTTGTACTGGGGTATTTTTTGAGTCTTATTTTTAGGGTACTCTGATTGCCCCTTCTTCCATATGCAGCTTGTAAATTACAATTTGTTCTTGTATGTTGGGACAATGGAAGGATCGCTGCTTTTATATATATATTTAATCTAGGCATGCCCAGTTCTGCCATACATTTGTTTTTGTGGTTACATTTTCCCATCTCCGATAAATGTGTAAGGTTCAAAGTGACACCGTTGTGTAAGAAGACGTGCCAGGCATACCATTTCTGGGTGCATATTGTATGCTTAAGGTTGTGATGTCAGGTGTGGGGTCAGAGGACCCTTGACTGCACTGCTGTGTGAGACAAAATAACCCCCTAGAGATGCTGCCTGAGTGGGATGCTTTCATGTTGCTGTTCAGCAGAAATGATATAGGGAAAAAACCTCAATTGCTGCATTTCCTTGGTGATATTATCATGGTTGCTGCACCATAAACATCCTAGGGTGACAGGATATCCCGATTTCATAGGGACGGTCACAATTTTTGGGTCTTTTTCTTGTATAGGCTTCTATTACCCTCCCCCCTGTCCCGATTTTTCACATTTGCCGTCTGGTCACCCTAAAACACCCAGACACAGACCTCTTTTTGTCCAGTGCTACTTCATGCCTCCATACCAGTGAAATTCTCCCTGTCCATAGGCCTGTCTACCCATTTGAGTTGCAGTGGAACTGAAGTGCTGCACAGGACTTGTGCTGGCCCCCTGTACCTCTGTGCAAGACCATAACCTCCTACTTTATTCAGTAGGAAACTCGCTCACTGCAGACTCATTTGAAAGGAGCTGCTGCTGCCCTAATGAAGCCTGTCAACCCAAGAGTTGACCCTTTGCTGTGTTAGCTGCACCCAGTACACAAAGTTCTAGAGTTAGTTGAAATGGAAAATACCAATGTTAAAAGAAAAACTAACTTTGGAGGGCTCTGGAATGACGGGAATTTGCCGCTGAGCTAGCTAGGGTTCATAGGAGCTATGAAGTATCTGTGGGAGATGCGCATTTTGGGCCAGAGTGCAGCCCAAAGCCATTGGCTCTGCACTGCATTTGGGAAGGGAATGACAAGGGGTCTGCTGCAATTCCTCTTGGGGACTCTGCAGCACACGGCACACAGCTGGATCTGCCACTCTTTGGAAGGTGATGTGTGGAGAAGGGAGTGTAAGACCATGGCCCTGCATTGACCGCTGATGGGCCCCTTTGAAGAGAATCCCTTCATTGTCCAGGGGGCACAAGGTCCAGACTTGTGTCTGGCCTTTGAACAGGTCTTTCAGGGAGCATTGTCTTCGCTCACTTGCGCCAATGTGCACCTGAGCAAGCCCACCTGCAAGCTGTCCCTTAGCCTGTTCTGGAACAAGCATGTTTATCGTAGACGGAGAATGACCTTCTCAGATGTTACAGTCCCTCCTCCCCAGCCCCCCAAGTAACCTGCCCTCCCCCCAACCAGGTGGATTTCTTTCGGTCTTAAAATGGGTGAACAGAACCCCATTGAACTCCATGAACCCCATTTGCTCTAATGCCAGTCTAATGTGGAAAACACTCAGACACTGATGATGGGCAGCAAACCCTTAGGCTGCCCTGGTGTCTTATTTAAACCCAAATGTATTGCTAAAGATGTGTTTAGATGTAAAGCTTCTCAGTGCATTGTATAAAAACAAAATTCATCCTTCTTCATCACTACCCTGCAGGCCAAGAGAGGTGCAACGCAAGTGTGTGTGGTGTGAAATTACACTGATCTCTAGCCAGATAATGATCTCTCACTTTGAACCTCTTAATAGCTCTGAAAAAGTGATGCAAACCTCTGCAGCCCCAAGAGATCTATACACTGAATGTCTTGTCACATGATTATTTTTGGTCCCATTTTGGATTTCCAGAAACCAGGATGCCCAAGAGGATTTGTACTCCAGCAAGATCTAGCGCAGTCATTTTCAGCTGACCTCTGTATATTTAGGACATGGGCTACCTTGGCTTTCTGTTTCAGAGAACTAGTCTAAGCTGGGCCTGAAGTACTGTCACTGTTATTTGGAAGCGGAAAAGCAATTTGTAACCATGTCCAGTCCTGCATTGCAGCAGCTGGGAGGAGAGAGTCCCGCCTGCTATTCTGTTTCCAGCCTTCCTAAGGCCTTTGTACCATTTTACTGCCATTTTTGGTGGGCAGCCGTGGTGGTGGTGGTGGGGCGGGGGGAGGTCTCTTCTTTGTAAAGAGATGGCGTTCACAGGACAAGCTGATTTCTCACTGCATTAGCAGGTCAGGGTACAGGGCCAGGTTCTGTGTTGTTTTTGCTGGGAGCCTTGGAAATATTTATTACTCAACAGCACTGGAAGTTGTCTGGTGACAATGATTCTGTTAAAGCAATCAGCATTATCTTTCTTGGGGAAATACATGATGCTAGCAAGCTGGTCCTTGGTGATAGAGAGCTGCTTAATGTGAGCTGAATGTTTGCTTTCTTACCTTTGGAAAACTGCAAGCACTGCCACCTTTTAAAATACATACTATGCTCCTTTTATACTTGTACAAGTGTTATGTTAGCTTGTGAATGGTGGGAAATTGCCTTTTGTATGCTACTCTTTATATAGTCACAGTGAAATACAAGAGACATGTTTTATTAGTTGTGAAATAGCCAAGTTGACATCCAGGTTTCTGCCTAACTTCATTGTTTTAAAAGATTAATCATCCTTGAAATATTTATAATATTTGCTAGGCCAGGCAGTTAGTATTACTGCAGCAGAGCCACCATTTTTATAGAAGACGAGGTGATGAAAGAAAAGCTTTTCCTGGTAAAAGGGCTGACCACAGATGTATACCACAGTGTTTTTATTAGCAGCACAGTACTAAATTCAGGAGTATTAAATTCTCCAGCTGATGGCGGTCTGATCTATAAGCCGGTAGAGGGTGAAATTCAACCCTGCAAAGGTCCTATGCACCACTTAATTCTCACTTAAGCCATTAAGTGGTGCAAAGGGCAGTGTGCAGGTCCCTCTCTGCACAGGGGTGAATTTCGCACAGAGTAAATAGGGGAATTTCTGTTTTTTTTAATCCTTCTTCAGTGTTCTGCAAACGTGCCTGCCCAAAGAGTTCATACGCACCAATGCATTATGGAGGCTAAAAGCAAGCAAAATCTTTTTTCACTTGCAATCCACAATGTTCGCTAGTCACATACAAATTTTTCATGAATTTCCCAGATCTCTCACACCTAGAAAACTAGATAGTAGCTATGAGTTGGCAAAGCATTCTGGCTATAAACATGCAAATAAACATATCAAGGGATTACCACCTCCCTTTGCTTTTCAAATATGTATATTACATAGATCCAGAACACATGGATTTTTTTGTTCTGGACCAAAGCATTGTACAACACTGATTTAGATTAGTCTACTTGCTCTCACTATTACAGAAGGAAAGTGGGATTCTTAGTGAATAATCTGTATGCCACTACCCATGATATGTGACCAACTTGTATCTGTTACATGGCAAGCTGGTGCCTGAGCCCTGGCAGTCAACTCAGTGTGTGTGCTCTGAGTTCATAGTGGTAATTAAGCCATGCAATATGACAGCATGTGAATTACAGTGTGGTAATTCACCCCCAGAGCATTTAGGCAAAAAGGATGGAGGCCAAATGGCCTTTATGCATTGAAGAGTTAATTATTGTACCACAATTTACTCCCCATCACATTTGACTGCAATTTTAAAATGTTTTTGTTTTAATTTTTTCCAAAGTTATAAAATGCCCCAAAATACAGTACTGAGAAGTCTAACACACTTTCACAGGAGAACAGCAGGAGAGAAAGAGAGGAATTTTGCTGGGTCCTAAGGTCTCAGGAGTTGTTTTAGATGCATTTATTCACCCTAGCCACTAAATGAGTTTTGTGATGTGGACACCTGCCTGCCAACAACTGCATTGGGATCAGCAACTCATTTCACGTAGGCTACCAAACAGTCATTCTGTAGGGTAATTTATTTTAGTTACTTATTATCTGATCTCAGTGTGATCTGGAGACCTTAGCCCAGGGCCAGTCTTCTGAGCCATTCAATCTCTGTAGTTCATAAAGTAGACAGACACCCCCACAACAAAAATCACCATCGCAGATGGCACTCTTGTTACCAGTCTCAACAAAGGTTGGATAATAATTGAGACTGCACTGTCTGGAGCAAATTGGCAGCAGGGTGATGCTGCTTCTGGTAAGTTTGATCTGTTGTAGCTCATGTCTCAAGTGTCATAAAAACAGACTCTAAAAATTGGCATGAAAACACTTGGAGAAAATGATTGGAAAATGCCTTAAAACCTTACATCTAAAATGTGTTCTGTTCTGCAGGAAAGGGTTGTCTTAATGATAGGAATACAGTGTTGTTCATTGGAATTCATTCTGTAGGTCAATAAATCCTTTCTGGGACAGGTAGTCATGGGTTGCTAACATCACTGCTTCATGTGCTCATAGCCGTGTAGATTAAGTTTTTTAAAATCAAACAAACCTGTGATACACAGGGTATCAGAGTAGGTGATCTAAGTGTCCCACCTGGCCTGAAACACCATCAAGTTGTAGAACACCATTTTATTGTAGAGTAATTCCTCTGCCATTCAAACAATATCAACATTTTTGTCGGTTGTGGGTGGAGCACCTGTAGCTAAGATTGCCTAAGTCTTCCCGTTACAACCTTCTTTTCTCAGTGTCTTTTTAAATAAAATTAACAAGAGACCATTGCATGTTTGATATTTTATACACTCTGACTACGGATTGTGAGCTCCTGGAGCGTGGAACTGTTTTCGTTGCTTCTTGTCCATATGGTATCTGGCACACTGGGGCCCTGATCCTCAATTAGGTTCCTCGGTACTACAATAATGCAAATAATGGATAATAACAGCCGATGTTTACCTTTATGAGAGAGGTGTCCTTGTTCATTCCTGTTCTTTCTCTCCCTTCTAAGGTATTCCTTTCTGGATTTGTTACAGTACTTATACCTCTGTCTGTCTTTCTTATAATGTTCTTAATGCTGAAATGTGTAGGTGAAGGAAGGCAACCCATTAGTTGCTAGTGTAGTCCTTGCCTGCTATGCAGTGTACATGAGGAAATGTACATGAGTCCTTGCCTGCTATGCAGTGTACTCATCCCACCATAAGGGCTGGCTTGCAGTCAGTGCACATGGGAAATGCAGGAACTGTGTGTTACCTGCCTCTCTGGACATGCATAGCATTCCAAAGGGGTTGAAGCCATGCCAAGGGAGATCAGTACAGTGAGGGGAGGGAGGAGTAGGCTGCATCCCCATCTGCATGCTTGGGAACTAAGAGGACATTTGTCTTCCAATTACTCTCCAAATCCCATCAGGTCCACCTGGGATGCTGTGCTCCACACTGGCCTTATGGCTGTGCTTTGCCTATATAGCAGAATTGAGCCATAACTGTCTGAGCAGTGACCTTGTCTAATAGTTTGTCATATTACTGCATATTCTAAAGCTACTCTTCAAAAGGTGGCAGTAGCATCCATAATAGAAATGACGCTTGAAAGTGCTCTAACTTCTGGAAATGTGCTGAGCAATGAGATTCTGTGTGGCACCCCATGGGATGGGGATGGCTGATGGCTCCTCCTGATCTAGAGACTGGAGGGATGCTCCCTGGCATAATTTAGATTGTCCCAATGGCCTGTCTAAGTTAGAACAGCCTGGGCTCCTACTCTCAGACTCTGCTAGGGTGGTGTTTCTGAAAGGGTGCAGTACTCAGTCCCCTCTGAGCCTGGAGAGCTCTGTTCTCCTCCTCCTCCCTGCTCACGTGGAGAGTCCAGTGCTGGTGGTGGCACTAACTGCTCAGGGAGCACACGACGCACTGTGTGCCCAGTCCTGGCTCAGGTGGGGTAAGTGTTTGCCCCTTCTCAGAAACAAGCACATCTTGCCTTCAGTCATTTGCTTTTTTGGAGCCCAACACATTGCACGGGGGTGGGAGGGAGAAGTTCAGACCACGATTGGTGAGGATAATGTATTTTTTGCTCTGTCATGCATTGCTGCTCACCTTCGACCTGTTCTAGAAGTAAGTAGCTACTGCTCCAATTAGATTGGGATTGTTCTTCTCTTATTACAGCTTAAAAATTGGTGAGGGTCATTTATTAATGTTTAATTTTATTATTCTAAAACTGGAGGTTGCAAAGGGCATGATTTAGTAATGAGAGTGAATCCCAAATACACCGCCTGCGTCCTGTCTTGTATAGTGCACTCCCTCAGGAGAATGCTATGCAGTAGTTTATAAGCAGGCCCTTTAGGCTGGGTACAATAGTGCAGAACAGTTGAAATGGCCCTGGTAGCTCAGCAGCTTTGTAAATTACAGGCTGCTGTGAACCTTGCTGCATGGCAGAATCTCTACAGGCAGATAAAACTAGTGTGTCGTTATAAAAAATAGAAGGCTGATAATAATCACACAGGATGTATACCACATATATCACCTAACACATCATCTCTGTTCCTTTTAATGTGTGGCCCCTCTGCTAGGAAAGAGGATTCAGGCATTAAGGCTGACAAAATCTCATGTGGAAAGAAGTCCTGTTATTCCACTGGCTGAGACACAGATTTGCTTTGCAAGACAGAAGTCGGCCATTAAAATAACAAGATGGATTTATGGCCAAAACCTGTTTATCACTGAAATAATATTTTGCCAACTTATTTGCCCACATAGCAGTGTGTAATTGGCAGCATGTTTCATGTGAGTATGCTCTTTTTTAATAGCTGAATCCCATCCTCCATCTAAATCCAGGTCACTGAATATTAAAAACCAAGCAAAAATCTAAACTTTTACACAGGTGAGTCATCTAAAATGTGAATAATGGAAGGGTTCTATTTTTAACACTTCCATTTCATGACATGAATTGAAATCTGTCCTGTCATTGATGTCTGTGATCTTACAGGCATGTTTTAATTAAAAAATTTACTATAAGTTATCATTGTGAGGGATTCTGGGGACTCAAAATTAATAATGTTGGTTGTTTTACTTCATTTGATTGAAAAAAGAAATTGGCCTGTTGGTCAGAAGCCAAATACATAATAAATTTATATAATCAGTAGACACCTTCCCGCCTGTATGCACCGCTGACAGAACTGCTTGGAAGTCATATATTATAATATCAGACAGCCATAAAAATAAATAAACTCTAGTTGCTTGTTTCTGTGCACAGCGAAGAGAGCACGCTGAGCAGGCGTGGCACGGATACTGACTTCACGAGCTGATAAATGCTAATTGGTAAGTGAATATTCTGACAGGGTCTTAACTCTTTAATCCTTTCTACTCCTGGCAGATGTGGAACGATCACCTTGATACACTCCAGTCCTCCCTTGTATTTCGGCTGGAGTACTCAGTGGAGCTTTAGGGAGTCGGACACACAACTTCTGCTGGAATCCAACAGGATTTGGGCGCCAGATCTAATTAATTAGGAATTCAGTTGTCCAAGACATACTGTTGATAGGATTTACCATTAAAACTGCTAAAACAATGGAACGAGAGCACTCTTATAGCAAGTAAAACAGCTGTCACCTTTCAACGTGGATTGCTTTCACCTGTACTTTGATGCATCTGTCCTGTTCAGTTGAAACCATGATGCCCCTTACCATGCTGAAGGCACAAGTCTAGCATACAGATTTCATATTTCCAATGAGCTGAAGGGGGCATAACATCCTATCTAGATACCTATCTGCCCTTCTTGGCTTAGCACCTTCAGTCTATTAATGTATATATCCTCATAACACTTGTGTGAGGCGGAGAAGTAGTGTTATCTCCATTGTATAGATGGGGAAATGAGAGACGGGATAGAAAAAGTGACTTGCTTCTGACTTCCATACATGATATGGTCTTTGTGCATCTAGAGAACTGGATACTGGTGAAGGTAGAAATCCTGTTGGGAAAAGCACAAATTATTTAGATTAATCCTGTGTGCATCAAGAGTTGATTCATCAAAGGCAATCATGTCCTAGCAGATTGCAAACTTTGTGGAAAAATATGATGTCCCATGGATCAAACCTCTTGATAAACGTTGCTGTAGGTGGGTAAGAGTAAGGGCAGAATGGCACATAATCAGGTCACCTAGTAACGTTGTAATGATATAAAATAATTACAGATAAAAATGTCCTATTAAAATTATTATGCTGTTCACAAACTTGAAGAGGTTTTATGCATCCTTTTTTGGCTACAATTTTTGTAGACTTATTCAGGTGTATTTTATAAATAGTCAAGTACTTATTTTATTCCTGACATTCTTTTTCCCCCTGGTGGAATCTTAGGCTGAGGTTATTCTTTAAATATGCAAGCAGACAGTAATGCAATAAAAAAAAAAAATATTTGCAAGTCAATTTGAAAATGTTCATGCTGGGAATAAACAGCCCAAGTACCAAAAAGCCAACAGTAGCCCTTTAGTAACGTCAACAGGGCAATAGAATCGCTGTATGGAATCCATAGTTTTGCTTGCTGACCTCATTTCTCTGCTCTGCCATATATATCAGAGATCGTCTAGGCATCTTTGAGCCTGCCTCAGTGTGGGGAGTGGACTGGATGACCTTTTGAGGTGTTTTCCAGCCCTACAGTCCTATAAGTGTGTATAGTCCCTTTTTACCCAATCTTTTCTATTTTCCTTAGAGTTTAAAATCTCTAGGGTCTGCATGGGTGAGCTTTATAATCTCAGGGTCAAGTATGCACTGAGACTCAGAAACTCAGCACTGTGGGTGTAGAGGAGGTATCTTTTGTTTTAATACAATCCCCTTTTTTGGATACTAAATTTATAACGTGCATAAAATACTTGACCTCCGGGGAGGTGCTGGCATGTCGAGCTGCATCATCCCTTGTTGGCCAGTTGATAGAATGGAGCCAAATATAATATTTAAGCAGGTCCTGTGTATTCATTATTGCTCTGGAATGCCATTGTGGTGAGAAGTTTAAAGTAAGACGACCTTAGGGACATAAGGAAACTGAGACAATGAGATGGGAATGGCAGCAGTCATCAAACCATAGTATTGCTGGGTTTTCTTTTTAATGCATTAATTGTATAAAGGCAGTGGAGTCTGTAGGGTGTGTGCATCTATGGAAACTGGTCTTCTGAATAAAAGTGGTCTGAGTATAGATTGTTTTGGCTTCTTCCTCCACTCCCACTTAAACATACATACACATCGAGCTCTGATTAGAAATTGTATGGTTTGCATTCCCCTTAATCTGCATATCTTGATGTGATTTTCACTCTGGAGCTGCTGCTACTTCCTCCAGTATTGTATTTGTATATATAGTCACTGACTGATAGTATTTATGTTAGCACAACATTATTTGTGCATAATGATATTAATTTAAAATAATAGTAACCAATCAGGTAATCTGGAAATATTTCAAAAGCTAGTTAGAGCTGTGTAGAAGCATTGTAACAAATTATATGCTTTCTATGGACGTTTGATTTTTTCATTAAAAATGAAAACCCCAAAGCTGAAATATTTCCACTATACATTTAAATATGGAAATGTTGCTGTGGTGATTCATGGCACCTGTAGTTCCTATTGCCACATGTCCCCTGTAGACAAGCAGACTCACCCCTGCAGCGCCGCCTGCTGGTGACTTTGGGGAATTAGCTCGATTCAGCTCCGGAGCTCCCTCTGCAGGCCAGTGTTCCACCTATCCTCTGGCCCCTGTGTCCCTCCCTGGACCCTGTGCCCTTTTAACTGGGGTGCTTTCCCCTGGCAGTACCCCCACAGTTCTGGATCTCCCCCAACCCACTATCCCCACCTCACCTCAGTATATGGCTACTGCCAGTTATTGTTTAGCCACCACACCCTGGGGCAGACTGCAGTATCAGCCTACTCATCACTGGCAAGGAGGGTTTGGACCTACTGCCTTGGCCTGCCCCTGGGATGCCCTCTGCAACCCCCAGTCCTGTTAGCCCAATGCCAGGCCGCAGCCTGGGGCTTTCCAGGCTGGAGCTCCCCAGCTCCTCAGCCTGTCCCCAGCCCTGCTCCGCTCAGGCACTTTGTCTGTAGCTCCCTGCAGCCAGGCCCATCTCCCTCTACAGCTGGAGAGAGAATCCTGTTTGCCCCTGCTGCAGCCACTTTCCCCAATCAGCCCAGCCTAAAAGCTGCTTTCTCCAGCCACAGGCCCCTCTCAGGACTGTTTTTACCCCTTCAGGGCAGGAGCGGGGGTCCACCCCACTACATCCCCATTCTCCACTGTGGGCTGGGTTCCCCATCCAGACCACATCTTCCATGAGCCATCATGGCCAGGGAATGCCATGATTCACTACCTCCCTTTTCCAAAAGGTGACATTGTGGTGCATTATGGGAGATGAAGTCCTACCAGGGCTATGTAGAGAGAAGAATGTGGCCATGAGGCACCTGAACTACAGTTCCCATGACACACTGGGGCAGTATTTTCAAATCAAAAGTAATATTTTGGGCTGAAATTTTCAGTATTAAAATTTTTGCTGAAAAAAAAAAAAATTCTGTTTGACAAAAATCCCATGTTTTGACCAGTCTGATAAACCCTGAACTTCACCAAAAGCTTGATTGACATTTGTTGGTAAGCATCCATATGCAGTTGTAGTTGTAAACTATTTTCAACTCAGTAATTTATTTTTTGCGTGGCTTCAGCCCTGAGCTGTGGGGAGGGATAGATCAGTTGTTTGAGCACTGGCCTGCTAAACCTAGGGTTGTGAGTTCAATTCTTGAGGGACCATTTAGGGATCTAGAGCAAAAATCTGTCTGGGAATTGGTCCTGCTTTAAGCAGGAGGTTGGACTAGATGACCTCCTGAGGTCCCTTCCAGCCCTATGATTCCATATTTTTTAAAAAAAATCTTGGTATTTTCTCATATGTTTTGCTATCAGGGGTGGCTTTCCTCTGCTATTTGACTTTATCTAAATCTAAAATTCAAAGCTAAATTCAGAGCCCCCCCCCCCAAAAGAATAAAAATAAACAAGCTCACACACATACCTGTGAATGATACACCTTTAATGCTAATACAATTTAATTGTCTCATATGCTGTGAGGGACGGGCGTACAATGCAATATCCTACAAAAAGGACAGTTAAAAACCAAACAACCTCCCCATAGTTCTTATTGGCTGATGACAGTTATAACATTCTGGCAGTCTGTGTAGTTAGATACTACTATGTATCCAGTATAGCTTCATGTTTGAGATCTCATCAGGGGTGTTATCCTTTAAAGTTTGTCCTGTGTGACAAGTTGAGTCCCAGTGCGGCATAGGCCTTGAAGGTATTTCCGTATTGGCTTGAACCCTTCGTAATGCACCGTCAACATTGGAACTCTCCCAGGCATAACATGATACATGGCAACAATACATTTTTTTAGCAAATATAACCATTGATGCGTAAAAGCAAAGACAGTTAAAGATAGGGTGACCAGACAGCAAGTGTGAAAAATTGGGACGGGGGTGAGGGCTAATAGGAGCCTATATAAGAAAAAGACCCAAAAATCAGGACAGTCCCTACACAATCAGGACATCTGGTCACCCCAGTTAAAGAAGCTGCTTAGTCTTTAGTATCAATCCTCACAATGTGCTGGAAGAAAACGGGTGCCTGCTGTAGTTGCACACCAGCATTCGCACATGCTGGTGCTGACTCAACTTCCTGTTGGCTTGCAGAGCAATTGTATGAAGAGAACAACCCCTATATTCTCACAGCCTACCAGTGTAAGGATGTGGTACAGTATTTACATAGAGGCAAGGGTGGGTGTAATGCAAATGTTATGATGCCAATGAGGATACATGATACTGCCACTGAAATGAAATGCTATAGGACACAATTAGAGACAGGGTTTGATTTTCACAAATTTCTTGGACTTGACACCAGTTTCCTTAATGTGACACCTCTTTGTTCATTCTGAATATCAAAGTGGCACTTAAATTACCCTTTGAGTAGAGAAGGTAATAATAACCACACATCATAATATGTTTAAAACACAGTGTTGCTTCAGTCAGGGTTTCAGATTTAACTTTCAAATGCTTTTCATCTGCAGATTGCAAATTTGACAGACACTTTTTTGTTGATTTTAGCCTGCAAAGACTATTTAAACTTCCTAAACGGAACAGTGTTTATTTGCATTTGGCAGGAGTTTGTAGCACAGTAAATTAGAAGTAAACTGATACATAAGTTCTGATGTATATAGAAATTAATTCCTCACAGGTTTTGATTGTCCGCTTTTCTCTATGCCATCGTGTGTTTACACAAAAAGTATTTCCTCGGAGCAGGGAATCCTTTTTTCTGTTCAGGAGCTTGAATAAGACTTTGCACTGAATAACTGGCACAATTCAACAAAGCCATGTATTAAATAAAAATATAATAATATTGAATGAGACTGCTTTAGTGCACCAAGCAGATCATCTTGTGTGCCCTTAGATTCCATATAAGTAGAACAGATCAATGTTGATCTATAGTATATATTGTCTGGATGTGCCTAGTACAGAATGGCTATGCTAAATATTATATATGAAATTAAAAATCCCATTGTTAACACAGCATTGAGTCTGTGGAGTAAGTAATCAGAAATTAAGAAATGTAAAAATCCAGGTTCCAACATCAAGGCTGAGTTGGCCATATTGCACCTGCTATCTAATGTAATATAGTGGGAATCTGTCGTCATCACACTTACGCTGTAAACTCTTAGGAGCAGGGGCTGCCTCTCTTTACCTTTCCACAGCACTTAGGAAAATGCAGCCCTGAACTCTAGGCACTACCATTCCCTACTCCCCCCACCCAGTTGTGCTGTTTAGTTAGGGCAGTCGATTAATCACAGTTAACTCATGCGATTAACTGAAAAAAATAATCACAATTAAAAAAATTAATCATGATTAATCGCACTTATAACAATAGAATACCAATTGAAATGTATTAAATATTCTTGGATGTTTTTCTACATTTTCAATATTGATTTCAGTTACAACACAGAATACAAAGTGCACAGTGCTCACTTTATATTAGTTTTTATTACAAAAATATGCGCTGTAAAAATGATAAACAAAAGAAATAGTATTTTTTCAGCTCACCTCATACAAGTATTGAAATGCAATCTCTTTATCGTGAACATGTTATTTACAAATGCAGATTGTTTTTGGTTACCTAACTGCACTCAGAAACAAAACAGTGTAAAACTTTAGAGCCTACATATCCTCTCAGTCCTACTTCTCATTCTGCCAATTGCTAAGACAAACAAGTTTGTTTACATTGATGGGAGATAATGCTGCCTGCTTCTTATTTACAGTGTCACCTGAAAGTGAGAACAGGTGTTTGCATGACAGTTTTGTAGCTGGCGTTGCAAGGTATGTACATGCCAGATATGCTAAACATTTGTATGCCCCTTCATGCTTTGGTCACCATTCCAGAGGACATGCTTCCATGCTGATGAAACTCGTTAAAAAAAAATGTCAATTAAATTTCTGACTGTCCTCCTTGAAGGAAGAATTGTGTGTCTCTTGCTCTGTTTTACCACATTCTGCCATATATTTCATGTTATAGCAGTCTCGGATGATGACCCAGCATATGTTTGTTTTAAGAACACTTTCACCACAGATTTAACAAAATGCAAAGAAGGTACCAATGTGAGATTTTAAAAAATAGCTACAGCACTCAACTCAAGGTTTAAGAATCTGAAGTGCTGTCCAAAATCTGAGGGACGAGGTGTGGAACATGCTTTCAGAAGTCTTAAAAGAGCAACACTCTGATGGGGAAACTACAGAACCCAAACCTCCAAAAAAGAAAATCAACCTTCTGCAAGTGGCATCTGACTCAGATTATAAAAATGAACATGCGTCAGTCCGCACTGCTTTGGATTGTTATCAAGCAGAACTGGTCATGGGCATGGATGCATGTTCTCTGGAATGTTGGTTGAAGCGTGAAGGGACATATGAATCTTTAGTGCATCTGGCATATAAATATCTTGCAACGCTGGCTACAACAGTGCCATGTGTGAACACCTGTTCTCACTTCCAGGTGACATTGTAAACAAGAAGAAGGCAGCATTATCTCCTTCAAATTGTAACCAACCTTCTTTGTCTGAGTGATTGGCTGACCAAGAAGTAGGACTGAGTGGACTTGTAGGTGCTAAAGTTTTATATTGTTTTATTTTTGAATGCAGTATTTTTTGTACATAAGTCTACATTTGTAACTTCAACTTTCATGATAAGGAGATTGCACTACAGTACTTGTATGAGGTGAATTGTTTTTTTTTTTTCAGCGCAAATATTTGTAATAAAAATAAATAAAAGTGAGCATTGTACACTTTGTATTGTGTTGTAATTGAAATTAATATGTTTGAAAATGTGGTAAACATCAAAAAATATTTAAAATAAATGGTATTCTATTGTTGTTTAGTAGTGCAATTAATCACATGATTAATCGTGATTAATTTTTTTAATTGCTTGACAACCCTAAATTTAATTATTTTTAATCAAAATGGGCTCCCTGCCCTCTCTCCTCATCAGTCATTGGCTGGTGCTCAATTGAGGACCGGGGCTCTGCCAGAGCTTGTTTTTAGACTTTGGTTTTGAGGTGCCCTGAGCGATACCTTTTGGCCCTACTCCAAAAATAGTGTGGTTATTGTAAGGTTATTATAAACGAAATAACAACTGCTCATTGTGTGTGTGGGGGGGAGAGATGGGGGAGCAGGGAAATGAGGGTATCTGGAATATTCTTCCCCAGCAACTACGTTTAGGGGGAAAACAAAACCAACCCCCCCAAACACTACCCACCCTGTTTATTTGCTGTATCCTGGTGTATACTAAAGCTTTACATTTTTAAGGCCAGATTTTAAGAAGTGCTCAGCACCCAGCAGCTCCCATTGAGAACAATGAAGAATTCCCCACCACTTCTGCCCCTCGACAGCAATGGGAGCTGTTGGGAGCTGTTTGAAAACCTGGTTTGAAGTCGCTTTCCAAGAGTACTAATGCCTTAGGGATAAGAGTCAGTCAAGGCAGGGACTGGACGAAGGGTGACTTCCACCAAAAGCAGAGAAATGTCCCCCATGCACCCACTTCATTCTTCCGGCACCTTCAGTGTATGACTTGTTCTTGAATAATTATAAATATTTCACTTCCTCTACTTGCTGCTTTTGCTTTCCCTTCTCTTTCTTTCCTGTTCTTTCACCCCTTCTTTCCATCCTTTCTGTTGCATGTCTAGTATCTCTCCCTTTGTCCATTTTTGTTTCTTTCCTTCTCCTTTTCCTGCATTACATTTTCTCCCTTCTTTCTGCCATGGGCTTTCGGTCACTCTCCAGTCCTCTTGATCTCTCCTTGCTGTTATTGCTCATTCCCCCATCTCCCGTCATTTCCAAAGCACAACAGACTATGATTATAGAAAAACTTTCTTTTTGGTAAATGATGACCAGGAGTTTGTTAGCAATATATCTATATTTTTTCTGGACTGGCTATATTGATAGCAATCTGGGACAGCATCACTGCATTAGATACAGTGCCTTGCACTGATGATTTCTATGCAACCTCTAACCTTACTGTGTTGCAAATAACTTGTGCCTTTAATGTCAATAGCTATGTCCCATGGAAATGCTGGGAACGTACACAGAGGGAACAGTTCATTGGATTCATGAGGTTTAGAAAAAAAGTTTTCCTATTTAAAGTGTTGACATTTTCCTTGTGCAGCATCAGAGCCAGCTGTCAGATGAGTTTGGGTGGAACCATACAGTATGTGCTGGTGGGGTCAAATCTTTATCTTGCTTACAACTTCTGAAGACCCATTAAGCATCATTGCCCCTTGTTGGCAAGTTGGAAGCAGGGGTTTAGCAATGACACAGTGTTGCCAACTCTTGTGATTTTTATCACAAATCTTGGAGTATTTGGTTAAAGCCCAGCTCCTGGAGTCAAGTGACTAAATGAGACTCTCGACTTTCATTTAAAAATAAAATGAGTTTCTGGTCCCCAGGTCTGTGAAGAAAAACTTGAAAGCACAACCCCTAAAAGCTCAGGATATGTCTATATGGTAGCTGGAGGTGTAACTTGCAGCTCAGCTTGAGAGATGTATCAGTGATAGCTCGATCAGAGATAGGATGCCAAAAATAGGACTTAGCCATGGAGGGTGTGAGTGGCAGGAGGGGATAGCCATCCCCAGTATGATCCTATCTGAGATCTTAGGTACATATTCAGGTGAGCTAGCCCCTCCTGGTGCTTATGCTGATGTGGCCACACTCCTATTTATAGCACACTAGCTCAGTTAGAACTAGCACGGGTATGCTTGAGTTGGAAATTACATCTGCAGCTACAGTGTAGACATATCTTCAAACACCAACAGGCAAATAACAAAGAACCCAACCTATATAATTTTTAAAAGTCTCATGAGTTTTAAGCCAGTCTTACGATCTTTGGGGGCTCATGATTTTCAAATGCTTTGGGTAAGCAATATTGTTACCATTTGAGCGGGCCTTCTGAATTCATTACCTGGTGCATATGCTCCTAACTGAGTGCAAGAAAAGGTTCAAACAAGGGGAAAAGGTCAAACTGTAGGCTTAAAAGGGAGGGCAGAACTTCCTGTACATAGCATGGGAAATAAGCAGAGAAATTGTGGGGCCGCCCCAGTTCTCCCACTATCCTTGTGTGCCATGTGGCTGGTTGGTTTATGTTCTGCAGAAGCAAACCTAAAATGGCCTAGGACAGTAACCAGCCCTGGAAACACACAACCTCATCAGTGATGGAGAAGAAGTACATCCCCATTCCTTCAGCCCCAGCCAAGAAGCCATGTGGAGTCCAGTAAGACCTGTAACCCAGTCACAGCTCCCCATTACCTGGCATAAGTGCTGGCACACAGACATATGCTGTGGGGAGGTTATGCAAGGGGAACATCAGTGAGGGAAGTCAGACAACACAGCAGCATGAAGAAGAGCAGCTGATGTAGTACAATCCCCAGAACAATATGCAGAGATCTTGTGCAATGTAGTTATAGCAATGAGCTTCTCCAGTCACTTCCTTCTGTAGACCCCTGGCTGCAGGATACCTGCGTCTATGGATGTGGTTTAGAATAGTGCATTTGGGGCCTTTGCAGTTAAATATCATTTTCTTCATTTGGTTGTGGAAACAACAAAAAAACAAAAACTTGAGGTGATATCATGATGCTATTGAAGTCAATGGGAATTTTGCCCCCAGTGTTAGACACCGTACCTGCATATAAGAAAAATAATATCTCTGCCTTGAAGAGTTTATATGGGGAGATTTTCAAAGGCACAAAGAAAGGCAGGTGCCGTTCTGCTGCAGTCTGAGTAAAGAGTCTAAGTAAGATAAAGAGTGAAACAAGAAACAATTGTAAGGGAAGGGGAAAAGGCTATAAATATGTCCATAATTCTGCAAAGATTTACTTCTGTGGTCCTTACAGCTGCCCAGGCTGCCTGTGTATGGCATCATGAGCCACTGGAGCAAGGGGTAGGCTGAGGCTCCCAGGATCATGACTGGCATTTCAACATCACCAATGGTTATTTTGCAGTCTGGAAAGAAAGTCCCTGCTTGCAGCTTTCTGAACAGATCAGTGTTCCTAAAGATTTGCGCGTCATGCACCTTTCCTGACCATCCCACATTGATGTCGGTGAAACGGTTCCTGTGATCCACCAGCGCTTGCAACACCACTGACAAGTTCCCCTTTCAGTTTATGTACTCTTTGGCAAGGTGATCTGGTGCCAAGATAGGGATATGGATTCTGTCGCCCCATCGCAGTTAGGGAACCCCATTGTGTCAAAATCAGCCACTGGGTCCTGTGCCTTGCACAGTCATTCGTTTTTTTTTTGCAGAAGTCTGTTAATGGCCCTGAAAACTTGGATCACAACAGATCCCACTGCAGATTTACCCTCTCCAGATTGATGCCCCACTGACTGACGTTCCAAGCTTCCATGGAGCTATCGTCACTTGCTTCTCCACTGTCAGAGCAGCTCTCATTTTAGTATTGCTATGGTTCAGGGCTGGGGAAAGCTCTTCACACAGTTCCTGGAAAGTGGCCTTATGCATTCAAAAGTTCTACATCCACTGCTCATCATCCCATAGCCACATAATAATGCGGTCCCACCAATCAGTGCTTGTTTCCTGGGCCCAGAAATGGCGCTCAACCATGTCAAGGTGATGTGTGACTGTCGCCAGCAACTGTGAATTGCTCTGTTCTACGTCTTCCAGCAGGGCCGCTTGCATGGCATCACATTGTTCTGCGAGGTGGCTCCTGTATCTGCTGTGTAAATACTACAGAATAAGGTGTGAGATGTTTGTAATGCTCACAAAAACAGTGTATAGCTAAGTGGGATCCATGCTATGGCATCTGCATGGGTAACCCAGGCTTACGAAAAAAAGTGTGGAAAAGGCTCGGTTTGTTTGCCGTTGATTTCAGGGAGGGAGTCAGGGAGGTAAGTGCATCATGGAAGGCAAACACCATGTCCCCATAAGCACTCACACCAATGTTTTGGTCCCATAATGCATCACAAGCCTCACCCAAAATTCCACTCGTCTACGTGCACTGTGGGATAGCTACCCCAGTGCAGCGCTGCGTTGATGCAAGCCCTGCTAGTGAGGATGTGCTCCGCCGGCATACTGCGCATAGTGTGGACACACAAGATTGACTTGCTTAAATCAGAGGCTCGATGTTGATTTACATAAAATCGACTTAACTTTGTAGTGCTTCACATTTTAGGAGATTTAACCCATCTTGTTGACTTGCAGTTCTCATGTTATCCCTATCTTGTGTCTTTTAAAAGCCAAGATTGCTAATAGTGGCTTTGTGGGATGAACTAACAGGGAGTAGAGTGAGACCTCAGATTGATTTTCTGATCTGCAGTGTGAAAGATCTCAGTGTGTACATTCTTCCATTTCACCATATTTTCCATTCATTATTACTTTACTTTAGTTGGATCAAGCATATATTTTTTAGCAACCACTGATTTGTAAGTAAACAGCAGAAAGTCTGTAAGAATGGAGAGGTACGAATCTCTAAAGATTCATTTCTTCTTTCAATTCTTATTTTTTACTTTGTCTGTTCAAGACATATTACATTAGACTGCCTGTTGTGATGCATTTTAAATGTATGGCTGGCTAGGAATGCAAAATTATATCATTCTACCAAACACAGAAGAAGAAGTAGTTCAATGAGAAGTTATAACACACTCCTGGTGCCATATCACTTGGGAAGGAAAGGTCATATACATACCTTGGTGCTGCATCAGTAATGAATGGAGGTACCAAAAATGCAAAGTAAAGGTTATGGATTTGTATTTGTCGACATAGCTGTCTCCAAAAGTCTATCATTAATTAGAGAAATATTCCACTACAATTTATGAAAATTAGCAGGAGACTGATTTCAGTTACTCTCATTTGCTCTCATTAACACTTTAGCATAATGCACACTGCAGTCAAATAAAAAATGGAACCTTTATTTGTGTCTTTTGAGAGTGCCTCAAAAAAGCTCCTTGATTTCTACTCCACTTTTTAGTCTAATTAAAACTGATGATTAAAACATGCAAGTCCCATAAGATGACTCTGCTAAAGTGATTTTTTAAAATAAATAATGTTAAATGTTCAGGGTTATACAGTCTAACTAAAGAATGCTATCAGTATAGCTCATTACACTGTGTATTCAAACTCCAGTAATTATCACCAACACCTCAGCTGGTGGTGAATATTACTTTATTGAAGAACATTACAGAAACTTGCTAAAAAGACCCAAACAAGTATTAATGTTCAGAAAGTCATGACCTTAGGCCTTGATCCTGCAGTATTGGAAAATTGATTGGCTTATATTTTCTCAGATGCGGCCTGTGGTGCAAAATAAATGAACTAAAATTTTGTTGTGGTATTTCTTCTGCTTCCCCTGTCTTATTAATATTCATGCTTTTGCTAGGGCTGTTTTAAAATGTATTCTTGCTTTTGTTGCTTTTTGCTGTAAATGGTGTTTCCATGTGTGTACTGTTGAGTGCTTCTATCAAAGGTACGGAGATGTTCACTCTGTCTCAGTGCAGAATCAGCTGTATAATTTCCATTGCAGACTCAGGAGGGCTTCACCTTTCATGGTGCCTCCTGCTGAGCTGAGATGCTGGTAGTAGCAAGGGAGATCTGCACATCAAGAAAAACACTATATGCAGATCTTACGCTTTTCCACGGCACTGCTCCCACTTCCATAGACTGTACGGTGAGCTCTCCAGGGAGCTAGAAGTAAAACTGGGTGAATTTTGGACCTAAATTTTTTTTGGGGGGGAGAAATGCAGATTCAGTGACCCTGAAACATTTTGCAAATGTTTGTTGCTTTTGACGAATTGCTCTTGTCAAAAAGCAAACAAAAATTGTATTTATTTTTTTTAATAATGAGATGTTTGACTTTTAAACAGAGATTTCCTTTGCTTTTATGGGATGAGGAGCACTCAAGCTAAACAAAATATGTTAATCCTGAAATGAAATGTGTGAATTAAAAAAAATGTTCCGGTTTTGGGTCAACCCGAAACGAAGTAGTTTTCCAGTTTCTCAGAGTTGCCAGTGATCTGAAAAATCATTTATTTGCACAGCTCTCATTCTGAGGCTGTGAGGATAAGTAGTCAGGTCAGGAAGGAATGGATGCATGTCCCTCCCGGCTGGTCCCATGAAGTTCAAGGTGAAAATGTATTACATCCTGTATTACTTTTCCATAACACGCTCTCTCTCTCTCTCTGTGTGGCGCAGAGCCCATTTTTCAGAGGGGGTCATGGGGCATAGAAGTCAGTCTGTTAGAGGATGGAATGGAGGAAGACCCAGAGCCAGTGCATTCAGATATCCGAAGCAAGCTGCAGACCCCCAGGGATTTGTGTGTTTGATGGCTGGTTCTTGACAGAATGATTCAAGAGGAGACTCTGCAAAGAGAATAAAGTTTGCAGAGATTTCCTACCTCATCCTGTGTGTGTGTTCCGCCCTATAGCACCTCACAGGAGCTTGCAAGATGGAGCCTTCAATCACATGAATACTGCCTGTCTTGTTCCAGTATAATACAATATGCCCTTTAAAATGCTGTGTGAGCTCTCCTGCTTTTATGTGGTACTAGAGCATCACTCTAGATTAAGGGTTGTGTTCTGCTGTCGTATTAATGGTGCATAAGTTGGGTTTGATTTCATATTATATTTTTGGTGAGTGATTTGGACAAGCCACGCAATTTGGTTTATATTCAAGATATATCAGCCTGTGAAATGTTGTGGAAGACCCTTTGCTGAGTACCTTCCACGCTCATTGACTTATATGGGAGCTGAGACCATGCACCGTTTCTGGTCACATTACCTGTACATGATAGGGAGGTAGGGTGTGTCCTTTGTGAACGGGAAAAAAATTGAGCTGAAAAGACTACTACTAATGGCCAAGACTAGTAGCCAAAAACTCTTGTCTTATAACAAAACAGTTAACAGTGAAAAGGCCGGAATGTGTGCTGCAAAGTGTTAGAGGGCTCACTATCCAAAATGTTTCCGGTGGCTGGTCCACTGAGCCTCACTCCTGCCCCTGCCCTTCAAGAAACCACATAGCTAGTTCCTGGGAAGGATTTTGAGGTTGATACTCCCTCTGAGGGTATGGCTACACTTGCAGTTGTACAGCGTGTGAGTTAAACCTGTCTTTGTATAGCTGAGTAGGGAAAGCGCTGCAGTCTGTCCACATTGAAAGCTGCCAGTGCTGCAATGTGGCCACATTTGCAGCATTTGCAGCGCTGTTGGGAGTGGTGCATTGTGGGCAGCTATCTCAGCCTTCAAGTGGCTGCAACGTGCTTTTCAAAAGGAGGGGGTGGGGTGGAGTGTGACAGGGAGCGTGAGGGGAGAGAGAGTGGATTTTTGGAGCCAACGCTGTGTCAGCACCCTGCCTTGTAAGTTCTGACCCCCTCCCTCACCCCTCTCTCACTCAGTGAAAGCAAACGACAGCTGTTTGTTTTTTCCTCACAGACCAGATAAGCAGCTGATCCCCGAAATGGACCCTTCACCTTCCCCCTGCGCTGCCTCTCTCTTCAAGCAAACATTAGTTGTGGGCCTTCCAAAGGGAGCCCTCCTGCCTGCCTCTACTCATTCACAGCAAAGAATAGCTGTATTTGGTTTTTTGATAAGCAGCTCCCGGAGCCCGGAGTTCACAACAAAACAAAGAGAGGCATCACAACAAAATAAGGAGAGGAACATTCACTTAAAAGGATTATGGGGAGTTTCCGGAGGTCAATCACTGCGTAATAAGGTTACTCCCTGTTTACACTGGAGCACCAGCGTCTCAGCCACTCCGCAGCAGCTGTTAATCCTCTCGGGGAGGTGGAGTACCTGCAGCGCTGTAGCCACGGAAATACAGCGCTGTATGTGCCTTGCCAGTGTGGACAGGGAGTGAGTTACAGCGCTGTGGGCGGCTTTATTGCACTGTAACTCTCAAGTGTAGCCAAGGCCTCAGAGACTCACAAGATTTCAGTCTCTTTCACTTGCGGAAGTTGACGATCTAGGTCTGGCAGCCCAAGGTTGCCCTCATTTACGTGGTGCAACTCCCACAGACTTCAAAATGCAGACGTGTAGCAAGAGAGATTTGCTGATGGACTGGTTTAAAGCTTGTAATGTCACTATTAAATCTCAGGTGCTATCATTTGATGTGATTGTGTAAGAATGTTGAGCAAGTTGTAAAATACCAATGGTAAAATATTTTCATAGAGACATCAACTGCCTTTTTTCACATCATTCTACCTTGCAAAGCAGAGAGTTTTAATCCAGTGTGCTTAAAAAGGATTCAAGAAACTACAGAAACAGATATCAAAGTAAACTGAATGTTTAATTTTGCTTATTTTGAAATCAGTGTCCTTGAAATGAATTTTGTGTGCACTCTATTTTACATCTGAAATAAAATAATAATTCCTCATAAATGTATCTACGGTGTATGTTCCCATTTGTCTCAACTACTCACTGTTCTTTCAGAGAAAATCTGACTGATTCTGCTTAGATTTCCACTCTTAGTTGTAGCTTAAGTATGCTTTTTCATGTCAGACTGGCACACAGGTCTAGATAAGGGCAGTCAAGTGAGTAAAAAAGTTAATAGCGATTAATCGCATGACTAAAAATTAATCATGATTAATTGTATGATTAAAACAGTTAATCGTGATTAATCACATGATTAATCACACTGTTAAACAATAATAGAATACCAGTTATTTAAATATTTTTTAATTTTTCTGCATTTTCAAATGTATTGATTTCAATTACAACAGAACACAAAGCATACAGTGCTCACTTTATTTTTGATTCCAAATATTTGTGCCATAAAAACAAAAGAAATATTTTTCAATTCACCTTATACTAATACTGTAATACAGTCTCTTTATTGTGAAAGTTGAACTCACAAATGCATTCAAAAATAAAACAATATAAAACTTTAGAGCCTACAAGTCCACTCAGTCCTACTTCTTGTTCAGTCAGTAACTCAGACAAGTTTGTTTACATTTGCAGGAGATAATGCTGCCCACTTCCTGTTTACATTGTCACCTGAAAGTGAGAACAGGTGTTGTAGCTGGCATTGCAAGATATTTACATGCCAGATGTGTTTAAGATTCATATGTCCCTTCATGCTTCCATCACCATTATAGAGGACATGTCCATGCTAATGAAGAGTTCTGCTTGATAATGATCCAAAGCAGTGTAGACCGACACATGTTCACTTTCCTCACCTGAGTCAGATGCCACCAGCAGAAAGTTGATTTTCTTTTTTGGTGGCTCGGGTTCTGTAGTTTTCACATCGGAGAGTTGCTCTTTTAAGACTTCTGAAAACATGCTCCACACCACATCCCTCTCAGATTAAGGATTCTTAAACCTTGGGTCCAGTGCTGTAGCTGTCTTTAGACATCTCACATCGATACCTTCTTTGCATTTTGTCGTATCTGCAGTGAAAGTGTTCTTAAAATGAACAACATGTGCTGGCTCATCATCTGAGGCTGCTATAACATGAATGTATGGCAGAATGTGGTAAAACAGAGCAGGAGACATACAGTTCCCCCCACAAAGAGTTCAGTCATGAATTTAATTACTGAATTTTTTTTTAATGAGCATAATCAGCATGGAAGCATGTCCTCTGGAATGGTGACCGAAGCATGAAGGACATACGAGTATTTAGCATATGTGGCACGTAAATACCTTGCCATGCCAGCTACAAAAGTGCCGTGCGAATGCCTGGTCTCACTTTCAGGTGACATTCTAAATAAGAAGTGGGCATTATCTCCCGTAAATGTAAACAAACTTGTTTGTCTTAGTGATTGGCTGAACAAGAAGTAGGACTGAGTGGAATTGCAAGTTCTAAAGTTTTACATTGCTTTGTTTTTTAATGCGTTTATATAACAAAAAAAATCTGCATTTGTAAATTGCACTTTCACAAAGACATTGCACTGCGGTACTCGTATGAGGTGAATTGAAAAATACTATTTCTTTTGTTTATCATTTTTGAGTACAAATATTTATAATAAAAATAATATAAACGGAGCACCGTACACTTTGTATCTTGTGTTTTCACTGAAATCAACATATTTGAAAATGTAGTAAAACATCCAAAATATTTAAGAAATTTCAATTGGTATTCGATTGTTTAGCAGTGCGATTAAAACTGCGATTTATTTTTTTAAATCACGGTAATTATTTTGAGTTAATTGTGTGAGTTTACTGATTAATCGACTGCCCTAGTCTAGACTGAATTGTTCTGTAAGTTCAGTTATTGAGGCACACTTTGAATGGTGTAAATAGTGACGGAGACCAGCTGTGCATCTGGTTCCTTCATGGAAAGTCTGAAGAATTGGAAAATATACTCTTAAAATTCACAATTTCTCTTGGCCTTAAAGTAGTGAAAAATGAATTGTCCATATCCTTTTGGTGTTTTGTCAGATGCTGAGCGTGGTTGTTAGTTAGCTGGAACCCTTTTCACTGACAAAAAATGTTGTGGAGCTAGAGAAAAGCCAGAATGAGACACACTTCGCACAGGTCACTGGTGTCTTTGTCTCTCTCTTTAGAGTACTTGGCCCAGTTATCCACAGATTGCAGTATTGGGCTGAATCCTCCGTTGGTGTAAATTTGTTGTGGATCTATGCCAGTTTGCACCAGCTGAGGTTCTGGCCTGCTGTATATTCTAAGAATTGTGCATACACTGAGTGTGTAGCAGCATCCAATTTTCTGTCTGTTGCCTCTGTTCTAATTTATTCTGGAAACGAGCCTTGTCAGCAGGTGAGCCTCTGCATTCCTTCCTCATCTTAAAGATGCATACACAGAAGAAAGACACCTGTTAGGACACCTGTCTCTAATTAGCAATTTAGAACCCCAGTCAGCTCCATAGAAGTCAGTGGAAAGACTCCCGTTGACCACAGTGGGGATTTGGATCAGGCAATTCTAACGGCTCTCATCACCATGGTATCTGAGTGCCTTGCTGTCCCCCAGAAAATCCTAATTATGTGATATGTCACTTTGGACCATGACTGTTTGTAGTTGTATCCCTTGGGGACTGGCCTTCCATGGAAAGGGTGATCCGGTGATTTGGGTGCTAGTCTCGGGCCTGAGACACAGACTCAGTTCCGTGCTCAGCTATGTACTGGAGATGTGCCCTATGTGGATGGAGGGTGATTTTTTCATTGATGTAGTTAATCCAGCTCTCTGAGATGCAGTGACTAGATCAACTGAGGAATTCTTCTGTCTATCTAGATGTGAGTTCTGTTGAGAAGGGGGCTTATGTCGATCTAAAGGCTTCACCCAGCCCTGAGCAATGTAGCTAGGTTGACCTCAGTTTTAGGTGTAGACCAGGCCTTAGTTTCTCTGTCCTGAAACTACCCATGAGGATAATGCAAAAAAAGCAAACATCGTTCTGGGATGTATTAGCAGGAGTATTGTAAGCAAGACACGAGAAGTAATTCTTCCGCTCTACTCTGCACTGATTAGGCCTCAGCTAGATTATTGTGTCCAGTGCTGGGTGCCACATTTCAGGAAAGATGTAGACAAATTGGAGAGAGTCCAGAGAAGAGCAACAAAAATAATTAAATATCTAGAAAACATGATCTGTGAGGGAAGATTGAGAAAAAACGGGGTTGTTTAGAAGATTGAGAGGGGACATGTTTTCAAGTTCATAAAAGGTTGTTACAAGGAGGAGGGGAAAAAAAATTGTTCTGGTTAACCTCTGAGGGTAGGACAAGAAGCAATGGGCTTAAATTGCAGCATGGGCTGTTTGGACATTAAGAAAAACTTCCTAATTGTCAGGGTGGTGCAGCACTGGAATAAATTGCCTAGAGAGGTTGTGGAACTTCTGTCATTGGAGATTTTAAAGAGCTGGTTAGATAAATACCTGTCAGAGATGGTCTAGATAATACTTAGTCCTAGCAGTAGTGCAGGGGACTGGATTAGATGACCTCTTAGGTCCCTTCCAGTCCTATGATTCTATGGTTCTATAATAACACTGCCTATCTCACAAGGATGTGGATTAAAAATTGTGAGGTGCTCACTTACTGGCATTACTCAGGTACCGGAAGCCATATAGGATATATAGAGTTAATTTAAAAACATGTAAAATATTTACATTTATTCCCATAATAATTTTACTGAGTGTTTTTTGGACTGTATTAGTGCAGCATTCCTAAGTATGGAGGCAAATATCAGATGACATATAACCGTTTATTTTCTGTCCTATGGAAGGCTAAGATTTCCATATGCATTTTTAATTTTTCTCTTACTGTTACCAAACATGGCAGGCAGATAATTGAGAAGTTTTGCTTCCTTATTGGAGGAAGTCTCTAGTTTAGCAAAATTAGGGCTGTTTTTACATCTCATTCTCATAATAAACGGAATGTGAAAGGAGTTTCACTGAATTAATGAAAAAGAGTTTTATTATAATAGCTACTAATGGTGAATTTTAAAATTTATTTTTTAATGAAGCCATGGAAGGCACGGGCAATATTAACTGTGTGCTTAGATCTCCTTTTTAAATGAAAAATACATCTACTGGTGTCATTTTTGTTAATGCATTTAGTAAATAATTTGAAAAGTGAAGAGCTTCAGGAAGGAGGCATGGAATTAATAAGCAGAGAGACAAGACAATAGGTTTAAATTGCATGGTTCCAGTGAAAGATTGTAATTGTCTTTTAACTGTACAGAGCTCACAGACCCTGCAACAAGTGTTTAATCTTCCAAACTGTCATAAATTCGCTGTGTGGGGAGCTGAAATTGAAAGGGGCACTCCAAAAATGGCTAGTGGTTTGGTTAAGCTCCGCAAGTTTGCATTCAAGGAGTTTTTTTCACATCCGTTCTATTGTGGGCGGGCAGAATGTGTGCTTTCTACTTCATCACCTACTGCCTAAATCTATGTTGGTGCCTTCAGCCACATTTCACCTTGGCTATTACAGCTTTTTTTCTGTGTCCTCCTGCTGATGTCCTAGCTCTCTCCAGTCCATCCATTACAATGCAGTCCCACTGATCACAGCACTCACCCCCTCCCCTGAATCCCTTCACTGACTTCCCTGTCTCTTTCTGCATCATGTTCAAGCTGGACAGCTGCACTTTCCTAGCTATTAGAGAGACAAGGTGGGTGAGGTAATATATTTTATTAGACTCACATCTTTTGGTGGGAGAGACAAACTTTTTTGCTACCGGAAATGTGATCTAAGGTAGCTAGTCCAATGCAAGATACTACCTCACCCACTTTGTCTCTCTAATATCCTGGGACCAACACGGATACAACACTGCAAACCTTCATAACTGTGCTGTTCCCCCAATGTATATCTCAGTCAGTCCTGTCTCCTTACTGTCCCCTCTGTCTTTCCTGCCATTCATGGCTTCACACCTTTTTCCATGCTGCCTTCTGCATTCAGAGGCGCCTCCTCTTTAAAATCCTTTTCTTCTGTAGCTCCTCACTTGCCTGATCTTGTCCACAGTGTGCCTGCACACCTTCTCATGCCTGACTGTCACTCTCTGTTTTGGTCAGTGTCAGATATTAAGGTCATCTTCTTTGCTTGATAAGGTGCGACGTACATTTATGGCCCTACAGACATTAATGATAACAACAGGGAGAGCAATATAGCAGAGTGGATCTGTGAGGAAAATTTGTGCTTGAAGGGTTGAGAGTTTATAACTGTTCCTTATGAAACTTTGTCCCTTGTACTGCTTTGACAAACTCTGTCTCGTTGGGAAGGGAGATCTGAGGTCATGAAACAATTCATAAATCACTTCTCTCCATATCCCTGCTTAAAGTGAGCCAATCCTGTTGGCATTAAGAGACCAGCAGGATGCTGCAGTACCACATTAATGTCAAAAGCATTGAGATAAATGACAGCTACATTAATTGAGTAGGCATTTGGGCTCAATTTGAGATTCTAACGTTTTTATAGGTGCGCTGAGGGGTAGCAGTGAGAAGTGTGTTGAAATATATTGGCGGTTGATATTAGCTGCTAGGAACATTAATGTAAACACAGATGCTGTACCTGTAAATCATGAAACAAAGGTGATGATCTTGTGTGTTGCAACACACCCATCTTGGAAGGCTACATACCAACTGTGCCCATCTGTTTCTTTAGCTACTGTGAAGTTTAACAAGAGCAATAGGATACAAGCAAATGATCATAATATCTAGCTCCTATATAGAGGTTTTCCTCAGGAGATCTCAAAGCATGGCACATAGGAGATCATTATCCCTGTTTTACATATGGGGAAACTGTAGCATAGAACAGCAAGTGATTTGTATAATGTCACCCAGCAGCTGAGCTGGAAATGTAACCCAGCCCTCCTGAGTCCCAGACTAGTGTTTTATCCACTAGGCCAGGCTATCTCCTGCAATAAATCTACATGTCCAGTAACTTTTGAATAAAGTATAAAATCTGTTTCTTAAAGTCCTTACTTGTTTGACCTATTACAGTTAGCAAATGCAAGTTGTTTTTTAGCCTTACTCTTCTACCCTACTCACAGCTGATAGAATGCATCTGAACTTTGGCCCAACCCCATTTCAAACCAAGGTGGATCTTTCCTGTACGTGAATCAAAGCTTAACTCAATGGGTGGTTTCACTCCCCTGAGTGGATTGCTGTTTTGTTTTTTTTCCGCACTGTAAATAGGAGGGTCCCAAGTTCAGAGAATTCAGCAAGCCAAAAGTCAAATACTTGGCACAGCTGTTGGCCTCTCTTCATAGTAGATTCTCAGAGTCAGGGGGAATTAATATGGAGGTCACCTGTGGAGATAATAAACCATTAAAAAAATGACTTGGTTATTGTACTCATAGTGTGAATGACACTAACTATACTTTAAAGACATGGCAGAAGTGATTATCACAGGCGGGGGGAGGGGGGAGTTTATCATCAGGATCATTAATAACCTGGGACCCAGGTTCTCAAATTACAGTTAGCTCCTCAACAGCTGTGACCTTCATGATTTGCTCATTATTGTTGATCTCACTAGTTCTCTCCCGTACCGTACCTCTCTTCAGAAATAGTTCCTCTTACGGCGCTGACCCCAAGGGTCCCAGTGAGAAATTAGTCTTCAAACAATCATTGTTACTTCTGCCTATAAAATGTAACACTTTCCTGTATTAAAAATGCAGTAAATTGTTAATACAGCCATTGTAAATCCAGCTGTTCAGTCAGATCCCAATTAGCATGATAGCTGTTAGACTTCTGGATACTCCTTGGAGCAGTTTATAACTGACTAAGCTTCTAAACAGTTGCACACTCGCTCATAATACTGAACTATAGTCTGCCCTGTGTCGAAACTGTGCAATTGGGTTGTGCTTCTCAAGTGAGTTATCGACTGAGAGAAGAATTTAGATCATCAGGTTTTATTCATCTGAAAAAATCTTCACCAAAAAAACCAAAACCAAAAACCAAACCCACCACAGGAATGTGCCAGATGTGTAACCTCCTTCCCTTCTCATGCTGTCTTCTTAGGAAAAGATACTTGGTTCCAGAATGACATTGAATTTGGGCCTTGGTCACTCACACCCAAGTATGCTCTGTAGAGCTGGGGGGACAGCATTCCGTGGCAGCTGATGGAGAGAGAAGTTGTCATTTGTTTCCAGTGCCTCAGAGCTGCATGTGAGGTGAAAGTACCAGTCCTAATTAGCTCTCAGGAAAGCTTTACTGATGTCTTTACTGAGAGTCCTGCTGCTATAGATGTCTCCAGACTTGAATCCTGCTGCACTTGCTGCCTGAGATGGCTTTGGACTGTCTTGCTGCTGGTGGTGATTTAGAAATCTTTGGAACTCTTTTTACTTACCCAGCCAGCCTCAAGGACTGAGGGTTAGTGTAGACATTTGGAACAGCTTGTTGTTTTTATTATCCCCATGATATTCCACTTGCTCAGAACTGGAGCATATGATAAGCTTTGTTTTGTTTTATATTGTGTCATTTATATTTAATATAAAGACATTATGTAGCATTCATAATTCTTGTTCATTATTCTTATTCGTCACAGCAGTTTAAAGGCAGAATGTAGCCAGTCTGGATAGTAAAGGAACTGAGCATGGCCCCTCTGCTGTAACAACACAGTTACCTACCTAAGAAGTAGCTATGGGTAGGAAATGGTCTTATAATCATAGGGTTTGAAGGGATATTTCAAGACTAATTTAGATAATGTGGCTTCTTATAATTGGTTTGTATTGTGTTGCACCTGTACATTTAATTTCCTATCTGATTGCTCACACTGCTTTTTACACCAATAAAAAGAGAATACCAAAATATACATTAACCACATCTGAGAGAACTAGCAAACCAGGTTTCCTTAGTTAGCAAGAATTCAGCTTATTAGTTTGTTGTGTTGGGTGGGTATGTTTCACAACAGGCCAAATGTAGTTGCTCTTCACAAATGACTGTTATCATACTTGAAACTGAAATAATAATGGGGCATTATGGCCATGGCTTATTTGCTTTCTGAAGTCAACTACCAAGTTAATCAGAGTAAAAATAGCATGTATATTTTGTATAGCTGGCTTCAAGTCGCAAACTGCCATTTCCTTAATTTTTAGGAGAGGTGGATGTTATATAATCCTCTTATAATAAAGCTCTTCTCATGCTTTTCATCAGTAAATCTCAAAATGTTTTACAAAGGAGGTTGGTACAATCGTCCCCATTTTACAGATGGGGAAAACAAGGCACGGGAGCGTGAGATGACTTTCCCACAGTCACATATGAAGCTGCAAGTAGAATCCTGCTTGCTTGCGTCCAGTGCTTTGCCCACAAGGCCATACTGCCTTTCTCAAGGTTGGCCAAGTGGTTAGAATGCTAGCCTGTGAATTGGGAGACACTGGTTCAATTCCTCATTCTACCACAGACTTTCTGTGTGACCCTGAGCAAGTCACTTAGCAGCTTTGAGCCTCAGGGCCTTGTCTGTACAATGGGGATATTAGCACTGCCCTGCCTGATGGAGCTGTTGTGAGGCTAGTATGTTAAATATCGTGAGCAAGGGGGGCCATGCAAGTACCATAGATAGGTATCCTGCAGATGGAGGCATTTCTGATTAAGCTGTAACTTGTTCAATACAAAGGAAATGTGGAGATTCTCTAATACAGAGCTGTTGGTCACTGGCATGATTATTCTTCGCCTTCAAGGCCTAGCTCAGCAGTGGGCAACCTAGGGCATGCATGATTTTTAATGGCATGCTGCTGCAATTAAAAATCCTGCCAAACCCAGCCCGCTCTCCTCTGCCGTCCGCTCCCCCTGTGGGGGCAGGGAGCAGAAGCATAGGCATGCACACGGGGTGGGTAAATGGCCCCAGTGTCCCGGAGCGATAAGCCACGGGGTCCGCGCTCCCAGGCCGGAGTGCTGGGCCGAGCGCAGCAAGCCGCCGGCCCTTCCCCCTCTTTCCCCCCTCCCCTAGAGTTATGTCGCCGCACGCGCAGCGCTCTGAGGGGTGGGGCTGCATGCTCTTGTGGGGCAGTGTTTGGCCCTGCGCAGAGCAGAACATGCTGCTAGGAGCCTCATGGTAAGGGGTCCGGGGCCAGCATGGTTGAATAAGGGGTGGGGGCAGTCAGGGAACAGGGATCAGGGTGGGTTGGATGGGGGGTGGGATCCTGTGGGGGGTGGTTAGGGGAAGGTGGTCTCTAAAGGAGCAGTCAACGGGGCAGGGGGGTTGATGGGGGGATGGGAGTCCAGGGCTCTGTCGGGGGTGGGGCGGGTGAGAGAGCAGGGCAGTCAGGGCGACAGGGAGCAGGGAGGCGTCCTGGGGGGACAGTTAGGGTGAGGGGTCCTTGGAGGGTGGTCAGGGGACAAGGAGCTGGGAGGTTGGATCTAGTCGGGAGTTCAGGAGGGGGCTGTCAGGGGCGGGAGCAAGTTAGATAGGCCATGGGAGTCCCGAAGTCTGTCTTGGGATCAGGGGTGGTATAAAGGTTGGGGCAGTCCAGGGGAAACAGGTACAGGTAGGGTCCTAGGAGGGCAGTCAGGGGACAAGACAGGAGGCTTAGATAGGGTGGGATCTGGGGGGCAGTTAAGGCAGGGGTCCCAGGAGGACGGTAATAAGGGACAAGGAGTGGGGGTTTGGGATTCTGAGGGGGGCAGTCACCCAGGCTCTGCCCTGAGCCCCGACCCTCCCCACACACACACCAGCCTCTGCCCTGATCCCCACACCCCCAGACACCCCTGTCATAACAGATATGCTATGGGTTAATGTTTTCTTTACCTGTAAAAGGGTTAAACAAAGGGAACCAACACCTGACCAGAGGACCAATCAGGAAAACCGGATTTTTCAAAGCTCAGAGAGGGAATTTTTGGGTGTGTGTCTCCTTTTTCAAAGCAGAGTAGGGAATTTTTGGGGTGTGTGTCCTTTGTGTCTTCTTGTCTGTGCTCTCTCGGCTATGTGTGTCTTTGTGTCTTCTTGTCTGTGCTCTCTCGGCTATGTTCCAAGTGTAAGTACAAAGGTAGAAAGACAATAGGCTTATATCGTTTTTTGTTGTATTTACATGTGTGTAGTTGCTGAATGTTTTAAATTGTATATCTTTTTTGGATAAGGCTGTTTATTCATTTTTCTTTAAAGCAATTGACCCATGTAATTGTCACTTGAATACAGAGACCATTTTATGTATTTTTCTTTCTTTTTATATAAAGCCTTCTTTTTAAAAACTTGTTGGATTTTGTTTTTTCTAGTTGAGGCTCAGGGGATAGGAATCTCTTGTGCCAGGATTACGTCTCCTCAGGGAAAAGACTGGGAGGGAGAAATCTCTTGTGTCAGAGTTGCAAAGTTTACCTTTGCAGGACTCTACTGAGGGTGAAAGAAACTGGATCCCTCTGTTCTGCATTTCAAGGAATGAAATAGGCGATCGCAGGCCATCCAGGGGTGGGAAAGATCTGGGAGGAATT
>NC_133773.1:8118801-8188897 GCF_003597395.2 Chelonoidis abingdonii | reverse complement strand
AGAAGAATCCGAGGGGAGCAAAAGAGACTCTGGGCGGGTGCATTATTGCCAGACACTTCCCTCCTTCCCTAAAGAAGTGTCCTTCAGCAGCAGCTTATCTATAACAGACAGCAAAGGAGCCCAGGTGGAAGCGGAATGGGGGAAGTGGGTGTCCTGACAGGATATTACTGGTGAGGAATTCATTCTTGTAGTGTATCTTGTCTTCCTTCCAGGGAACTCATGGTGCCTCATAAAGACTGATTTATTCAGACTCACAACACTCCTGTGAAATAGACCTGATAATGCCCTTCTCCGTGTTGGCACCATGAAGTGAAAAAGAAGAAATACACTATAATTCTAGTCTTCCCACATCTTCCCTCAACTCTGCTGCCTGTTTCCTCAATACAAGAACCACAGTGTTAATTTGTGCCTCTATAGCTGGGTCTTTCCTTCCCCTTTCCACACTGCAGCCCTCCACAGCGCTGTGGGTTCACCCTCTGACTCCTGCTTCTGCTCCCACTCTGTCAGTTGGCCCAGGGAACCAGCTGTTGGCAGTAGGGTGGCTAGAAGCCCATGTGCAAGGGGCAGGAGGGGTTCTGGCCTACAACAAGTGGCTTTAGGGACCAGATTCACTCTAGACAGGAGTCCGCCCTGCCCTTTCCCCCCTCTACTGGACCCCCTCCAGCCGTGATTCACAACTTCTACCAAATCCAACTCCCAAGCCTAAAGCAGCAAGTTTCTATTTCTTCCTGAGGCTCGGCCACCATCCTGGAGGCCTAATTATATGCATAACTATTCATCAAATGCAACACATCCTATACCGACAGGAAGGTGCAGCTTGTCACACAGTTAGTATCGATGTGTAAAAAGAATTAATTGGGCTCCGTGGGCCCTATTTTAAGACAAGGCAATTTACTAGTTTTAACAGTCAAATTAATTTCAAGGCTTCATTTTGTTCTTGCCATTTTAAATCATCATAACAAGATACAGTAGTTCTGGATGATGATAAACATTTCCCATGATCTCTAGCATGGATTTTATTAATACAAATCACTCAGCTTTTGTGCTTCCTCTCCAGCAAGGTTCATATGGGATCCATGCATAATTTAGGCTGGATTCCCTTCTTGTCCCAAGCATGGAGGCAAAAAACTTACCAAACTTTAATTGAACGTATATGGTTGTGTAAACTGTACATGATGTGATCTTGTCCAGAAATTGCAATTATGGGTTTACCAACCGCAAAGTTAAACCTCCCACTCTAGAGTTCTTACCACGGTATGTGAAACTGCATGTGGTGTGCTGTAACACGAAAAGCAGTTTCGGACTACAAAACAACTGGAGTGTCATTTCAGAAACAAGCTAGGAGGCCCTCAATTTTACAATCCATCATGAATACAAAAGAGTTTCTGGAAATGATAATTACAGCGGTCACAGAGTCTCCCAGCAGCAAAACAAATAAGGCCAAAGGATAATAATTTTTGTGTAAGGGCATTTACATACTTGCATGATATAGCAGCTCTCCATCTAAAAAGCTATATCTATGGCTTAATAGTAACTGCCCCTGAACTACTTCTGACTGTCTTTCTTTGCCCCCGCCCACCTCCCCTGCAAATTATAATGAGTGCTGTAATTACACTGAGATCTTAATGTCTCAGATCGTTTGAGAGAGCTTCTAAATGTTATATTTTAGGAAATTGAGTAAATGTGCTTTAAGGTTAGTTAGGTAAGGGAAAAACAAACAAACAAACAACAAAAGTAAAAGCCCCAGACAGATATCATCCTACAAGAATGCAAACCTACTCATGGGGTGTGTGAACACAGCTGATTTACACAGTCTGGCAGGGGGAAAGCAAATATGGCTATAGTGCGTTTCATTTCTATGCCATTGTACTTTACAAATCCTCCACAGATGCTTCAATTCTCAAGGCACTTATGCACGTGTGTAACTTCAAGTACACTGATAATCTCACTGAATTCAGCAGAACATCTTGCACTGCTTAAATTGGGTATGAGCTAAAAAACTTGAATTGGTGTCGGGGGCTGATTTCTGGATGGCTGGTCATCAGCAACATTATAAATTGGAGAACAGTTTAGCCTGCTTACACCCCTGTCTCACTGAAATCCATGGATTACACATATCTTGGTGTGATTAATAGTGGCTGAATCTGACCCAGGGAGTGAAATCTGGCCACACTGAAGACCATAGAAGTTTTGTTGCTGATTTAAGACAAAGCAGCATTCCATTCAGAGCATTTTGGCTCTGAAGGCTTGCAAACTAGTCAGTTGTTCCATGGATTATTAAAACTAGCAGTGTGTGCAGGATGGAGCATACCAAAGCATATGGAATCATCTCAAATCTCAGAGACAGTTCCAACTTCATTTATGAGAAAAAGTCTTGTTTTCATTATTATAATGGTTCTCTACTGCACCATTTTACAATATGTTTGATCCAGTGGTGATCTCGACAATGAAAATAACAGTATATCCACCCACAGTAAATCCACCTCAGTACTCTATGGGATGGCACTGTTTCACTGCAGTCCAGGAAGTGCTGGGCTAGTTTACTGTGGTCAACATTGAAGATGTCTGCACACTGGACAACAGTCAAAACTAATTTGTATTTTGTTGTACTGATGGAGAAAGAGCAAGATACTGACAAGATCGATAAGAGATTGGAAATTTACTGACATAAGCAACATCCTGAACACATTTTCACACTGGTTTCCTATAATACTAAAATAAAATTTGTCACAAGGGCTTTTTCAAAAAGTATCCTACAATATGTGTTCTCATGCCTCAAACAAACTTGATATATACCTTCTTCTTCCACATTGTTACAGCAGGCTCTCAAGAAATCCTCAATTTAAGTGACTAATACTGCTTGTTAGGTTAGAATGTCCCTTGTGGACTTGAAGAAAGCAGTCACCTTCCACAGCTGAAAGCACTTCTGAATGGGATAACTGACAGGAAGAACAGACTAGGCCAGGGTCGGCACCTTTAGCAGTTGCTGTGCCGTCTTCATTTAGTCACATTTCATGTGCCGCTCTACATTTTAATGTTTTAGAAGGTCTCTCTCTATAAGTCATTATTTATATAACTAAACTAGTGTTGTATTGAAAATAAACGAGGTTTCAAATGTTAAGAAGCTTCATTTAAATTAAATTAAAATGTTGATCTTACACCGCTGGCCCACTCAATCCGCTGCTGGTCTGGGTTCTGTTCACTTAGGCTGGCAGAGGCAGAGTGGGCCTGCAGCCAGGACTCCGCTGGCAAGGGTCCAGCAGACAGAACCCCAGACCGGCAGCAGGCTATGTGGGGCCAGCGGCTGGGACCTGTCATATAGACAGGTAAGGTAAGGGTTAATTTCTTTTGCCTGTAAAGGGAACCAAACACCTGACCAGAGGACCAATCAGAGAACTGGAGGGTTTAAAGTCAGGGGCGGGAATTTGTATACTCAGGGTCTTTGTTGTTTCCTCGGCTATGGGTAAACAAGCTTTCTTCTACTCCATCTATCTAAGATCTTCTACTAAAGTCTGTGAGTACAAAGGAAAGCAAAGTAATTCGGCTATGAGGACTTTGTTGTTGTTTACTGTGTGTGATTGCTGGTCTATTTAAATTGGCTATTTTTTTAAATCAGACTGGGTTATTCATATTTTCTTAAGTAGGAGCCTGTATTAATGTTTTTAACGTTATTATTTCTGTATTTTCTCTCTTCTTATATAAGCTTTCTTTTTCAAACCTGTGGAAGGTTCTTTTCTAGTAAGGCAAAGAAATTGAAATCTCTGTACCAGGTATCTGTCTCCCTCACGGAAACAGGAAGAGGAAGGCAAAGCAACTGTTGGTTATTTTGCATCTCGATTGTCCTGAGGGAATAGAACGCTATCTCTTGGGAAGCAGAAAACAGTTTCTTGGACTTGCAGGCTAGACAAAAGGCAAGCCTGGGAAGGAGGGGGAAGGGGTTATCTCTCCTGCTTTTAGACTCCAAGGTTTGGAATCTGGGGGTCCCCCCAGGAAGGGTGGTGGACACCAGAGGAGGAAGGGGGTCAGGCCCTATTAATTTCTGACCTGGTTGCAGCCTATCAGATTCTAAGCTGGAGATTAAGCTTAGAGGACTTTATGCTTAGTACCTCATATCTGAACTCTAAGGTTCCAGATTGAGGGAATTATACTATGACAGGACCCCGACTGGCTGTGGGCTGAGCTGCTAGCGCACTGCCAGCTCAGTGGTTCATCTGCCAGTTGTCTGGCAGCCGGGTCCCGTGCCAGACCCTCTCACCCCGCTGCCCATTTACAGAGGCGGTACCTACCTTATCCCGTGTTTTGGCTCATTCTTTCCTCTCTCTGCACTGAGCTGTTGGTAGGAGTGCACTGAGCACAGGCTTCAGTGAAGGGTCTGGCCAGGAGCTAGAATGGGGGAGGGGACTCAGGGGGGGAGAGGGTTTAGGTTTGTGGGGGCACTTACCTGGGCAGCCCATTTGGTGCAAGGTGCAGTGTGAGATGTGGAGGTGTGTTGCAGGAGCTCCGTTTGGTGCTTAAGGTGGGGGGTGGGGATTGGGGGGTGCAAGAGTCAGGATGAGGCGGGATGCATGGGTGGGAAGTCTGGGTATGTGGGGGTGCAAAGTCACGCGGGTCGGAGGAGTGAGGAGTCAAGCAGAGGCATAGGTGTTATTGAGGAGTACAGGGCTCAGGCAGGGCTCTGGGGGGTTGTTATAAGGCATAAGCCCAATTATATGAACCTTAGCGTCCAAAATGTGGTGCCTGCATGACCCTCCAAGTGTGTATTACCAGCTTGGAATAGTGATATCGCTGCACCAGACAGAATTTCAAGTGCCTGCCTCACTCTGGTCTCCCCAAACTTCCCTGGGGGACTCAAGACTCAGATTGCCTGAAGTCGTACAACAAAGGGAAATAACCCCGCACTCCCTTCCCCTTTACTATCCATCCCAGATCTTCCCACCCCTGGATGGCCTGGCGATCGCCCTATTTCAATTCCTTGAAAATTGCAGAACAGAGGGATCCATTTCTTCCACCCCTCAGTAGAGTCCCTGCAAAAGGTAAACTTCTGGAACTCTGACACCAAAGAGATTTTCTCCCTCCAGTTTTTCCCTGAAGGAAGACCGTTAATCCTGGACAAGAGATTTCCTTCCCCCTGAGCCTCAACTAGAAAAAAAAAATCAACAAGTTTTAAAAAGAAGGCTTATATAAAAGAAAGAAAAATACATAAATTGGTCTCTGTTTCAAGGTTGACAATATACAGGGTCAATTGCTTTAAAAGAAAAATGAATAAACAGCCTTATCCAAAAAGATATACAATTTTAAAACATTCCAGCAACTACACACCATGTTAAATACAAAAAAAACCGATATAAGCCTATTGTCTTTCTACCTTTGTACTTACACTTTGGAAACATAGCCGAGAGAGCACAGACCCAAGAAGACACAAAGGACACACATGCCGAGGAATGAGCACAGACAAGAAGACACCAAAGGACACACACCCCAAAAATTCCCTCTCTAGCTCTTGAAAAAGGAGACACAACCCAAAAATATTCCTCTCTGAAGCTTTTGAAAAATCCGGTTTTCCTGATTGGTCCTCTGGTCAGGTGTTGGTTCCTTTGTTTAACCCGTTTACAGGTAAAAGAAAACATTAACCACTTAGCTATTCTGTTATGACAGGGGTGTCTGGGGTGTGGGGATCAGGGCAGAGGCTGGTGTGTTGTGTGGGGAGGGTCGGGGCTCAGGGCAAGCCTGGGTGACTGCCCCCCTCAGAATCCCCAAACCCCCTACCTCCTGTCCCTTATTACTCGCTCCTGGGACCCCATGCCTTAACTGCCCCCCAGATCCCACCCCTATCTAAGCCTCCCTGTCTTGTCCCCTGACTGCCCTCCTAGACCCTACCTGTACCTGTTCCCACTGGACTGCCCCAACCTTTATCACCACCCCTTCCCCAAGACAGACCTTCGGACCTCCCATCCTATCTAACTGCTCCCGCCCCACTGACAGCCCCCTCCTGAACTCCCGACTGATCCAACCCCCAGCTCCTTGTCTCCCTGACCACCCCTCCAAGGACCCCCTCACCCTGAACTGTCCCCCCAGGACCGTCCCTGCTCCCTGTCCCCCTGACTGCCCTGCTCTCATCCCCCCCACCCCCGACAGACCCTGGGACTCCCATCCCCCATCCAACCCCCCTGCCCCTTGACTGCTCCTTCTAGAGACCACCTTCCCCTAACCACCCCCCACAGGATCCCACCCCCCATCAACCCACCCTGATCCCTGTGTCCCTGACTGCCCCACCCTTATTCAAACCAGCTGGCCCGGACCCCTTACCATGAGGGCTCTAGCAAAGCATGTTACTGCTCTGCGCAGGGCCAAAACACTGCCCACCAAAGAGCATGCATCCCACCCCTCAGAGCGCTGCGCGTGCGGCGACATAACTCTAGGGGAGGGGGAAAGAGGGGAAGGGCCATGGGGCTGCTTGCGCTTCTTTTTCCTCTCACTCTGTTGGCTGGTGTATGCGCGACCCGTTTCTCTATCCGTGGTACTCTTATTATTTCCACTTCCTCTCTGTGGCTATCTGATCTCTCTCTTCCGTTGCTGCTGTCTCCGTGATATAAGTATCATTAAGTCATATCTCGGTGTGGTAAATGGCCTCAGTGTCCCGACTATATCATTCTCTGTCTGCCGGTTGCGGCGCGGTTTTTGTGGGTGTTTTTTTGTCGTTGGATGGCCGAGCGCACGCAGCCGCCGGCCCTTCCCCCTCTTTCCCCCCCGTCCCTAGAGTTATGTCGGCCGCACGCGCAGCGCTCTGAGGGGTGGGGCCTTGCATGCTCTTGTGGGGCAGTGTTCGGGCCTGCGCAGAGCAGAACTGGCTAGGAGCCTCATGAAGGGGTGTCCGGGCCAGATGGTATGTTCCTGGAACAGGGATTCTTCTGGGGTGTATTAAGGTGGCTCTCTAGAAGGCAGTCAAGGGCAGGGGGGATTGGATGGGGGATGGGAGGTCCCAGGGGCTGTCGGGGTGGGGGGGTGATGCGAGCAGGCAGTCAGGGTCTCTCAGGAGAGGACGGTCTGTGTACGTTTAGGTGTGGGGTCTCTGGGGGTCAGGGTTAGTTTTTGATATCGGAGTTACAGGAGGGGGCGCTGTCAGGGGCGGGGAGCAGTTAATAGGCATGGGGTCGCCGAAGGTCTGTCTGGGGACAGGAGTGTGGATATAAGGTTGGGGCGTCAGGGGACAGGTACAAAGGTTAGGTCCGTAGGAGGGCAGTCAGGGACAGGAACAGGAGCTTAATAGGGGTGGGATCCTGGCGGGCAGTGTTAGAGCAGGGGTCCCAGGAGCTGTCAGTTAAAAAGGGACAAGGAGTGTGGGGTTTGGGATCTCGAGGGAGGACAGTCAACCCAGGCCTACTTGCCTTGAGCCCCTGACCCTCCCCACCACACACCACAGCCACCTCCACTGATCCCACACCCCAGACACCTGTCATAAACAGATAGCTAAGGGTTTGTTTCTTTTACCTGTTAAAAGGATTAACAAAGGGAACCAAACACTGACCAGAGGTACAATCAGGAACCGCATTTTTCAAGCCAGAGAGGGAATTTCTTTGGGTGTGCTGATCCTTTTTCATAAGTCAGAGTCAGGGAATTTTGATGGGGTGTGTGTCTGTTGGTCTTCTTGTCTGTGGCTCTCTCGGCTATGTGTGTTCTTTGGGTCTTTTTGTCTGTGCTCTCTCGGCTATGTTTCAAGTGTAAGATACAAAGGTAGAAAGACAATAGGCCTTTATATGTTTTTGTTGCTGTATTTACTGGTGTAGTATGGCTGAATGTTTTAAATTGTATCTTTTTTGAGATAAGGCTGTTTATCAGTTTTCTTTAAGCATTGACCCGCGGTTATTCGCAACCCTCTGATACAAGAGACCCAGTTATGTATTTTCTTTCTTTTTATGAAAGCTTTCTGTTTAAAACTGTTTGGATTTTGTTTTCGTATGTGAGGCTCAGGGATAGGAATTCTGTGCCAGGATTACGTTCTCTCAGGGAAAGACTGGGAGGGAGGAAAATCTCTTGTGTCAGGTTGCAAAGTTTACCTGCAGGGACTCGCTGAGGGTGAAGAAACTGGTCCCTCTTTCTCATTCCAATGAATTGAAATGGGCGATCGTCGGGCCATTCCGGGTTGAAATCTGGGAGGACAGTAAAGAGGGGGAAGGGAAGTGGGTTATTTCCTTTGTTGTCAGACTCAGGTGTACACTGGGAGTCCTTGGTCCCCAGGAAGTTTGGAGGGACCAAGCGTGAGGGGGCGACTGGATTTCCGTTTGTTCAGGTGCGCAGCGATATCACATCCAAGACGGTAGATTAAGTTGGAGAGTTCATGCAGCACCACATTTTGGACGCTAAGGTTCATCGATTGGACTTATCTCTCTAACACCCCCCAGGACCCCTGCTCCCTTGAGCCGCTGTACTTCCCTCATAGACACACTAGCCTCTCTGCTGACTCCCGCACCCCTCTCGACCCCTCTGTACTCTTGCACCCCCCCCACATACCCAGACTTCCACACCTGCATGCATCCCGCCTCATCCTGACTCTTGCACCCCCCAATTCCCCAGCCCCCACCTTAAGCACAACAGGAGCTCCTGACACACACCTCACTTGCTCCCTGCACGCCTGTGCACAAATGGGAGGCGTGCCAGGTAAGTGGCACCTACACCCAAGCCTATGCCGCCAACCCTGAGTCCCCTCCCTCATGTTCTAGCGTCCTGGCCAGACCCTCACGTGAGACCCTGGCGTCAGTGCACTTACCAACAGTGTCAGTGCAGCCATAAGAGAGGAGGAGAGAATGAGCCATAACCAGGGTAGAGTAGTTACCCTCGTGAGATGGGCAGCGGAGGTGAGAGGGTCTGGCAGCCTCGGAGCCTCCCGGCTGGCAGAAACTGGCAGATGGAACCCTGATGCAGTGCGCTGAGCAGCTTCAGCCCACAGCCAGTTCTGGGTCCTGTATAGTTATAATTCCTCAATCTGGACCTTAGAGTTCGAATGAGCGTACTAGCATAAGTCCTCTAGCTTATTCCAGCTTAGATCTGATAGGCTGCCACCAGGTCGAGGAATATAGGCCTGACCCCCCCTTTTTTTCCTCTCTCTGTGTCCACCACCGCTCCTGGGCGGGACCGCCACAGATTTCCATCCCTTGGAGTCTAGAAAGCGGAGAGATAACCCTTCCCCTCTTCCAGGCTTGCTTTTGGTCTAGCCTGCAAGGTACAGAAACCTGTTCTCTGCTTCCAAGAGTAGCTCTATTTCCTCTAGGACAATCGAGATGCAAAATTACCACAGCTTGGCTTGCCTTCCCTCTTCCTGTCTTCCGGGGATGGGAGACAGATACCGGGGTACAAGATTTCCAATTCTTTGCCATTTACTAGAAAAGAACCTTCCAGCAAGTTGGAAAGAAAGCTTTATATAGAAAGAGAGAAAATACAAGACTTAATAACTTGTAAAACATTATACAGGCTCCTACTTAAGAAAATAATGAATAAACCCAGTTTGATTTAAAAGTGCTTAAATAGACCAGCAATCACACACAATTAAATACACAAAAGTCAGCATATTCGAATCTACTTTGCTTTGCCTTTGTATACACGACTTTTGTGAAGATCTTAGATAAGATGAGTTTAGAAGAAAAGCTTGTTTTACCATAGCTCGAGAAACAACAAAGACCTGAGTATACAAATTCCCGCCCCTGACTTTTAAACCCTCCAGTTCTCTGATTGGTCCTCTGGTCAGGTGTTTGGTTCCCCTTTACAGGCAAAAGAAAATTAACCCTTACCTTACCTGTCTACTTATGACAGGTCCCAGCCGCTGGCCCCACATAGCCTGCTGCCGGTCTGGGGTTCTGTCTGCTGGACCCTTGCCAGCCGGAGTCCTGGCTGCAGGCCCCACTCTGCCCTCTGCCAGCCTAAGTGAACAGAACCCCAGACCAGCAGCGGATTGAGTGGGCCAGCGGTGTAAGATCAACATTTTAATTTAATTTTAAATGAAGCTTCTTAAACATTTTGAAAACCTCGTTTATTTTACAATACAACACTAGTTTAGTTATATAATATATAGACTTATAGAGAGAGACCTTCTAAAAACATTAAAATGTATGACCGGCACATGAAATGTGACTAAATGAAGACTCGGCACAGCACTGCTCAAAGGTTGCCGACCCCTGGCCTAGCTGTTCTTCCTGTCAGTTATCCCATTCAGAAGTGCTTTCAGCTGTGGAAGGTGACTGCTTTCTTCAAGTCCACAAAGGGACATTCTAACCTAACAAGCAGTATTAGTCACTTAAATTGAGGATTTCTTGAGAGACTGCTGTAAACAATGTGGAAGAAGAAGGTATATATCAAGTTTTGTTTGAGGCATGAGAACACATATTGTAGGATACTTCTTGAAAAAGCCCCTTGTGAGCATAATTTTATTTTTAGTATTATAGGAAACCAGTGTGAAAAATGTGTTCAGGATGTTGCTTATGTCAGTAAATTTCCAATCTTCTTATCGATCTTGTCAGTATCTTGCTCTTTCTCCATCAGTACAACAAAATACAAATTAGTTTGACTGTTGTCCAGTGTGCAGACATCTTTCATGTTGACCCACAGTAAACTAGCCCCAGCACTTCCTGGACTGCAGTGACAAGTGCCACCCATAGAGTACTGAGGTGGATTTACTGTGGGTGGATATACTGTTATTTTCAATTGTCGAGATCCAACACTGGATCAAACATATTGTAAAATGGTGCAGTAGAGAACCATTATAATAATGAAAACAAGACATTTTTTCTCATAATATGAATGTGTGGAACTGTCTCTGAGATTTGAGATGATTCCATATGCTTTGGTATGCTCCATCCTGCACACACTGCTAGTTTTAATAATCCATGGAACAACTGACTAGTTTGCAGCCTTCAGAGCCAAAATGCTCTGAATGGAATGCTGCTTTGTCTTAAATCAGCAACAAAACTTCTATGGTCTTCAGTGTGGCCAGGATTTCACTCCCTGGGTCAGATTCAGCCACTATTATACACACCAAGATATGTGTAATCCCATGGATTTCAGTGAGACAGGGGTGTAAGCAGGCTAAAATCTGTTCTCCAATTTATAATGTTGCCTGATGAAACCAGCCATCACAGGAAATTCAGCCCCCGACACCAATTCAAGTTTTTTAGCTCATACCCAATTTAAGCATGCAAGATGTTCTGCTGAATTCAGTGAGATTATCAGTGTACTTGAAGTTACACACGTGCATAAGTGCCTTGAGAATTGAAGCATCTGTGGTTGTAGGATTTGTAAAGTACAATGGCATAGAAATGAAACGCACTATAGCCATATTTTGCTTTCCCCTGCCAGACTGTGTAAATCAGCTGTGTTCACACCATTCCATGAGTAGGTTTGCATTCTTTGTAGGATGATATCCTGTTCTGGGGGGCTTTTTACTTTTGTTTGTTTGTTTGTTTGTTTTTCCCTTACCTAACTAACCTTAAAGCACATATTACTCAAATTCCTAAAATATAACAATTTAGAAAGCTCTCTCAAACGATCTGAGACATTAAGATCTCAGTGTAATTACAGCACTCATTATAATTTGCAGGGGAGGTGGGGCGGGGGCAAAGAAAGACAGTCAGAAGTAGTTCAGGGGCCAGTTACTATTAAGCCATAGATATAGCTTTTTAGATGGAGAGCTGCTTATATCATGCAAAGTATGTAAATGCCCTTACACAAAAAATATTATCCTTTTGGCCTTATTTGTTTGCTGCTGTGGAGACTCTGTGACCCTGTAATGTATCATTTCCAGGAACTTCTTTCTGTATTTCATGATTGATTGTAAAAATTGAGGGCCTCCTAGCTTGTTTCTGAAATGACACTCCAGTTGTGTTTGTAGTCCGAAACTGCTTTCGTGTTACAGCACACACATGCAGTTTCACATACCGTGGTAAGAACTCTAGAGTGGGAGGTTTAACTTGCGGTTGGTAAACCCATAATTGCAATGTTCTGTGGACAAAGATCACATCATGTACAGTTTACACAACATATACGTTCAATTAAAGTTTGGTAAGTTTTTGCCTCCAGTGCTTGGGACAAGAAGGGAATCCAGCCTAAATTATTGCATGGATCCCATATGAACCTTGCTGGAGAGGAAGCAGCAAAAGCTGAGTGATTTGTATTAATAAAATCCATGCTAGAGATCATGGGGAAATGTTTTATCATCATCCAGAACTACTGTATCTTTGTTATGATGATTTAAAATGGCAAGAACAAAATGAAGCCTTGAAATTAATTTGACTGTTAAAATGTAAAATTGCCTTGCTCTTAAAATAGGGCCACGGAGCCCAATTAATTCTTTTTACACATCGATATAACTGTGTGACAGCTGCACCTTCCTGTCGGTTATAGGATGTGTTGCATTTGATGAATAGTTATTGCATATAATTAGGCCTCCAGGATGGTGGCCGAGCCTCAGGAAGATAACTAGAAACTTGCTGCTTTAAGGCTTGGGAGTTGGATTTGGTAGAAGTTGTGAATCCATGGGCTGGAGGGGGTGTCCAGTAGAGGGGGGAAAGGGCAGGGCAGGACTCCTGTCTAGAGTGAATCTGGTTCCCTAAAGCCACCTTGTTGTAGGCCAGAACCCCTCCCTGCCCCTTGCACATGGGCTTCTAGCCAACCCTACTGCCAACAGCTGGTTCCTGGGCCAACTGACAGAGTGGGGAGCAGAAGCAGGGAGTCAGAGGGTGAACCCAGCAGGCTGTGTGAGGGCTGCAGTGTGGAAGGGGAAGGAAGAACCCAGCTATAGAGGCACAAATTAAACACTGTGGTTCTTGTATTGAGGAAACAGGCAGCAGAGTTGAGGGAAGATGTGGGAAGACTAGAATTATAGTGTATTTCTTTCTTTTTCACTTCATGGTGCCAACACCGAGAAGGGCATTATCAGGTCTATTTCACAGGAGTGTTGTGAGTCTGAATAAATCAGTCTTTATGAGGCACCATGAGTTCCCTGGAAGGAAGACAAGATACACTACAAGAATGAATTCCTCACCAGTAATTATCTCTGTCAGGACACCCACTTCCCCCATTCCGCTTCCACCTGGCTCCTTTGCTGTCTGTATATATGATAGCTGCTGCTGAAGGACACTTCTTTAGGGAAGGAGGGAAGTGTCTGGCAATATGCACCCGCCCAGAGTCTCTTTTGCCTCCTGGATTTCTTCTCAGTGATGGTACATCCCAGTCTGCACAGACTATAAGGGGAGCTGCAAGTGCTCAGCACATCTGGAAAGGAGGCCACTTGTTGATGGTTGATTTAAGTGCCTAATTTTGGACACACAAGTTTGAAAAAAATGTGCTCAAAGTCTATAACGTAGGAGTGCTTTTGAAATAATGGTCCTCTGCATGACCTCTCTTTCTGCTCCTCCTGTCTGGCCATGCCATGATTACATTTGGTCTTAGCATTTGAGGTATCAGGACAAACATTAAAGGAAAACTTTGGAGCAAAAGCCAATGGGGGGAGGGGGTGCGCTGCAATTATTTAAATGGTTAAAATAAGAGATTACCTGGGAAACTGGAGGTGTGTGATTTTGTGTAATCGCTGATGGTTATTTTCTAGTCTCCCTTAGGCCCTGTGCCACCCCATCCTAACAATGTTAGGGGGAGAGGTGACTGTTTTTATCAAATAGATTAGCCTCTCTGGACGCTTATGATTTGAGTCTGCTCTGATTCACTTTTCCATTTGTTTGTTCTTTCTCATTTCTCCTTCCCCTATCATTTTAAATAAGTTTGGAGATCATTTGAGACCCCTTGGGAAAGATAGAGAAAGCCAGTCCCCAGTGGGCTGGCTGCCTTTGCTGTTCAGGCACAGCGTTCTCAGTCCCTCTGACAATACAAGCTATTTTGACCTTTGTTGTCTAACCATTATACCCACTTTGTATCATGAATATTACATGTGTGGCAGAGAAGTTTTGTAGATTGCATCTGAGATGAAATGATTGGCCTGCTGTGCAGTAGAGACAGCAAGCTGATGTGGGGCAGTGGGGGAAGGATGGAAAGCTAAAGTCATTCCCTTCTTTCATGTCCCTCATCCTAAAGGGAAAACGGCAAACAAGATGGAGCTGGTTACCATTCAGGCCATATCTACACTACCGCTGTACCCCTATTTTTGTATCCAGGTTGTGACACACTTCTTTTTACAAAGTTGCAGCAAACCCCATTGAGATGTGTCCACAGTACAGCTTTCTTTTCTTTTTCCCACCGTGTGCGTCACCCATGACCTTGTCCCAGCTGCTACCACAGCCATCTTTGGATGAGTGAGTTCTCGGACAATCTGGACAGATGTAGAGTAGCCAGGAGCTTAGCTTTCTTTCTCGGCTGCACTCTGTGTGTGAAGGTAGGATGCAGCAGTGTTCCACTCCAAGATTGGGAGTCCCAGAGGGGTCTTTTGAGTGATAAGCCATTTGCTGTTCTTGAGGACTCTGTATGTGGAGTTGCACTGCTCATCTGAGGCTGGGTTCTCTCTCTATCCTGTCGTGAGTTAGGATTTACAGTAAAACTAAAGGACCAAAATGCAGAATCTTTCCCACTAATGTCTCATGAGTTCACAGCAGGTGATTTACTAATTGGGACCAACTGACTTCTTCATGGCCATGCCAATCATCTTTCTTGCAGCAGTATTGTCTGTCTGTCGGTCACACATGCGCACACCATTCCCTCTGTCTTCTTGCTTCACTCCTAGCAAGTGTGCTGCTCATGCTGGTTGGCCAGTGTTCTGAGAAGCCCCTGAAGGGAATGGAAGAGCAGCTCCTGGACATGCATTTTAATGGGTCACTCCAAAGCAGGACCCTTAAACAGCTGGATAGAGCCTAATGATCGCATTGGCATTGGCAGGAAATCTGGACCACTTGTGAGGAATGTGTTTATTTGTGCATGGGATAATTTACTCCTGTGTTTGCTCCTTCCAACCCTTTTCTTCAGTGCTTTGAGTTTCTTGTGAGCAATTCCCTGTCTTATGGAGCAATTTTCTCCATGCTGACTGAATTTTCCATTGTGTGGGTGTAGGTAACTGGGAGGGAGAGATGCTAAACCTTTTCACAAATTGGGACTGGCCTGCTAACCCCATAGTGTCAGGCCAAAGCAATGCCAGAAGGGGTCTATCACTAAAGGCACATAAGGTATGGCTACACTTGCAGCTGTACAGCGCTGGGAGTTACAGCTGTCTTCATACAGCTGTGTAGGGAAAGTGCTGCGGTGTGGCCTCACTGACAGCTACCAGCGCTGCAGTGTGGCCACATTTGCAGCATTTGCAGCACTGTTGGGAGTGGCTGAACAGGCATTCTTGGATACCTCTGGAGACCAATTACAGCGCTTTTGGTGGCCACACTGGGGGAGCAGCACTACATCACCGGCGCTGCAATCGTTATACCCCAGGCAGAGCAGGAGTACAGCCAGCGCTGCAGCCAGGGAGATGCAGCGCTGTATGTGCCTTGCAAGTCTGGACGGTGAGTAAGTTTCAGCGCTGTAAACCCACCACCAGCGCTGCAACTCTCCAGCCCATAGTTTACAATGTTTTCCTCATGTGAGGGCATTCTGTTGTTGCCCTTTGTTAGCCAACGTTACTATTCCACACTGAGTGGTGAAGGGAAAGCAGACAGGGCTGCTGGTGGAGTGACTCTCTCCCAGGCATAGCTTAGAGACATGACCCCAAGTGGCTTCTGAGCCGGGGCAGAGTCAGCACTGGACCTTTAGAGAGGCACGTCCAATGGGAAGGTGCAAAGGTGGGTTTTGTGCTGCTTGGATTGTTGATGGTTGTAGGGGCCACAGTGGTGCCTGAGGTGAGTTAGAGCAGCCCCGGGGGCACTCTGAATTGCAGCAGCCCCCCATGGCTGCCTGGGGCTTGTGCAGTCCAGGCTCCCCAAAGCACTGGGTGCTATGGGCACACTCCTCTTGCCCTGGTCCATCTCCAGCCCTGCCCCAGCAGCTTGGCCTGCAAGGAGGTGCAGGATGTGTAGGATCACCTGTGCTGTCTCTGTGCCGTCAGAATTCTTCCCTGGTCTATCAAGTGACCTTCCATGGCATGTGAAGGCCACAGCAGGGTCCAGGATTGAGCATGACACTACTGCATGCAGCCTCCCATCCTGTGTGCCTGTAGCCCAGCCAGAGCTAGCTTCTCAGTGGGCGGGCAGGTTGTGCTGGCTGCAGATCAGCTTAGACTCTGTGGGGCCTACTGAGCAGGGGCCGCTCCCTACTTCCCCTGCTGTTTCCAGCCACAGCGGAGAGGGAAGGCGTGTGTGTGTGTGTGGGGGCGAGGTTGGCAACCTCAGTGTCCCGCAGGCAGGGTCGGTGAGGGTCTCTGAGACAGGGCAGGGAAGGAAGGGGGAACAGATGGAGCATGATCTGTTGTGGAAAGCAGGGGCTAACATGGAAATGGAATGGGGGGAGAGAGCCAGGGGCCATGCGACCTGAGAGAACCCTTCCTCCAGCTTCACTCCCACCCAGCAACCACACACCCCACCGTCAGCAATCCCTGGGGGTGGTAGTGATGTGCATTATCACAACGCCCAGGAGCCCTGTCATGGACCAGGCCCCCATTGTGTTAGGTGCTGTACAAACTCAGCATTCATCTAGCTCCCCTCCTTTGGCTTCCTACATGATCCCCCACCTCCATCTCTTCTGAGAGGTGTGGAAGGAAGGTAGGCCTGCCTCCCGTTGCTTGGGGCAGCCCTGGGAGGGAAAGGCGGTGTCAGTCCAACACCTCCCAGCAGCACCAGACCTGCAAGGCTATCTCAAAACTGATATGTGGATTGTTGGCAAATTAGCTCTTTTGCATCATCTGTCACCCATGGGGCTGGGGAACACTCTGCAACCGTGCACTTCCCAAAGCAAAACCTCACCTGCCACTGGCCACTGTGACCGGTGCTTCAGAGGAGATGTGAGCTGGCTTCTCTCAGTGGCAGAGCTGGAGGCCAGAGTACTGCTGAGTCAGTCCCAGCATTTAGCATAATTGAAAAATCAGTTTGAGGTAGGTGGGAGGGGAATTAAAGCCTCAGGGCAGGTCGGGAAATGGGTCTGTGGAGGTGAGAACTTGGCAGCGTATCAGGAATAGGAAGGATGAAAAAAAAGTAAGTGGAATATGCGCTGTCAGACAGAGAGGATGCATCAAGTGGAGTCCTGTTCTGAGTCCCAAACTATTCAACATATTCACTAATGACTGGGATGATGGACTGGAGAGTGTGCTTGTAAAATTTGCAGATGATATTAAGCTGGTTTGTGTGTGTGAGCACTTTGGAGGACAGGATTAGATTTCAAAATGATCTAGATAAATTGGACAATTGGTCTGATATAAAAAAATGAAATTCAGTAAAGACAAGTGCAAAGTATTGCACTTAGGAAGGAAAAATCAAATGCATAAATAAAACGTGGGAATAAGTGGCTAGGCAGCAGTACTGTAGGAAAGGATCTATGAGTTATAATGGGTCACAAATTGAATCAGTAAAATGTGATACAGTTGTGAGAAAGACAAATGTCATTCTGGGATGTATTAACAGGAGTGTCGTATGTAAGAGACAGGAGGTATTTGTCCCATTCTTCTTGGCCCTGATGAGGCCTCAGCTGGAGTACTGTGTTCAGGTTTGGGTGCCACACTTTTGGGAAGATGCGAGCAAATTGGAGAGTCCAGAGGAGATCAGTAAAAATGACAAGATATTTAGAAAACCTGACCTATGAGAAAAAATGGAAAGACTTTGAGTGTGTTTAATCAAGAGAAGAGAGGGCTGAGGGGAGACGTGTTAACAGCCTTCGAATATGTTACAAAGCAGACAGTGATCAATTGTTCTCCATGTCCACTGAAGGTAGGACAAGAAGTAATGGGCTTAGTTTGCAGCAAGGGAGATTCAGGTTAGATTTTAGGGAAAAACTTTCCAGCTATAGGGGCAGCTCAGCACTGGAGCAGAGTGTGGAGGAAGGTTGTGGGATCCCCATTACTGGAATTTTTTAACAGCAGGTTAGATACCTCCTGTCAGGGCTGGTCTAGGGCTACTTAATCCTGCCTCGGGGATGGGGGTGGGGGTGGACAAGACGACCTCTTGAGATACCAGTCTGGGCCACATTTCCATGACCGTGATTAAGGTGAAAAAAGGTGCTTGTGTTTGAAACATTTTCTTTAATTTTTAGATCAGTTCTTTTAACTTAACTTTCTTTTTAACCTAATCTAACTCCTTTCTAAGGTTGCCAGGCATCTGGTCTTTGATAGGAATGCCTGGTCGAAAAGGGACTCTGATGGCTCCGGTCAGCACCATTAAAAGTCTGGTCGGCAGTGCAATGGGGCTAAGGCAAGCTCCCTGCCTGGCTCCTGGAAGTGGCCAGCATGTCCATCTCCTAGGCACAGGGTAGCCACAGGGGCACCATGCGCCCTGGCCATGCTTCCTCCCAGGGGCCGGACATGCCAGTCACTTCTGGGAGCAGCCAGCCAGAGCCTGCACCCCGAAACCCCTACGCACCCCAAGCCCCAGCCCTGAGCCCCCTCCCACACCCCAACCCTCTGCCCCAGCCCAGTGGCAGAGAAGGAGGGTGGAGGAGAGGGAGTGGGGTTGGAGTGAGCAGAATCAGGGCCTCAGAGAAGGTGCAGGGCAGGGGTGGGGCCGCAGGGCAGGGGCAGGGCAAGAGGGTGGGGCAAGGGTGTTCAGTTTTGTGTGATTAGAAAGTTAGCAGCCCTACTCCTTTTGCGTACAAAACTGAAACAATTTTTGTATTGCTGTAATATTTGCACAGGGCCATTTTCTAATTATAATTATTTATGGAACATCCCAGGAGTACATGGCACCTTACAGACAGAAGTCAAAGTGTGTAATCATTTACTCCTCTGCAAAATGGGTGTAAAACACTCCCATTCTAGTGTTTTGCAGCCATTTACTCCCAAATGACTATACAAGATGCAAAGCATAGGCCCACAGTCCCTACTCAAAGAGTTCATATTCCAAGAGTCAGATTCTGATCTCTCTTACATTGTTACAAATCAAATAATCCATCACTGTGGATTTACACCAGAGTAACTGGTTTTAGAATGTGCTGCAGAGTAATCACATTCAGCTGCTCAGGGTGCGTGATATTTGGGCTATCACACTGCTGTGCTCAGCTTTTGGCGTAATATCGAACTTACCCCCGGCATGATGATATCCCAGCAAGACACAGACCTGCTGCAGTGTTTTATTGCCTAAATCTATACATTAACTATAGAATATTATTGATCCAGAGTCACTGGATCCCTCAACCCTCATTGCATGCAGTATCTGTTACACCAAGTAAACATTTCAGAGTAGATTGTGTGACAATATTACCAACAGATTTACCCTCCTTCTGAAGTCTTCGTTTGCTGAAGTGTAATGATATGTTCTGGGTTCTTAGCTGCTTGTCTTTTATAGCACAGGAATCTGATCATCTTCTCCATGTCTAGCATTACTAGAGGCAATCTGTTTGGTTCTCCTTCTCGCGGGCAAGTGCAGGAATCAATCACAGCTCACTGATGTGCAGAGTAACAAAGGCTATGAAGCCCTGTTCATTGATTCAAAGCCAAAGTGTATACTTTGATTTCAGAGAAACCACACCCTATGAGAGATTTACAAGGTTAGTTCTTAGTGCTCTTCTTAGTTGTGACTCTTGAGATCTGGAGCACTTTGGCATTAGAGAAAAGTGAAAGAGAAGTAGTCAGGCCTGATTTTAGTTTTACATTAATAATGACGTATAAACACCACTATAAGGCAACTGTATCACTAGAATGTTGCTGTGTTGTTGTAGCTGTGTTGGTTCCAGGATATTAGAGAGACAAGGTGGGTGAGATATCATCTTTTACTGGACCAACTTGTGTTGGTGCGAAAAACAAGCTTTCGAGCTACATAGAGCTCTTCTTCAGGTCTGTGTAGCGGCAAAGCGTGTCTCTTTCAAAACCAGAGGTTGGTCCAGCAGAAGATATTATCTCACCCACACTGTCCCTCTTCTAGAATGGTAAGACTGTCATTTTAGAATTGTAACTCTGGGTAGGGTATACAGTGGAAATGAATGGGTTATCAACCTTTACTGATATTTTGACTAAAGCTCCATTCTGGATCTAAGGACTCCAGCAAATCCTCGTGCCAGAGGTTGTAATGTATTGTGTGAGTCAGGAACGTGTTAGTAATACAAATAACAAAACATCCATTAAGGACTCATCACAGAAATTTGTTTTAGGTTGCATGCTCTGTATATGGATTCATGCTAACTAAAGACGAAGTATGTCTTTCAAGCAGTGTATGTCTATGGGAGCGTGTATATACACAACCTGTATCTTTAAACACGTTTATTTTCACTTAAAGGTGAACTGAAATACAAATATAAACAACTCCTTTAAATCCAAAACATGAACAGAACGTGAGCCTGCTGCAAAGCCACAAATATGCACATGCTGAAGGTGAAATCTGTCTATGTGGACTAATCACAGTAATGAGCAATACATATGGCAATAAGTTCTTGTGGCATCCAGGTCTTAGATAACTTTGACTTGGCTCCATGTTCAAGTGCATGAGCCTGGTTTTGAACTCATTCTGATTATACAGTCAAAGGGAAATGAAGAGACAGGTAAGAGAGGGCAGGGAAAGGGATTGGTAGAGGAATAGAGGACAGATCTGATGATCTATAAGCGTTTCCCCCTTTATTTTATATTGCATGAGTCTCACATCAAAGGTTAAGTAACCTAACATAAATTTAGAGATTAGCTAACAGACTTTGCATTATCGTAGCTCATTAGCTAACCCTATTAGAGACCAAAACTATTGATAAATAGCTGTGAATAAACTGGGCTTCCTTTCAACAAGCTTCCCTCCCTATTGGTGCCTGTCACTGCGAATTCAGTGCATCTTCAATAAGGAAGAGCTACTGTATGTGATAAACAGTTGGTGAGAAAACAATTCACATGCTAAAGCCATTCTCTCTATATCACACAACAACAAATTAAAAATCTTTTGAATTATGCCGAGCATTGCTTATTACTAAAACAAAACTCTGACCGGAATCTCTCCCTTGATTTGCCCTCCGCAATTTCTTCCCTCTCCCCAAGCTGTCTGTGTTAGGTCCACACAGATTTTATAAAGCTACCCCTGTACTTCTTTGCCAATTCAGAAAAAGTACATAAAGCTTATATATAAACCTTCAGTGCATGGATTGGCTTCTGAAAACCTCTCTGGAGACCTCTCCTGGGTGCCTTTTCAGACTCATGGAAATTTTAAATGTTCCACCTTTGATATTTCAGGCATTCTTAAGAAAGAAAAGTCTGTTTCAAGACTCCATCATCTCATTAAGAATTCATCATGTTGCAACTTTTTCCTATTCACTCCTTCCACCACCATGTGAGTCAGAACATCAGACACTTTTTTCATTGAACTTGAGAGCACGAAACCTTCCTCTTTGTATAGTATCTGCATCCATGTTTCGCTGTGTGGTCATCTGCAGCACCAGGCTGAAACACTTCTATGTCACAAAGACCTATTAACCTCCTGACTGTTGTAGTAAGTGGGTAGGACCACTCCTGTGCTTGAAATGAAGTACGTGCTCAGATATCTTGCTGAACTGGGACCTAAAAAGCAGAATCTAAAGTTGTATGTTGGGGATTCCATCCAAAGTCTCTTTGGTTTGTGATTTAACTACTAAGCTGGATCTGACTTTAATGATGTTTAAGGTCCCAATCTAGCAAAACACTTAGGCATATGCCTGGCTTTAAGCACACGAGCAGTGTAGTTGATTTAAATGGGACTCAGTTAAGCATGTATTTAAATGCTTTTCTGGACCAGAGCCTAAGGCTGGATGTTTGTTGCAACCACAGTTATGGTGACCAAAAAACTTGTGAAAAGCCACCTTGTCGTCCTCCTTCAGATCCGTCCTTGAACCTTTCCTGTGCTGTGATGCCTGTAAAAACTCAACCCCGGCTATTTCGCTGGTGTGCTGTAACCGTTTCTTTCCATGTCACACATCTGAGCAGGCACCTCTTCTTGGCCACTCACTAGGACTGCTGTGGGGGGAATCCAGGCCTCTGGGCTCTGGATCTCTGGCGTGTTTCAAGCTTCTGAAGCATGAGTTGAGTCCAGCCACTGCCCCAATCTAGGGATTCCTACATATTCAGGGAGTGCAGATCTACCTGGCATCACTCTCCGAGTGCTGGAACCCACTGTCCAGCCTCCTGAACCTAGATAAGGGATCATCGATGTCCAGGCAGGCAGGGTCCTCCATCCCTTTGCCTCCCTTACCCCTGCAGCAGCCTCCCTCATCTTAATTTGGTGCAAGCTAGCTCTTTCCCTGCCTGAGTCCCTTTATAGTCTCCTGCTGAGGTTACCTGCTCCTTTGGTTCTGCTTTTTGGTAGCTTCCCATTACTCTCAAGCCCCTGTCCTTTCAGACAGGAGGAGGAAGTGTCTGCTCCCAAGCAGAGCAAATGTATTGCCCCCAAGATGTTTTACTGCGAATGGATGATCGCTGAATGCTGATCACTCACCATTGTCTCTGGCCTGGCAGACTGACTGGCTAACTGAGGATGGATCCACATATATGTAGACCAGGGGTAGGCAACCTATGGCACGTGTGCTGAAGGCGGCACACGAGCTGATTTTCTCACACTCGCACTGCCTGGGTCCTGGCCACTGGTCCGGAGGGCTCCGCATTTTAATTTAATTTTAAATGAAGCTTCTTAAACATTTAAAAAACCTTTTTTACTTTACATATGACAATAGTTTACTTATAGATTATAAGCTTATAGAAAGAGGCCTTCTAAAAACATTAAAATGTATTACTGGCACGCAAAATCTTAAATTAGAGTGAATAAATGAAGACTCAGCACACCACTTCTGAAAGCTTGCCGACCCCTGATGTAGACTTTCCCTCACATAGTCATTTCCTTGTGCAACTCCATCAATCATCCACAATTCAGAAGTGGAACAGAGAGAACATCCAGGTGGTCACACTGACCATCACCGTCTCATTGTTTCCTTGTGCTCACTCTTGTCTCTTTGTTGTCTTGTTCTTATGCTATCAGGTTTGCAGGACAGGGACTGTCCTTTTGTTCAGTGTGTGTACAACACCTAGCAAAATGAGTCCCTGGTTGGGGTTCCAATGTGCTATGTTAATACGAATCACTGGTGATGACTGTAGGGATTTTTGTAAAACATTGTGGTTTTTTTTACCCAGTTAGTATTATTTTTATAGGCTTTTAAACTACTACCCACAGCTTTTGTCATTGAAAAAAAAATGAAAATATTGCATGTTGTGATGTTTCCTGTTTATTTTAAATGCAAATTATGACTTTTGGGGTGGATGGGGGTTTCTATCGTGATGAAGCCACTATGGCTTTTCCCACTTTTTTGACATGACAGCCAGCCTTAATGATATTGCGCTGAGATGGTGTTTGTCACTCTGCCCTGTGCTCCAGAGGTTGAAAATGAATAGCAAGCGCTGATGGAGTTGTGGATTTTTGAGGCTGCATCATGATGAGATGTCATTATACAAATGTCTTCATGTTTGTGTCCAATCAGTCTGCCAGTAGGTCGTAGTTGGACCCATGTGAATACATGGAGTTCAGAAACATTCTTACTGTTTGTGGAACTTTTCACCCAACTCTGGTAGGAATGTTTCATAGATTAATAGACTCTAGGACTGGAGGGGACCTCGAGAGGTCATCGAGTCCAGTCCCCTGCCCTCATGGCAGGACCAAATACTGTCTAGACCATCCCTGATAGACATTTATCTAACCTACTCTTAAATATCTGCAAAGATGGAGATTCCACAACCTCCCTAGGCAATTTATTCCAGTGTTAAACCACCCTGACAGTTAGGAACTTTTTCCTAATGTCCAACCTAAACCTCCCTTGCTGCAGTTTAAGCCCATTGCTTCTTGTTCTATCATTAGAGGCTAAGGTGAACATGTTTTCTCCCTCCTCCTGATGACACCCTTTTAGAAACCTGAAAACTGCTATCATGTCCCCTCTGTCTTCTCTTTTCCAAACTAAACAAACCCAATTCTTCCTTCACAGGTCATGGTCTCAAGACCTTTAATTATTCTGTGAAGAGTCTCTTTTCTGAAGTCTACAGATGAATTGTCTAATACTTTACATTAGGGCTGTCAAGCAATTAAAAAGATTAATCACGGGATTAAAAAATAATCTCAATTAATTGTGTGATTAATCGCACTGTTAATAAAATACTATTTAAATATTTTTGGATGTTTTCTACATTTTCAAATATGTTGATTTCAAATACAGTATAGAATACAAAGTGTACACTGCTCACTTTATATATATTTTAGATTACAAATATTTGCACTGTAAAAAACAAAACATTTTTCAATTCACCTCATACAAGTACAGAAATACAGTCTCTTTATCATGAAAGTTGAACTTACAAACATAGAATTATGTACAAAAAAATCTGCATTAAAAAACGAAACAGTGTAAATCTTTAGAGCCTACAAGTCCACTCAGTCCTACTTCTTGTTCAGCCAGTCGCTAAGACAAACAAGTTTATTTACATTTGCAGGAGATCATGCTGCCCGTTTCTTGTTTACAGTGTCAACTGAAAGTGAGAACAGGCATTCACATGGCATTTTTGTAGCTGGCGTTGCAAGGTATTTATGTGCCAGATATGCTAAACATTTGTATGCCCCTCCATGTTCGGCCACCATTCCAAAGGACATGCTTCCATGCTAATGATGCTCATTAAAAAAAATAATGCAATAATTACTTAGCAACTGAACTCCTTGTAAATAAGAAGCAGGCAGCAGTATCTCTTGTAAATGTAAACAAACTTGTTTGTCTTAGTGATTGGCTGAACGAGAAGTAGGACTGAGTGGACTTGTAGGCTCTAGAGTTTTACATTTTGTTTTTGAGTGCAGTTATGTAACAAAAAAATCTACATTTGTAATTTGCGCTTTCACAACAAAGAGATTGCATTACAGTACTTGTATGAGATAAATGAAAAATACTATTTCTTTTGTTTATCATTTTTACAGTTAAAATTTTTGTAAAAAGAATACAAAGTGAGCAGCGTACACTTTGTATTCTATGTTGTAATTGAAATGAATATATTTAAAAATGCAGAAAAAATCCAAAAATATTTAATATATTTCAATTGATGTTCTACTGTTTAACTGCAATTAAAACTACGATTAATCGTGATTAATTTTATTGAGTTAATCGCATGAGTTAACAGCGATTAATTGACAACCCTGCTTTCCATGCTTTTAGCTGCCAGGCCTCATCTAACGATGGATTTTACTATATGCCTAGTGTGATCTGTGCTGGACCAGGCTACTGAACTTTGATCAAGGAAAGGATTTCATCATGGATGGAACTGTGTGGGAAATAAACAAAAAATGCAACATGCATACACATAAAACTGGGGTGGGAGAATCCAGCAGTTTCCTGATTAGTGAAACATTGTGCAGCTTCCCATCAAAGGCTTTTCCATTTTCTGCTAAAGTGGGTGATGTCTGCAGGCAGAAGACTGCCATTTCCCTAAAGAGCTGCTTGTTTTCTCTGTGCTGACTGTGATTTTATTTTAACCCAGGGCAAATGTGTGAAATTTTCAGTTTAGTCTCAGGCTTTAATTCCACTTCTATTTTTTAATCAAGGAAACCTCCATTGGTGGAAATGGTGAAATTTTATTATTGGCCAGATTCACAAATAGTTACGTATATTTCTGCATTTCTGAGGCGATAGTTAGAATCATAGACATTTTTGGGGTGAGATTCTGACCCCGTTGAAGTTAGTGGGAGTTTTGCCATTGACTTTGGCTGTGCCAGGAATTCATTTTTGGCCTGGGTGTATAGCCTAAACCAGTTTAAAGGATTACAAGTAGTGGCTTGACACGGGTATGTTGGGTTTCCATTGTCAGGTCAATATCACGGAGATCCTGTTAATTTATCTGCTTCTGAGTGTCTGACAATAGACTAACCGATACTGTGCATTGGACTGTGGAGACTCTAGTTAACACGTTCACAGAGCAGAGACAGAGGGATCCACTGATAAGCACCCAACTTCAGAAAAGCAGGTGGCTTCAAGGTCTCAAGTTGAACACCCCAGGTCCCTAGGAACTGTTGGAAATTTGAACCTTTGAGTTTTGCTTGTTTTCTGCCCCAAGTCATGCAAATCTCTACCAGTTTCAGGTTTCTTTATTAAAGGTTCACACAGTTATAGCTAGTGGAACACATTTTCTCTAGTTATTTATGGCAGAGACTCAGAGAAATGGCGATGTCTAAAGCATCAGAACAAATCCATTTGTTATTTTAATGATCTACAGTTCAACTATACGACTAACTGAATCTGGCTAGGTTTCAACATCTGGATAATTTTCAGTAAAATGAAGTAATACGGACTGAATCTTGTTCTCCTGACTCCTGTGAGTGGTGCTTTTGGTTTTGGCCCCCAGACACCTATCAGTGTTTTTGGAACTGTAAGGAGCGTCTAATATGGGTAGCTAGATTCTTCTTTTTCTTCGTCTCTGGACAATTGTTCAGGTTTCATACAGCTCCTCTTTCTGGGCAATGATATAAGAATAGATTTAATGCAATAGTAAACAGGTCCATAAACAGTACAAAGTAATCCTTATCTCACCATTCATCATTTCTTTATAATGCAAATATTTTTACAGGAGCTTTAACTACTCAAGGGACCACAAATCCAGATTAAACTTTATCTTTGAAGCGATTTTAGGAATATATTACTTTAAATCATTCTATACTTCAGTAAACTCCAGATGCACCCAGCTGGTCTGACTCTCATCTCTTTTACAGAGTTCTTCATACCTTTGTGGTTCCCTTGACTTAACTGGGGCAGCTCCTGATTTACACCGTAGTGAGAGAAGAATTAGACCTTGCTCTGTTGCATTATACTATTTCTTGTCACAGACCGATTCTAACGTAGACCACTAAAGGATCTTATTCTCCTCACACTTACACCATTTCTGCAGTATAACTCCATTGATTTTATTGGGGCTGCTCCTGATTTACGATGGTGTAAGTGAGAGGAGAATCAGGTCCTTAAAATTTGTGTTTTTCCAGCTCAGGACCTTTGACTTGGGATTGCCACACCCAGATAGTGAGCCAGATTTCAGTGTCAGTTGCAGATTCTGATGTCAGTTACACCAATGTATGTCTAAAAAACTCCATTGGCATCAGTGCTCCAGAATTACACTGGTTTAACAGAGATTAGAAATCGGGCCATGTTTTAAAATTGACATAATCATAAAGAAAGGTCTAATATCAAGTATATAGTAGTATTTACTTATAATAAGTCAATAATATATGTTCTTCTTCGAGTGCTTGCTCATATCCATTCCAGTTAGGTGTGCAGGTGCCGCGTGCACGTTCGTCGGAGAAACTTTTACCCTAGCAATACTTGGTGGGCTGGCAGGTCGCCCCCTGGAGTGGCGCCATTATGGCGCCTGATATATACCCCTGCCGACCCAACCGCTCCTCAGTTCCTTCTTACCGCCCGTGTCGGTCGTTGGAACCGTGGAGCGCAGCTTAGCTGACCTCCGCTTCCCTAGCTACTCGTAGTTCTTGTGTATTTAGATATATAGTATAATCCTTTTATATATATATTTATCTATACTTATGCGTTTTTCTTTGCTAGCATAGTTAGTTTAACCATAGTTAGCGGGGTTCGGGGAGTAGCCCCTCCCCGCAACCGCTGCCGGAGCCCATGCCCGGCACACCGGTTCTTAGTCCGTGTTTCGCCGGCCTCCGGCCGTTGCTGACAGAAGATCCACATGACTCCTGTTTACGGTGCCTTGGGGGATCGTATTTCACAGCTAAGTGCCCCATTTGCAAGGCGTTTTAAGCCGAGAACAAAATTGAGCGGCACTTTCTTTTCCCTCCACCTTCTGCACCGAGCGCTGGCTACTCGGCGGACAGAAGCGCCTCCTCGGCACCGGACCCCGTCGGCACCGGCCGTTTCCGGCACCAACGTCGACTCGGCACCGCTCCCTCTCTCTGGGGTGAGAAAGCCACGACTCCTCCTACCAGTGCCCGACAGCTCCCCGGCACGCGCTGTGGTTGAGCTCCCTGCTCCTGCTGCTTCTGTGCCAACTGCACCGCAGCCAAGAGAGCTCGTTTACGTCGGATTGCCAGGCACCAACACCTGCAGAGTCACTGAGGACGCCGGCACCGTCATCCCTTGATTCCGGTCCCGCGGGCTGTTGAATCCAGTGCCTGCCTGCTCCCCGGCATGGGCCGTGGTTGAGCCTCCTGCTCCTGCTGGCTCCATGCCAACTCCATGCCAACTGCACCGCAGCCAGAGAGCTCGCCTAGGTCGGATTGCCCTCGGCACCGACACCTGCCGCAGCACACGACAACGTCGGCACTGTCATCCCATCCTCGTCCCGGTCCCACAAGGGCCGTTGAATCCAGTGCCTGACCGCTCCCCGGCACGCGCCGTGGTTGAGCTTCCTGCTCCTGCTGCTCCCGTGCTAACGGCACCGCAGCCCGTAAGTCAAGAGCTCATCTAAGACTCATCGCCCGGTCACCGACACCTGCCGCGGCACCGACACACGTTGGCACCGTCGATCCCAGTCCCACAAGGGCCTTCGAATCCGGTTGCCTGACAGCTCCCCGGTACACACTGTGGTCGAGCTTACTGTTCCCTCCACGCCGGAGACATTTCCAACGACGAGGGATCTCGTTGCCGTGACAGAGTGGATGCTGCCTGAACCCCCAGCACTGCCGGTACGGCTACTACAGTCTCTTGGCAAGCCTCCTTGATACGACCATCCTCTGTCGGCGCAGCAGAGCGGCACCGTGTCATGATCACGGTCCGCAGACGGTCCAGGTTCCGTCGGCACTCCTGCTTCCGATGCCACTTGCAGTCCCGACGCTGCTCTCCTCAGCACCGGTCACCAACTCGCCGCACAGGTCGGTATCCCGTTCACCGACCCCGATAATCCCGGCACCGTTCCGGCTCCCAGCACCGCTACAGGCACTGTGACTCCTGTAGCCGCTCCCAACCTCGAGATCTCAGGTCGACTTCCCAGCACCGCTCTGGTCGCAAGTCCGGATCTCGTTCCAGGTACCAGTGCGCCTTGCGGTACCGGTCCCAGGTGCAAGTTGGGCAAGGTCTGGTAGAGTCAGACTCTCTGCTCATGATCTTTCAGCACCTCCATGGCCATCCAGACATGCATCAGTGTCTTCCCTCGCGGACAGCTCTTATGCTCAGGACCGCGATTCTGGTGTGCCCACCAACAACCTGAGAGCCCATCAGGCTCTCCTATGGAGGGTAGCACTCAATGCGGACCTCCAGCTGCAGGAGTCCGGAGGTAGGGGACCCGGTAATGGACATTCTATCGCTGTTTGCCCCGCTAGAGGGGCCCTACCCTTTTATTCGGACCATCCAGGCGAATGCCGATACTCTATGGAGGGTACAACTACTGGTCTGTCCATCCTCCTCCCTGCGCACTAGTCATTCAGTTGGTCAAGAAAAAGGGATGGCATGGTCAACAGGTGCCAGCCATGAAATCGAAGGGGCTAGGCGAATGACCCTACTCAGCCGCAAGGTGTATTCTGCAAGGCTCTTATAGCCCTGCGTGGCAAATCAATAAGTCCTGCTTAGCCCCTATAATCATAACACCTGGATAACGGGGGATAATATTATGGAGCTTCTCCATCAAGACTCCGGCCAAGAGTTCACTGCCCTCTTGAAGGAAGGGAAAAAGGCGGCTAGACCTTCTCTTCAGGCCTCCGTTACCATGAGGAGCATCTCATGGCTTCCGGTTTCAAACCTCTGGCCTTTCACAACTTACCATTTGTTGGTAAAGGCCTTCTTTGCGGTGAAATCAACCCAGGCTACAAAGCCTGAGAGGGCAACAAGGTCTAATGAGCTCTCTCTCTCGGCATGCATACGCCGACGACCTAACGCAGCCTTTCCATCCCCAGCCACACACCACACTCTGTGGCTAGCCACAGATAGGGCTTTGGCAGTTTGGCGTGACTGAGGTGGTCGCAGACGACTGTCAGGACCCTAGAGGGCCAAGATCGAGGCCCCTTCACAATCACGATCGGGCGACCAAAGAAGAACTTTCAAAGGTGGCACCGAGGGCGGCGTACTGGTTACAAGCGGCTTACCACTCCTACTTCCTCTTGGCGTGTCCCAGTTAACTTCAGTTCGCGGTCCCTGCACATGGTGGAGTTTGGGTGCCACCCTCCAATTTGTTCCAACCCTGTCCCTTTCAGGGACTCCTCTCGGGCGTAATTCCTCTTACAAGAGGCGCAGACGCCGATGGAATGAAGGGGGCAACTATTCCTAATCCCCGACTCGTACGGAGGTCTCAGACCGCTATCCTACACCTACGAGGACTCAACCAGTTTATGTTAAGGGTTGAAGTTCCTCATGGCATCCCTGGGAACCATTATCCATCCTTAATCCTGGAGGCTGTATGCCGCCTCAATATGAAGGACGCGTACTTTCACATTGCCATCTTTCTCCGCACAGGGAGATACCTCCGCTTTCTAGCCAACCTTGGTACTTCCAGTTTACGGTCCTTGCTGTTTGGCCTTGCTACAGCCCCACAGGCATTAACCGAGTGTGTGGCCGTAGTTGCCACCCACCTCCGCCGACGTCGGATATGCGTTCCGTATCTGGGCGATTGGCTTATCTGAGGAGACTCCAAGACACAAGTCACTCAGTGTGTGGCATCGTCAAGGACCTATTCACATGTCTAGGCCTGATGGTCACTACGGAAACATCACTCTGATTCCCACTTGTCTCGGTCTCCGGGTCTCACGGCTTCTTGCTAGTTTGTAACCAAACACGCTAAGCTCTGCCTCTGTCATCTCCAGTTTGGCTCAAATTGGCGTACCGCCGGATAGGGCCCAATGGTCACCATAGTCACCATTCCCTGAGCATCCTAGGCTCCCTAGAAGGTGGCTAACTCCCTCCCTGGTGTGGCCAGGGTTGCCGCTCTATCCGTCCCAGCCTCACTGTCCTGACGATGGAGGCGTCATCTCTCAGCTCAGGTGCTCACCTCCAGTGACCTTCGAGCTTAAGGCCTTTGGTCTTCCCAGGGGCTGGTGTTCCACATCAATGTTCAAAGATGAGAAACAGTCTGCCTGGCGTGCAGGGGTCCAGCAGCAGCTGCGAGGCTGTAGCGTCTCAGTGTTTACAGCCAACGCAAACGCCATGTACTACATAGACAACCTGGGAGGACATGGTCCTCCTCCTTTTGTCAGGAGTCCATCCATCTCTGGGACTTTTGCGTATAGCCCACTGATAAATCTGGTAGCATCCTTTCTCCTTGCAATTCGACTCAGCAGGGTTTTCTGTCTCTCTCATGAGTGGTCGCCCTGCCTGATGTGATGCATTTTGTGGCCAGAAGTGGGGTTTTTTCCCCCACATACGGACCTGTTTCACTTACCGCAAGAACGGGAATGTCCCGAGGTCCTGCTCCTTCTAAGGTCTCTCCCCGGACCATGATCTCGGACGCTGTTCCTCATGCCGTGAAGGGCCAACACCTTTATGCCTTCCCGCCGTTCCCCCGCTCATTGGGTCCTGCTCAAACTTCGCAGGAGCAGAGCGCACATCATCATGATCACTCTAGCGTGTTTCAGGCAGCACTAATACGCCACGTTGCTCGGCCTGTCAATAGCCTGCCCAATTACCCTGGCCACTCCACCCAGACCTCGTATCTCAGGACCACGGCAGACTTCAACCGCCTGGACCTGCAGTTTTCCTTTCTTCACCTCACGGTGGTGGCTCCCTACGTGACTATCAGGGTGGCAGGATGCCTTCCACCTGGTCAACGTACCTGGCCAGGTGGAAGGGTCTCTCCTACAGGTGCGAAATGCTTAAATCTTACTCCTTCTGGGAGTCTCGATCCCTCTATTTTGGACTACCCTCCGGCCCAGCAACAGCAGGGCTAGCGGTGTTCGCCGAAGGTACACTTGGCAGCCATCTCTACCTTCCATCCAGGCTAAGGTGGTCGTTCTGTGTTCTCACACTCTATGGTTTTCGGGGTTCCTCAAGGGCTTGGAGCGCATACACCCTTAGGTACGCCGTCCAGCCCCAACCTGGAACCTCAACCTGGCTTAACCAGACTTATGTCTCCTCCATTCGACCCCGTTAGCGACCTGCTCGCTGCTATACCTGTCTTGGAAGACAGCTTTCTTCGTAGTCATTACATCGGCCAGACGAGTCTTCGAGCTCAGGCTCTTATGTGGTTCCACCATGCTTTATGTTTACAAAGACAAGGTTGCAGTTACGGTCCACACCCGGCTTTCCTCTCCTAAGGTGGTTCGGCCTTTCGTGTTACCACACTCAACTGACGGGGACAACAATTGCACTCCCTGGACATCTGTAGAGCGCTCACTTTATGTTGAGCGGAAAAACCATTTGTAACACGCCCCAACTCTCGGTCGCAGTAGCAGTCCGAAGGAAAGGCCTACCTGTTTCCTTTCAGTGGATTCTCATCTTGGGTGATAACGTGCACCCGCACTTGTTTATGATTTGGCTCACATTTCCCCAAGCCACATCCATGCATTTCTACAGGGCTCAGGCTTCATCTGCCGCCTTGCTAACTCGTGTACCTACCCACGAGATCTATCGCGCAGCTCCATGGTCCTCGGTCCATACCCTTGCTTCGCATTATGCTCTGGTTCTACAGTCAAGAGATATTGCAGCCTTTGGCTCTGCAGTTTTACATTCTGCCATTTTTCACTCCGACCCACCGCCTACATAAGGCTTGGGGAATCACTAACTGGAATGGATATGAGCAAGCACTCGAAGAAGAAAAGACAGTTACTCACCTTTGTAACTGTTGTTCTTCGAGATGTGTTGCTCATATCCATTCCACACCCCGCCCTCCTTCCCCATTGTCGGAGTAGCTGGCAAGAGGAACTGAGGACGGTGGGTCGGCAGTGTATATATCAGGTGCCATAGTGGCGCCACTCCAGGGGGCGCGACCTGCCGGCCCACCGAGTGTTGCTAGGGTAAAAGTTTCTCCGACGAACATGCACGCGGCGCGGCGCGCACACCTAACTGGAATGGATATGAGCAACACATCTCGAAGAACAACAGTTACAAAGGTGAGTAACCGTCTTATTCAGTATAAATTATAATTGGGACTAATGAGGAGAATTATTACTTCTTTCTCTTTAAAAGCTTGTTCTTTTACAATGAAACCCTGGGCACCAGTCTGTTTAAATGCCTTTATGATCATGAATACTGTGATGGGATAGAAAAGTTTTATCTAAGCAAAAAAAACAAACCCCAAAACCCATCCTACTGAAGACTCCTATAAAGAGCTACTGTAGAGTCATTTAAATTGTAGGTGTATTTTGTTATTGCTGGAATTGTACTTGCTTCACCACATTAATTTGTCGCATGAAATTTGAGGCTTCAAGGTTGTGCAGCAATGTCAAAACCAAAGGCATGCTACCTTTTGAAGAGGCAGTTGTGTGTCTATCCAGATCTTCTGGACTTAGGCCCAAGTAACTCTGACTTGGATGCAATACAATATAACTGTTCATGTTAGAGTAGTGCCTGGAAGTCACAACAAAAGCCAGGGCCCCTTTGTGGTAGTACCATATGGACACATAATAAGAGGCAGTCCCTGTTGCTATAAATTTACAATCTAGCTATTCAAGGGAAGTCTTAACGTCTGCATTTTATGGATGGAGAATCAAGGCCCTGCAAGTTTGTGACACAGGCTCACATAGCAAGTCTGTGTCAGAATTAAACCCCACCCTCCTGAGTGTAAGGATCCAGGGACTAAAACCCAGGTCTGAAGAGCCTGGGACAGCTGATATTCCCACAGTGCCATCAGGAGGCAGTGGAGAGGCACAGCCAGGGAGCTCTGTAGAGAATAGGCACCACAGAAAGTACCACCCAAGAGACCCAGAGTGACTGCACCCTGAACCTCTCTGATTGGCGAAGCGCCCTATTTAACCCTGGAGGATGTCCCATGAAGTTGTGTGGGCCTGCTGTGACTCCAGACCTTATCTTGTCTCCTGAGCTCTGGACTCCGATCCCTGCTCTCCGACCCCAGCCTGACTTCGCTCCCGACTCTTGCTTATTGAACCCAGTGCCAGCAGTTCCTCTAACTCCTGCTCACTGACTGTTGTCCGTGACATGTGGACCACAGGTCAGCTGTGACCACTAGGCCAGACCACCCATACCCTTACACAGAGTTTCATTCCAGGGCTTCCAGTACCAGATCATTCCCTGATAATAAAGGGTTGTCCAAACTGGGAAATTAATTTGGATTAAGGTAGGGAGTTAATTTAAAGTACAGTAGCTATTCCTAATTAATTCCACATGTGGACATTCTTATTCAGGAATAAGAGTGTCCACAGACAGGACTATGCAGGAATAGTTATTGTAGAATTGTTATTCCTGTGTAGATATTCCAGGATAACTCCATGTGTAGACTAACCCAAAACATCAGTGGTGCTTGCCTGGCCTGCACATACCCCTTAGAAATTATATGTTGTGTGTCCAATTTCCTTCCTTCTACTGTAACTCCTCACCTAAAGTCATCCTGGTTAACATTGTTTCATTGTTATATTGCTGATCAATTAAGGAACATGCTCATTTAAAGTTGTGCAATGCTTTCTTATAATGTTGTGTGGCAGCCACCTGCTTTGTCCACTGCTTGCAGGAAGAGCAGCCCGTTGCAGCTAGCTGGTGCGGGCTTGGAACCAGGGTGGGCAGTCCCCCTATCAGCTCCCCGCTCTCCTAAGTTCCCTGTGCAGCAGCTGCCGAGCAGGCTAGCAATTGCTGGCAAGTTAGCTGTCCCTCCCCCCACTGCCATGTGCTGCTCCTGCCCTCTGCCTTGGAGCTGCTCCCGGAGACTCCTGCTTGCTGTGCAGGGGAGGGAGGAAGAGGGAGGGTAATGTCAGGGTGTCAGCCTCCCCCCTACTCCTCCTGCCCCCTGCTTACCCCTTCTCCATATAGAGCAGGGTGGGGACAGACTGGGCTCAGGACAGGGAGAGCTTGCTGACCACAGCTGCTGTCTCAACTGCCTGATCTTTTTAAAGGCAGTGTACTTAGAGTGGGGTCAGCGTACTTAAAGGGGCAGTGCGCATCTCTCTCTCTCCAACATACACAGGGCGTGTCTCTGTCTCTGTCTGCTATGCTGTCTCCCCTCCCTCCATTCGTGCTGCCTTGTAGAGTGTGAGGCCACATTAACAACAATGTGTTAACCCTTGAGAGCTCAGCCGAATTCTAGTTCATCATTTAGCAGTAAGGCATTCCTTGGGAAATATTCCACCTTCTTCCACCTCTGACTGCACCACCTCAGCCAAGCTTCACAATCATCATTGCTGTGTACAGTATTAAATAGTATTAAATTACTTGTTTAAAACTTATACTCTGTGAGTGTGTGTGTGTATATATATATAAGTTTTTTTTGTCTGGTAGAAAAAAAAATTCTCTGGAACCTAACCCCCCCATTTACATTAATTCCTATGGGGAAATTGTGTGTTTGTGTTTACCGCGCTCTGCTCATTTGCCCCTTCTCCAACATAAGGGAACTGCATAGTTCAGACACTCCAGCGTGGCCATGCAGGGACATTTATTATTTCCCACTCACATAGGCTGGGAGCAAATCCCCAGTGAGGGTCACTTGAGTTTTCTAGTGGGATAGATGAAGCAGCTAATGGCACCATAGTCTATATGGAAGGAACATAGATGGAGGTTGCTGTTAGAACTACGGTCCTTGTAGCTGTTTCTTGTTTGGTATACAGCAGGAAGCTTCAGCTGGCCAGGTTACGGTTAGGGCTGCAAAAGATACTGGGGTTAGGGATGTAAAAGAGTAGGGCTCTCGGGGCTAGTTTAGAGTCCCCAGCCAGACTCGAATAGGGACCTTTTAACTCCACTAGCACGGCAGGAAAGCCAATATCACCTCAGACTACTGCGGCTCAATCACCGAGAACAGAATGTGGTTGTTTGACAGTAACAGAGAAGCAGCCTGGGTCCATTTTAGCAGAGCACAGAAGCACTAGCTGAGATTCACATGATTTACATTCCAGTAACAACTGGGACTGAACATTGCACTCGTCCCACGTCCAGGACATGGCACCAGTGCACACAGACACTCCTGGACAAAATTCTGATATCCGAGGAGCCAATGACAACTCTAAGGTCTGTTGTCCCATGAACAGACTTTGAACCCTTTTAATACCATTATTTATATTACACTGAGATCGGGGCCCTGTTGTGCTGGGTGCTGTATATATACATTGTAAGTTCTTCTTCTTACTGTCTAAGGGCCCGATTCAGGAAAGCATATAAGCACGTTTACTTTTAACCATAAGCTGCTTATGTCCCATTGAAGTAATTTTCTGAAAAAGGATGGACTTAAGCATGTGCTTAAGAGTTTTCCTGAGTCAGGGCCTAAATAAACAAGGCAGGCAAACGGAAGGAAAAAGGAAGTATTATTATTTCCATTTTACAGAAAGGGAACCAAGGCACAGAGAGATGAATTGACTTATCCAAGATCATCGAGGAAACCTGAGATAGAGTGGGAATCAAACCTAGATCTCCTTGCTGAATCTTGCAATTTTACCCTAAGTTTTCTCCTGTTTGGGTGTTTTACTTAAATCCTCAGCACCTGGAGGCAAGTAATTAGGTGACAATCTCAGTGTCAATTAACACCCCCCCCAACATTTCCAGCCCTGAAAAGCCCAAAAATATCATCTAAGTGAAACATAAAGGTTCAGATATCAGATAGTAAATAAAACACTTTTGGTTTTCTAATCTCATGATTTTTAAGTCAATCTCATGATTTGTGAGAGGCTGACATAATGGCAATGCTGAAATCAAGTGCCTTCACCCCAGGACCATCCGACCTCCCCTAGTGCACATTCACTGCATCTCAGAGCTATACAACGTTCATTCTTAGTCCCAGGGGCGGCTCTAGCTTTTTTGCCACCCCAAGCAGAGCAGGCAGGCTGCCTTCCGCGGCGTGTCTTCGGGAGGTCCCCGTCACACGGATTCGGTGGCTTATCTGCAGGAGGTCTGCCGGTCCTGTGGGTTCGGCGTACTTGCTGCCGTATTGCCGCTGAATCCGCGGGACTGGGGATCTACCGCTGGTGCACCACTGAAGGCGGCCTGACTGCCGCCCTCACAGGGACCACCAGGCTGCCCCCTGCAGCTTGCCACCCCAGGCACGTGCTTGGAGTGTGCACTGGTGCCTGGAGCTGCTGCTGGTTAGCCCTGGTGGCTCCTGAGACAACAGAGTTTAGAAACGCATCCTTCAGATCACTATCTCATTACAGACTTGGACTTGAATATCTCAGAGCTTCTATCAGCCTCTGTCTTGTGAGCTACTAGAGTTAAAGATGAATGTAGGGGCCTGATTTACTACTTTGTTACTCTGGTTTTATGCCAGCGTAGCGCCAACACTGGAACCAAACCAGTGTTAAATTAGACTAATGCCACGGTGAATCATGGCCTTTATACAGAAATTCCACACCCTGATCATGATATTGCTGGCTGGTGTGGCAGAGGCAGGACAAGGTCAGCCTGGGATCTTTAACCCTTTCCTGTTCTGGGAACAGTGTAGTTTGGTATTTTTCCCTACCCCACAGCAGTAACATAAGCAGAAAAGGATGCCCATTTAAAGGGGATTTGGAAAGGGAAGAATCCTTTTCAGTTAAATAAATGTTTGTAGTAATAGTCTTTAAATGACTTTTCACTTTCCGCTAATATTCTTCTCGATGACAAAGGCCAGAGGGAAGAAGAAGCATTTAGAAGTATGTTTACATACTGCAGATTAGGACACTACTAATAGTTTATTTTGAATAGAAAGAGCCAAGTATTCTAAACAAGGCCTCAATTTAGTAAAGCACTTAAGCCTACGCTTAACTTTAAGTAAGTGCTTAGGGCCCAATGACTTCAGTGATTTAAAGTTAAGCACATACTTAAGCAATCTTCCTGAATAGGTTTTGTTTTTTTTTTGAATAAAGACCTGACATGGGGATGTCAGCTAGTGAGTAATTGCAAACACAAAAACATTTCCCTGAATTTGTAGGGGGAAAATGATGCATTGCACTTGAATTTGGGAGCAGTGTGTCTTTTTTAACTGGGCAGGTCCCATATTTTTACCTGGATAGAATTACTGAAAATAATTATTTATTTGCATATTCATTTTTCTGCATCATTGCCCCAACATGTGCACTTAAAATGCACTCTGAAAATCTGGCAGCATTGTTTTTTCAGGGGAAATTTGAATTCTAATTCAAAACATCAACCCACAATTTCTTTGAAAGTACATCTGCTGCCATCATGCTTCTAACTGTAATGAAGCTCAGCAAGTCTGTAGCAACCAAGAATACATGTAATTTAAGGGATATTGTAACATTTGATTAAGTGCAGCAGTAATAACTACAAGCCGATGCCCTGCAGGCATGACAAGAGGCAATTATGTTTTGAGGTCAAAAGTGAAGGGGTCAGGAGGAAAGTGAAAGATTTTGATGACTTGTTTAATTTTCCAACTTGAGAAATTAACAAAGAAGAAGAAATTCTGTATTGCCTAGATAAATCCTGTCATTACCTGTTACCATCTCACCCTCAGTTACCGCTTGGCCCTGTGTAATTTCAGCAGCACGAGGTTCCATCGCAGGTTGTCCTGGATGTCGTTACAAAAGTAAAATTGTCACCACATCTGCCTTCAGCGGTGTTGAGTAAAACACCGTGCTGCTGTTCTTACTGAGCGCTAACCGATAAGCAAGGTAATTGAAATTAAACAGAGGATGGATAATAGGACAGTTCTAACATTCAGATGTGAAGAGACTCTAGCCTCTTATCCTTGATTTTCGCACCTCATATCCTTTAGGTCAAGATTTAAAAAAATAAGAGATTCCTGCATCTGCATTTAGGCTCCTGAATAAGGCACTTGATCTGAATATCTGAATAAGGCACTTGATTTCAAAAGGAGCAGTCAGGTACTGAGCTATTTTGAAAATCAGTGTGGCAGGAGGCATTTCAGAGTCTTTGCAAGTTCTCACAACATCCAGGAGTCATGTTGAGTCTGTGTCATTCCTGATTTTGTCTGAAATAAAGCACTTTCCCCTGCTCAGATGATGTGTGCCCCTGGATGCTCCCCACTCCTGCCCTACAAATGGACAGTCAGGTCACTTATTTAGGAACCTCAGTAAGGATCTGTGTGTGAGATGGAGATTGTAAAGATGGGTGGGGGAGGCATTGTTTTGAAATTGCCTGGCTCACTGGTGGTAGGTTGTACTAATTGCTGCTGAACTCTGAGGGTATATTTTTAAAGTTATATCAAAGGAGCCTATAATATATGGATAGGCAGCTTTTTTTAAAACAAAAAGCATTTCTATAAATCAAACTATGGGATGCTTGTAATGAGTGTTATCCTTCATGTTTAGATTTCAACATATGTGATTTCATAGCAGAAATTTTTGCAATTCATAGAGAAATCAAGGGAAATTGCTTAAGTGAGGTTATCATATAGGACCAAAATATTAAATAATAATAATAGTTTTGCTTAAAAGGATCTCAAAATATCAGACACTTGAAATATTTACTGCGGCCATGATGAAAGATGAACATGATATGGGCTACACTAATATTTGGAGGAAGCAGGAAAGGGAAATTAATAGTGGTTTCCATAAAACATAGAAGCCTTTGGTTATCACACTGTGGTATCTGAGATACTTAATTATTTCCACTCTCTGTTGGACAGAAAAGGTATCTATGGTGCCTGAGATATTTCCTCACACTAGACCTAGAACATAACCATAGTCACACAGCACATGTGGTATCTCTATGTTAATGTTGTCTTTTTGAGGACCAACACTCATGTCCCTGGGAAGTTATTGTTTGAGTAGCCTAGGTCAGAATACTATTTTCCAGTACTTTATAAATAATGTCTGGTCATGTTTGAGTCTGGCACAATGTGTGCTAGGGCAGTGTGTGCTCCCTACTTAATGGGAAGTAAACCATAAATGTTTCTTTGGAAGCGCTATATTTGGGGATTAACTTTGAGTGTTCGGCAGATCAATGCCGTGCAGACTCCATCTTCCTTGTGTGTCTTACACTAGAGGTAAGAAACTGAAATGTACTCTCACACCTCCTTGAAAAACATGCACAGTGCTTTTATTAATCCTCTGTACATTCACGGTAATTGCAAAATCAAATTCTGCAGCATCATGAGCCCAAATATCGAACTGTTACTGTCTGTAGAGTCAACCTCCGTAGCGTCAATTTGAGATTAGAACAATAGGGTCAGATTGAAATTCTTCAGTTAAACAAATATTCTAACAAAACCGTGTTATTAGTAACAACTCCCCATCTTCAATTTACATCCGTTGTGATACGAATGAGGTTCAACAACATACGCTCAAGTTTGCCATTCGACAAATTTGTCAGATTTGTAAACGTGAACACCAGATTGGTTAATTTCTCTTTGTTTAGATTTGGTATTCTCTAGCAGCTTCATTTTGAACTCCAATTTAATTTAATAGCATAGATTTGTTTAAATAAATAAAATAACCCAACAACTCAGATCAAGTATAGAAATCAAAAGCAGGAACCTAGTTTGGAAAGTATTTGGTTTAGAGCTCATGTATATTGAGCCGGCTACAGGGATGTAAGAGGTACTTAGACCATGTCTCTCAAGCTGCTGAGGTCCATGTATGTGCCCAAAACCCCCAAAGTGGGGCAAACAATGTCCAAAATATCCCTCTTCATTGCAACTTTCCTCTTCGTTGTGTGTAAAACACAGATGGCTACTGTCTGCCCTAAGAGAAAATCCAGATTGCCAGAGGAGCCAGCCAACAAACAACGCTCCAGAACTCAGCCAAAAACAGCAGACATTGTTTGGACTCTTCATCTTGCCACTATCTCTGGCAGCTGATAAGACTTCTCTGAGGACTTGGCTCTAGGAGGGGATGAAGTCGGCCCTATCTCCGTGCTAAAATCCACCGTTCTGCTCAAAAAGTCAGTGATAGGTATAAACATTGCTTCAGTGAGAACTTGCACAGCTCTTTCCCAAAACCTGGCTGCCTTTGAGAGGGCCCAACACCAAAGAAAATGTGTGCAAACAAGAATACTTCCCTGATCCCTTTTTAGCCCAGTGTTCCACAAAGTAGGGTGAACTTTCAGACCTTGTACCTTTGCAATTAGAGCTGTGCAAACCCTTCCAAATGTACTTTAAAACGGAGTTGCATGTTTTTTTGTGTGCGCTAACCACCTGGGTTGGCAGGCACTGATGTTCCAACATGTTCATGTGTGAGCAAACATGGTTCCCATCCCTCCTGCCCTCTATGGTTGAGTTGAACTCTCTGGAGAAACTAGGGTGGCCATCACATGACATAATCTTTAATGGAAGATTAATTTTGAATTCTTGGAGTCTTTAGGACAATCCTGGCAGGTTGACAACCATAGGTGCAACAGAAACATCAAGAAAACAATAGAATTCTGATCTCTGAGAAAGACTGTTCCTTGTGTAAAACTGGGATACATTTATTTTATGAGCTAAAACATGAAATAATACTAAGTCAGATAATTAGAGAAGGAGTGCACAGTCCTCTTTCTGGAATTCACAAGGATTAGGCCACAGCTCTGATACAACAACAGAACTCTGATCTAGGGTAATCCATACCAATATCTAAATGCCAGAATATATTTACTGGAGCCAAAGTAGAAATGCATGACAAGGTAGTGTGCACTGATAGAACACTATACAGAAATGAATATAATATCCTCAGATGCTGCTTGCCAGTCAGTCACTCAGACACAGGGGTGAGGACAGGAAGAAAATATATTTTCCCTGGCTGGATCAGAGGACCCTTCTCTTACTTCTTAAAGCGAGAAGAAATGGCTTCTGCTAAACAGGCTCCTGATCACATGAGAGAAACTCAGTCAGATCAAGAACACAGGAGAAATTCACTGTGACTTGATGCAAAGAGTGTGTCATGTGATATATCCAAGTGGACCAAGATCAAAGATGAAGTATACCACAGATTGCATTTCCATACATTTCATAGTTATCCGCAAATAAAAATTACTCAGATTTCTAGGAACATTTGGAGGATCTGGGCAAAATTCAAGTATTCACAGACGCAGTTCCAGGGCTGTTTTTGAGTGCTTTCTTGGTGGGATTTTGAAAATTACTCAGCATTGGCCTAACACTGCTTCCATTAAAGCCACTGGTAAAACTGAGAGAGGTCATTAGGGAAATCTTACCTACGGATATTGGCAAAACCATGTTCCCTCACAAAGAGTGCCATGCAAGAGAAACAGAGCACACAGAATTCTCGCATTTAAAGCCTCATCTAAAAGATAATTTCCTCACTTAATTAAGAGCAATAAAGAGACGTGGAACTTGGTAACTCTGTGAAGCTTTTCACATAGAACGCAATAATAAAATAATTTTAAGCTTAAAGTTCTTGTAACTTGTGAAGGCTATTTGTTTAAAAACAAAACAGAATGTCCCCATGGTGTAATACTGAAGGAAATAATGTATCTAGCTCTTTTGTAGCACTTTTCAATCAGTAGACCTCAAAGCACTTACAGAGGAGGTCAGTTTCATCACCCCCTTTTTACAGTTGGGGAAACTGAGGTACAGAGTGATGAAGTGACTTGTCCATGGTCACCCAGCAAGTCCGTGGTAGTCAGGAATAGCACCGAGGTCTCCTCAGTCCCTGTCCAGTGCTCTTTCCACACTGCAAGGGTAGTCAAGTATGAGTATCACCCTGTGCCAAACCCTTTAGAAAAGGTCTTACTATACAATACAAAAACAATAAAAAAGGCAGTGTTCCTGCTCTTAATCCTGTTCTCCATGCTGAAGATAATGCTTTGTTTTATCCTCTCTAGCTTTCAGTCGTGCCCCTGTTCCTATGGCCGTGGTCCGACGGGAACTGTCCTGTGAGAGCTATCCAATAGAACTTCGCTGCCCGGGAACAGATGTCATCATGATTGAAAGTGCCAACTATGGTAGGACTGATGATAAAATCTGTGACTCTGATCCTGCTCAGATGGAGAATATCCGCTGTTATCTGCCAGATGCCTATAAGATTATGACTCAAAGGTACGGTATTTAACATTCTTTGCTTGTTGGATGGTTGATTTAATCCAGTATGTATATATGCATTGCTGTGGTGTTTGCATGAGATTATACAGGTACTGGGAGTTTGTGTGTGTGGGTACAGTGTAATAGTCATAGGCTGTGAAATGAGCACATTTCATAGTTTGCTAGGATAAAAAGAGACATGCTATAGCTAATATTTGACTATTGGTAGGTCACTCTGATTCTGTCTCTTCCTGTGCCTTGATTTTGTGTCCCAAATGCCTAAATACTGAGGCATTTATTATCTAACAGGAATCCTTTTCTCTTGTGCTCCTTTCCCTTTCCTTGTGCTGTTGTCATACAGAAGGTTGTAAAGCTGATTCAAGCAATACATGCCGTTGATTACTTGCAGTTTGCCATGGTCATTAGATTGATACAGAAGCTAAGATCCCATGCAAGATGACTTGATTTATGCTTTTATGGAAACCTTTATCAGCTAGGAGTGACGTGTACTGTATCAGCTAAGCTTTAAGTGCCAATCCTGAGATTGTGCCATTTCACTCGGAGGTGTCCACTTACATGGAGTTGATTGTAGGAGTTTATTTGCAGGACCTGGGTCCAAAAATTTAATCCAACATGATTGTGAAAAGCAATTGTTAACCGCTAAATATTTCAGGATATTTTCTGGCACTCAAAATGTTTGCGAAGGATTCACAAACTCTTGTTCCTGTTCAGTTAATCACATTCAATGTGTTTCCCTTTGTAACTACACACAGAATTATTAAATACAGTTTATTATTGATTAAGAAGTAATAAAATCTGCATTGTGTGGTATTAACAATATCAACTTAGGCAAAGTATACTCACTGAAGTCATGACAACGTTTGTGTAGCTCTTAATGATTAAGATAATGATATGTTTTGGTGTAGTGTAATACACTTCTGCCCTTCTCTGGTAATGAATGAAGCCCAGGGGCGGCTCCAGGCCCCAGCACGCCAAGCATGCCTTCTGTGGCTTGCCTGCGGAAGGTCCGCTGGTCCCGCGGCTTCGGCAGACCTTCCGCAGGCATGCCTACGGAGGGTCCACTGGTCCCGTGATTTCGGAGGACCTCCCGCAGTGCCATAACCGTGGGACCAGTGGACCATCCGTGGGCAAGCCGTGGAAGGCAGCCTGCCTGCCCTGCTTGGGGCGGCAAAATTCCTAGAGCCGCCCCTGATGAAGCCACATGAAAAAAAGTAGTTTTCATTTGTATTTGACACATTAATGTAGTATTTTTTTTAGCTTTACTTAGAATGGTTCAACCGGGGGTATAAAGTTGAAAATACTAACTGAGTGGTCTCACTTGACAGCTGTTATTGTTGTTGCATATGAAAAGTAAGCCCTTTTGACTCAGAATTTCTGTGTGTTTAAATCAAACCCTTAAGTGCAGATTTTTGTTGAGGCTATTTGTGGGAATTTGTTCATTACATTTCTTCTTAAAATAAAGAGCAATGGCAACAACATCAAAGCAGCTGGTTGCTTGGTTGTGGTGGGATTGTAGTGGAGTTATGATAATTCTCTTGTTGAGGACCTTAATGGCTTCAAATAGAAGCCATTAATCCATTGAGTTCAGGCAGAATAAAAAAACGTTCTGTCCCCATAGGGCCAGAAGCAGATATTTTTTGTATCTGTTGGTGTCCACCATGTCCCAGCTTTTTTCCCAAAAATATATGAAGAAGGCCTAGTGGCTGCCCAGCATGCTGCAAATCTTAATGAAGTGTTAGCGATGAGAGTCAGTGCCAGGACCTTGAAAGATAATGGTGTGTCTGTGGGCTTTAAGAAAACCCTATTTTGATTTTTAATCTCTAGCTTTTGTTGCCTCCGCCTGATCCAAGTTGCTTTGCAAAAACTCTTTAGGTTAGCAGAAGACTTGTGCTCATCTACTATCCTTCTCAACAGTGCAGGTGATGATGTGGTCATTATTGGTAGGATACTTTGGTCAGAGTGGGGAAGATAAAATGGATACAGGGAACCCTATTAAATAACAGTGTCCATGGGATCTGGCCAAAGCCCATTGAAGAGAATGGGAGACTATAAAGCATAGCCACTTAGTCCATTTGAACTGTTGGACAATTGTAATGGACTTTTTGTCAAGAACTGCAAAGTCACAATATTAACTAGACACCTCTGAATTCCACAAAAATAACTGAAACATAGTTTTCGTTGTAGGAGCAGAAAAAATGGTTGGCATTTTTATACCATTTTATTAAAACATCTCCATTAATTCAAACAGCTGAAACAATGTTAAAAGAAAACCATTACATAACAGAACTAATGCATTCCCAATACGCCAGTTTTCAGCTCAGAATACAAGTTTACAGCTGAACCTCGGAGAATAGTTGTTTGCACCAGATGAGCTGACAGAATGGGAAATGCAGCAGCTCTAACATTGCCATTTTGTCCTAAAAAGCACCTATATGCTGGTAGGTTATTGCTTATGACCAGTGTCCCAAATGCAAAATTCATTGGTTCAGCAGTTTTTATCCTGGATTCACAAATGAATGCAGATTTTAATTCCATGAGTTTGGCTTTATTAGTAATAATAATATTAACAACAGGAACAATAACAAAAGGACTGGAAACCAAACTCCTCATGACAGTGAATCCAGTGCAATGCAATCTGCGTGTGAAAAGGAAATCAACATGCATGACATGTACCTCTCATTCACTGAATTAATAAATACACAGTCCCACTCTAGGTTTGGTAGGAGCTCTGTGATTGTAGTCAATTCTTAATCAGCATCTCTGTGTCCCCAGTGTCATATGTATTATGTTATTTCTGTGGGTTGGTTGTGAAAGCAAGGAAGTGTGTGTGAAAGAAGTGTAAGTGTGTGAAACAGCATGTGAGTGATCAGATTTATGGTAGATATTAAAAAAAATACTCAAAAATCATCCAAGTGAGTCTGTTCCTTTCTTCTCTGTTTATTTAAATTAATTTTGTAGCTGGAAAGATGGGGTTATTTGGGAAGGGACCACCATAAATCTGCCGGTATGTTCGTGGAATCTCCTGGGCAGTGAGAACACAGGCAGTGCTTATTGGAAGTGTTGCAGTACAAATCTCAAAAATCTTCAGAGTATTGGTCTAGCTAAGGAAAGTTTAAACAGTTTGTGGGGAGCTATTTTATAGGAAATTAAATCTCTATGGCCTCTCCATTCCGTTTCTACACTTGCCAGCTCTTCCTTCCAGCATTAAAGCAGCAGATGCCCATAAAAGCCCAGAAAGTCCATTTTGGGTTGAAGTTTGTCTGGTATAATTAGAGAAAATTGTATTTCATAGCATGTTTGCTTTGGAGAAATGACTTTCTGAGGACTATAACAAATGATTGAATCCAAACCGTGTCCATTATAAATGGAGTGCAGTGTACTGTGGGAGATTGTACTGTTCTCCCTCGAGCAACTGTGCCACAAAATTAACATATCATCCATCCAAGCAGCTGGGAAGAGTTAGGCAGAATTGGAAAAAACTGTGTCACAATTTCATTTAAAAAAAAGAATCTTTGACTTTATGGCATTAACATTGCAAATGATTTTATTTTTTTTTTTAAATCAGAAAACTCCTTTGATTTGTTTCTCTTGAGTTTCCCCTTTGGGTGCTTTGTCCCTGTAAGAGATCAGATCCAGCAGTGCATCTAAGCCTATGCTTAACCTTAAGGATGTGAGTAGCCCCCATTAAAGTCAATGAGGCTGTTTGGATACTTGAAGTCACACACATGCTTATGGCACCTGTTCAGTAAAGCATTTAAGCACGTGTGAAGTCTGTCCTTATTCAGCAAAGCACTGAAGCACGTGCTTAATGTTAAGCGTGTTCCTAAGTGCTTTGCTGAATAGAGCGGGACTACTGAACCAGAGACTGCCTAAGTATATTGTTGGACCAAAGCCAATGGAAAGAAGGGAATGCCAAGGAAATGCTCATTCTAGGGTCTTGCAAAATATGTATATATTGGGGTTTTCCTCACTGTATTTTAATGCATAACGTTGAACAAATCAGTTCACTTGTGGTAGCCTTTCCATTGGACTTTGACCTTGTGTGTTTTAGTCAAAGGGAGGGGGAGGAGGAGCAGTAAAGTTAAGAAAATACAGAGAAATATTGATTTTTTTTAACAGTAAAGGTAAGCTCAATATTTTCCGATTTTCTCAAAATATCAGGGCTGCTGGGATCCTCCTCCATTTGAACTACCATGTGCGGTCAGGGGGTTGGCTTATAACCAGACCATACCAATAGGTGGAACAAAGGATCAAGGGGGAAGCGTTCATAGGCTTGAACAGCTGTTTTTAAAATCAAAGCAAAACTGCTTATGCCTTCTAGAGGCCCAGCATATTGATAGCCATTATATGGGAGTGCTCCTCTCTTCCCTACATTGCAAAGAACCCCGTTTGTAAAGGGACAGGCTTGCACAGGATCCTATTGTGGGACTTCTTCACTGGGTTGTGCTATCACATGTCAGTGGTTTACGTGCTGATTGAGAATGTTTGTCAGCAGCACCACTGAGAGTATGAAAATAACTGCTAGCGGCTAGAGGGCATCTCACTAGTGCAGCCCTGTATTGGGGGCAGTACAAAGGCACCCAATCCCAATGGAAATGCTATGGGACTCTTGTTCTATGCAGGTACAGTGCCTCCCGGAGCTGCTTGCTGCACCGAGTAGTGCAGAAACTGCTCTGTCTCTAGGAGATGGAGTGTAGTCTGCATGGGGTGGCCAGCCACCTGTCCTCTGCACCTCCGCACCTTTTTGGCGTGCCTCAGGGAAGTATTTAGGGTACCAAAGGGACTGCCATCTGAGTACAGTTCTCGCTGGTTCCTATGTGAGCTATGCAGAGAGGGATGGGGAGCTATCAGAACTATTTCTAATAGCCACCTAGGAGGCATAGTTGGTAGCTGCCAGATGTCCAGCAGGGGAATAGTTGTTTGAAGTAGGTTATTTCTGGATTTTTGACTCATTTCTGTGACTCATGCTATCATTCTTTCCTCTGGTTACAATGCTGGTAGTGCCCCCAGTGACTGTGTAATGCTGACAGACAACAGTTGTCCGTGGGCAGAATCGAACCTGGGGCCTCTGGAGCTTAGTGCATGAGCTAAAGGCCTTATAAAAGCTGTTAGCTAAGGCTGAAGAGAAGCCTGATTAATCTCTCTCTCTAAATGGTCTCAGTGCCGCTAGATGGGACAGAACACCACACCCAGGAGGTGTGGGGGTTACATACTTCCACTAGATGAGGAAACATGTTCCAAGCTTCAGAGACTTCCCAGCTGAAATCTCAGACGAGCCCCCGGTTGTAACACTGACAGACCCTGGTCATCAGTGGGTGGGCTCGAACCTGGGGCCTCTGGAGTTTAGTGCATGAGCCTCTACCTTATGAGCTAAAAGCCATATGGCTCTTAGCTAAGGCTGTAGAGTAGTGTGTGTGTGTGTGTGTGTGCTGCTTTCTCTCTGTCTCTCTCTTCTCCTTCCTCCCTGTTCCTCTCCCCCACCCCCACCATGTGACAGAATGGCCTGGAGTAAGAGACAAGTCAATGGGAATGTCAGTTTTTTCATGTCGTATTGACTTGCAGGCACATGCTGATTGTAGCATAGAGTCTGATTCTACGAGATGTGGAGTGCCCTCAGCTCGCCCTGTCACCTGAAGGAGTTGAGGGCACTCATTACCTTATAGCATGGGTAGATAACGAGGAAGCTGTCTGACACAGCCAGAAAGACATGGCTGAGTTTTACATTTTCCCGAAGACTTGATTGTTAATATGTTTTGATTGGTTTCTGTGAAAAAAAAAAATCAGTCTAAAAATAATGTGGTGATTGATGCTGCTGCTGCTGCTGCTAACAGTGTGCATTTTGCAGCAGGTTCTGTCTGAGAATTTAAAAAACACTTTTCCAGCTCTTGGTACAACTTACCAAGGGTCCTGATGGATTTTCCGTTGTCTCGATGACCACTTAGAAAAGATCTGCTCTAAGAGGAATTACTTTGGGGAAGTTTTTTGCCCTATGTTCTGTAGGAGGTCAGACTAGATGGATTAATGGTACCTTCTGGCCTTGGAATCTATGAAAATAAACTAAGCTCCCCTTATGCAATAGAAGAGGATTATTACCTTATTGTACAGGAGGAACTGATGTGCAGTGAGGTTAAGGCCAACAATTTGTACAAGTGGCTACTAGTTTGGAATGTCTCTGTTTTGGGGTGCCCCGTTGGCACCTTTGAATCAAGTGATGTGCTCTAGGCCCCATGGGAAGCATGTGGAAGGGACACAGATCACCACACACCTTGTTTTATGCCTTAAAGAAAAGACCATGCTTCCACTAGGATTGAATTAGAAGTCTTCAGCTAAGTTGTAGCACAGTTGTGTCATGCTCTACAAAATTAATGACACATTTCTCAGAAAACAAAATGGAATGTTGTTGCACACCTCTGTCACAGGGATGTCGTAAGACTTAATGCACTGGTGTATGAGCCACAGATGGAAGGCAGAATAGATGGGAAAACTATTATTATTGATAACTGAAGCATTTCCAGTAATTGGTAGGAATTGTAGATTTTATCCAAGAGAGAATAGAGAATATTGAGATTCACACTGCCCTGATTCTGATCTTTGAACCTCAAGCAAAACCTTAACAGAATTCTGGTTAGTCTGTTATATGTGTCTTGCAGAAAGACACTTTAAAACAAGGCACAAAATATTTATTTGAGGAGCCTCTATCCCAAGCTTTAGCAATCTGTATGTTGTAATAGGCATAGGCAGTTATAATGGAGAAATATGCATGAAATTTCCAATCCATCATGCCTATTCCAGCCCTCCAGCACATCAGAAAAATACTCTCAGCAAGGAAGAGAGCAAGTACCAGGCTGTCAGCCTGAGCACCTCCGCTGTTTGCAGTTGCCATGGTAACAGATATGTAGAGGGGGTGGTTTTTAAAGTACTGCAATTAGGTTCCAAACGATGTGAATCTTTATATATACAAAATAATACCTGAGACTGCTCTAGTTGCCAGTGCAGATGAAAGTACTCAGCTCAATAAGCAGGCCAGCCGTGCACATTCCTGACTGCCTTTAACATGTTACCGCTCCCATGCACAACTCTTTGCCATGATCTGGTTTTAATGTGACAAAGGCACAAACAGCTGACACGGTCCACTTCCAGAAGGAAAGCTCTCAGGCTTCTTGAGAAGCACAGATGGAAAAGAAGTGATCTTGGCTACTGCTATTGCCTGAATGTCTAGGAATAAAAAAGGATCCAACATGACACCCAGGCTGTAATTCTGAATAATAAATGTCAGACAGAGCTCCCTCTTTTGAGGGACCTGGTGTCATCTCTTCCAACTCTAACTTTTGCTTTCTCCATCTTGACAGCATTCCTTCGATAGTTCTCTTAAATGAGCCTTAGCCAGCTAGCTCTCGCCCATAATCCAGCTCAGTCTCTGAGCTAGGTCTGGAAACATGTTGATGGAGATCAAAAAGCATAGGGACTTGAGGTAATGTTGGAATGGCCTCTTCTACCATCTCAGTGATCATTGTCCTGAAATGAGAGACAAAATAAGGGATTATTGGTAGGATTGGCTATACCCAAAGACAGATTGTGGAATAAGCATTCAACTATTGTTTCTTTGCAAGAAGCTACTACAGTCCAAAACAACAGCAAAAACCCAAACCAGAAAGAACAAATGATCAAAACCATGCCAGAGTAAAAATAACACAGGCAGCAGCTGAGCAGCAAAGTGGGGGTTATCCAATTTATCACATCACATCACATGTAGCATGTTTGATTACTTTGTGGTCAGGTGGCATATGTGTGCATTTGGTGCAAGCAATTCATGATTCTCTGAGAATGAGTAAGGACTCTTGGGACCAGAGTGCTGAACTGGGAGACCTAAGGGAGACAGAGAGGTACATAGATGAGACTGTTCGAGATGTAGTAGAGCAGTTCCACTGGCAGTTTGACAGTCTCTGGCTGTTGCAGAGTGTGAAAAGCTTGGGGAAGGAGAACATCAAGCAGGAGTGCAGGTAAGCAATCCCATAGTTGCAACCTTCCTTGCAGATGATGTCATGGTATTCTCTTGCACTGAGTATACTCCTCCTGAAGAGAGGACTCCTGTTGTTAGGAAGAGAAAGGTAATAGTAAAGAGGGATTTGATTATTAGAAATGTAGATAGTTGGAATTGTTATGACCGGGAGAACCTCATGGTGAATTGCTTATGATGTGAAGGTTGCAGACTTCTCAAGACATCCAGATAGTCTTATGTGCAGTGCTGGAAAGGAGCCTGTGGTCGTGGTACATGTAGGTATCAATGAGATAGGGAAAGATACAAGAGAGAGTTCCTGGAGGACAAAGTTAGGCTGGTAGGCAAGGGATTAAAGTCCAGGACCTCCATTCTTTGGAATGCTTCCAGTTTCACAGGGCCAGTTGGATAGGCAGAACTGCAGGATCTCACTGCATGGATGAGACTTCAGTGTTGGGAGGAGGGATTTAGGTTTATTAGGACCTGGGGAACCTTTTGGGAAAGGAGGAGATTATAGAGGAATGATGGGCTCCACCTAAACCAAAACAGAACCAGATTGCAGGCATGTTAAATGGAAAAGGTTGTAGAGAAGTTTTTAAAGTAAGGACTGGGGAAAAGTCGACAGGTGCCAGGGAACACATGGTTTGGACAAAGACATCCCTGAGAGAGGATTTATTAAAGAGGATATTCTATATCCTCGTAAAGAGCAAGAGATGGAAGTTGATAAAGTACAGATGGGAACTGAAGAGAAACGAAAAAGAGTCCCATCAATTACATCACATGAAGGCAGACAGCTGAAAAGTGATATGTATAAAGTTCTTGTATACAAATGCTGCAAGTCTAAATATTAAGATGGATGAACTTGAGTGCCTAGTATTAATTGGGTATATTGACATAATAGATCTCACAGAATCTTGGTGGAATGAGGATAATCAATGGGACACGGTAATATCAGGGTGCAAAATATATCGGAACGACAGAGTAGGTTGTGCTGTTGGGGGAGTGGGCACTATAAGTGAAGGAAAGCAGAGAGTCAATTTGAGTCATTTAAGATTTTACTCTATCTGTACCACAGAATCTCTCTGGATAGAAATTCAAAGCTAATAATAAGAGTACAGTAAGAGAAATATACAACTGACCACCTGACCAGAATGGTGATAGTGATTGTGAAAAGCTCAGGAAGAGGCTACAAAAACAGAAAACCCAATAATAATGGGGAATTTAAACTATCCCCATGTTCCCTGGGAGCATATCACCTCAAGACGGGATGCAAAGATTAAATTTCTAGACATCATGAATGACTGCTTTTGGGAACAGATAGTCCTAGAACTCACGTGGGGAGATTCAATTTCTTGATTTAGTCCTAAGTGGCATACAGGATCTAGTCCAAGAGGTGAATATAGTTGAAATGCTCTGGAATAGCAATCACAATGCAATTAAATGTAATGTCTGTGTAGGGGGAGGGGGAGGTGGGAACAGAGACCCTCTGCAGTAGCATATAACATAAAAAAGGGGAACTCCACAAAAATGAGGAAGCTAGTTACATGGAAATTAAAAAGGAACAGTCACAAAGGTGAAATGCCTGCAAGCTGCGTGAAAGCTATTTAAAAACACCATAGAGGCTCAAACTAAAAGTATATTCTAAACCAGGCCTGCACAACTCGTAAAGCAGCGAGGGCCACATTACTCCAAAGAAAACAGCTGAGGGCCGAAACCTCCCGGTCCCACAGAAACACCCTGCCCCAGGACCGCCCAGCCCTGCGGAAACAAACCCTCCTTCCCCAGCGCCGCCCCACCAAAACAGCTGTGGGCCAAAAAAGAAGGTTGGGGGTGGGAAGGTGATACTTTTTTTAAATCAACCAGGGGCTCCCAGCTGAAGAGGTGGCTGGGAGCCCTCAGGGCAAATTAAAGGACCTGGGGCTCTGGCAGCTGGGGGAACCCGGCAGGGCCGGCTCTAGGTTTTTTGCTGACCCAAGCAAAAAAAAAATTGGCTGCCCCCCGTCCCAGCCCTGAGCTCCCCCCTTTACTTCTCTGCTGCCCCAGTCCTGGGCTCTCCCCCCACCCGCTGCCCCAGCGCTGGGCTTCCTCCTTTCCTCCCCACCCCGCTGCTGCCCCTCCCTCCCACCAGTGCCTGCCCCCCCCACACACTCCTGCCCTCAGCCCAGGGTCACTGGTAATCGCTCCCAGGGCGGGTCATTCAGCAGGAATTTTGGATGTGCACAAAATACAGACAGGATTGGTTCCCGTATGGTTACAGAGCTGCAGTAAAGTGGAACAATTTTCAGCTTGTGTGACTGGAGGATATCTGGATGCATATTATAAGACTGTCCTCCATAAATGAGGAAAAGTTGAGGTGCCTTTATTATTCTTTTGTTCCAGTCTTTGTTTCTCTGGGGAATTTGCCAATGCGATATCACTGTCTTCCTGTTAAACAAACAAAAAGGCAATGGCTGTTGAAAATAGCAATTCCAGTCCTAATAACGACTGGGAAGCATTTCTTGCTCAATTTTATCCTACTTTTTCTACAGCAAGTTACAGTGGATCAGTATATTTGATTTGGGAGAAATGAAGTAACAGCCGTCCAAACTGAGCTTGAGCACTCCTGAGTTTTGAGGTGTTCAAATCTGGAAGGCAGGTGCTGGAGGGGCGGGGGGCTGGGGGCTCCATGCGGGAGCATAGCAGCAATGTGTCTGGAGCTGTACGGAGCCAGACACGCTGGTCTGAGTGGCATAGTAAGGGGGTTGGGGGTTGGAGAAGGGGTAGGGGGTTCCAGGGGGCAGTCAAGGGACAGGGAGCAGGGGGGATTGGATGGGGCGGAGGTTCGGGGGGGCAGTCAGGGGACAGGCAGCGATTGGATAAGCATGGGAGTCCCAGGGGTTTATCATGGGACAGGCAGGGGGTGGGGTCCTGGGGGAAGTTGGGGAGGGGTCTCAGGAGAGGGCAGTTGGGGAAAAGGAGAAGGAAGGCTTAGATAGGGGCTGGAGTCCCAAGGGGCAGTTAGGGGCAAGGGGCTCGGGAGGGGGCAATCGAGGGACAAGGAGGAGCGGCATTTAGATAGGGGGTGGGATCCCAGGGGGCAGTTAGGGGCAGGGGTCCCGGGAAAGGGGTATCAGGGGACAAGGACCAGCAGTGCTTAGATAGGGGGTGGGGGCCGAGGGCTGAGATTCAAAGGGCTCTGGGCTGCCCGCAGCCGCGGGAGCCCTGAGCCCTTTAAATCCCAGCCGCGGCCCCGCTGCCGGAGCCACGGCCAGGATTCAGAGGGCTCTGGGGTGCCCGAAGCTGGGGGGAGCCTTGAGCCCTTTAAATCCCAGTCGCGGCTGGGAATCTCTGCTGGCAGCCCAGAGCCCTCTGACTCCCGGTTGCAGCTGGGATTTAAAGGGCTCTGGGCTCGCCGCCGCTGCGGGCAGCCCAGAGCCCTCTGACTCCCGGCTGTGGCTGGGATTTAAAGGGATCTGGGCTCCCTGCCGCTGCCTGCAGGGCAGAGCCCTTTGATTCCCTGCCGCAGCCAGGATTCAAAGGGCTCTGGGCTGCCCGCAGAGCGCAGTGTGTGGGGGATTTAGAATCCCCCCTGCAGGCCGCACAGTGAGGCTCCGCGGGCCGCATGCGGCCCGCTGGCTGTACGTTGTGCAGGCCTGTTCTAAACAAATTAAACAGTAAGAGGACCAAAAAAAAAAAAAAATGCCACCAAAACAGCTGAGTAAAAAAGGTCGTTAGAAGCCAAAAGGCATCCTTTATGCATTTGAAGTGAAATCCTAGTGAAGAAAGTAGAAAGGAACATAAACTTTAGCAAGTGACATGTAAAATGATAATTAGGCTGAAAAATAATTTGAAGACCAACTAGCAACCCCCCCCCCCCAAAAAAAAAACAAAAAAAACCTAAGAGTAATTTTCTTTAAGTACATCAGAAGCAGGAAGCTTGCCATACATACAGTGGGGCCACTGGACAATTGAAGTGCTAAAGCAGAATTAGACAAAAACAATGCTATTGTAGAGAAGCTAAATGAATCTTTGCATCAGTCTTTATTGCACAGGTTGTGAGGGAGATTTCCAAACCAGTGCCATTCTTTCTGAGTGACAGATCTGAGGAACTGTCCCAGATTGAGGTGTTAGTAGAGAAGGTTGGAGAACAAAATAATACATTAAACGGTAATAATTCAGCAGTTCCAGATGGTATTCACCCAAGAGTTCTGAAGGAACTCAACAATGAAATTGCAGAACTATTAACTGTGGTTTGTAACCTATCGCTTAAATCAGCTCCTGTACCACATGACTGGAGGATAGCTAATGTGAGTCTGATTGTTTAAAAAGGCTCCTGTGGAGATCATGGCAATTACAGGGCGGTAAGCCGAACTGTAGTACCAGGCAAATTGGTTAAAACTATAGTAAAGAACAGAATCATCAGACACGTAGATGACCACAACATGTTGAAGAAGAGTCAACGCAGTTTTTGTAAAGGGAAATCAGGCCTCACCTATTTATTACAATTCTTTGTGGAGGTCAACAAACATGCAAACAAGGATGATACAGTGGATATAGTGTACTTAGATTTTCAGGAAGGCTTTGACAAGGTGCCTCACCAAAGGCTCTTAAGCAAAGTAAGCTATCATGGAATAACAGGGACAGTCTTCCCGTGGATTAGTAACTTGTTAAAGACAGGAAACAAAGGGTAGAAATAAATGGTCTCTTCACAGAGGAAAGAGGTAAATTACTCTTGGGGGAATTCTGTGCCAAAAAATAAAAATGCTGTGCATAATATTTTAAAATCCCACCCCCCTTCAGAGTCTAGCTGCGGAATGCGCGCCCCCACCCCAAGTCCAGACACTCACACCCCTCCCTCCCAGACCTAGTGGCACCCTACCCAAGCCCAGACACCCACACACCCTAACCCCTCGAGTCCAGAGATCCAGAGGGAGAAACAGCTTGATGTTGGGTCCCGGGCTTGTACAAAGATTCCTGTATCCTGCCTTCTTCCTTTAGGGCGTACTGAGACCTGCAGCTGCTGGGAACCCTCCTGTTCCTTCCCCCTGGCAGTGGGCTCTGCCAGGTCCAGTGGCCACCAGTGGTGGCTATCAGCGCTGCAGCCCATTTCTGTGGGGAAGGAAAAGGAAATTCTGTGCACACAACATTAATTTCTGTGCAAATTCTGCATGTGCAGTGGTGCAGAATTTCCACAGGAACAGTACATAAATGAGTATGCTAGGGACCTCTACTGGGACCAATGCTATTCAACATATTCATAAATGATCTTGAAAAAGGGGTAAATAGTAAGGTGGCAAGGTTTGCAGACAATGCAAAATTATTAAAGATGGATAAGTCCAAACCTGACTGTTAAGAGTTCTAGAGAAATCTTCCAAAACTGGATGTCTCGGCAAGAAAATGGCAGGTGAAATTCAATGTTAATAGATGCAAAGTAATGCATATCAGAAAACATTATTCTGAGTCTACCTATAAAAAGATGGGGTCTAAATTAGCTGTTACCACTCAAGAAAAAGATCTTGGAGTCATTGTGGATAGTTCTCTGAAAACATTTGCTCAATGGTAAAGCAGCAGTAGTCAAAAAGGGTAACAGAATGTTAGGAACCATTAGGAAAAGGATACATAATCGAACAGAAATGGCATAATGCCACTATATAAATCCATGGTATGCTCACACCTTGAATAATACATGCAGTTCTGGTTGCCCCACTCAGAAAAGATATATTAGAATTGGAAAAAGTACAGAGAAGGGTAACAAAAATGATTAGGGACATTGAACAGCTTCCATATGAGGAGAGATAACAAGACTGGACCCCTTCAGTTTAGAAAAGAGTCAACTAAGGGGTGATATAATAGAGGTCTGTAATATGAATGATGTGGCAAAAATGAATAAGGAAATGTTCTTCACATCGTACAAGTAGCAGGGCCACCAATGAAATTAATAGGCAGCAGTTTTAGAATAAACATAAGGGAGTATTTCTTCACAGTCAACCTGTGGAAGGCCAAAGCATAAATGAGTTCAAAAATGAATGAGATATGTTCATGGAGGAGAGGTCCATCAGTGGTGATTAGCTAAGATGGGCAGGGATGCAACCCCAAGCTCGGGGTATTTCTAAGCCTCTGTCTGCCAGAAGCTGGGACTGAACAACAGAGGTTGGACCACTTGATAATTGCCCTGTTCTGTTCATTCCCTCTAAAGCATTTGGCACCGGCCCCTGTTGGAAGTCAGGTTGGTGGACTAGAAGGACCATTGGTTTGACTGGGTATGGCCATTCTTCTATTCCTGCCTTCCTGGAAAAGAGCTGCTGATCATTTCCCCCAATAATGAACAGACTAACTTTCCCATCGGCCTTCAGCATCCAGAAAAGACATCAGACGGTGTTGTAGGTCGGCCATGGTCTGAAGGTGACTCAAGAACTCAGCACACAGAACTGGCTGAAATTTAAGCAGAGAAAACTCCCAGTTTGTCCTTTTAACCATGTCTGCTGCCATAGAAGCTGATAGCTCTGACTCTTCAAAACAGAGGAACCAGCTAATCCGTCTCATCACACAGTGTGTGTATCTGTTACTGTGCAAAGATCACCCAGTTCAGCAGATTGTCCACCACTGGGAATAGGTTTCCTGATGAGTGCCTGGCACACACTCTAGTAGTGGAAGTGAGAATTAAGCCTCCTTTACCTCTTGCCAAGTCTCCATAGAAGATTTTGATATGAGTTGGTGCCTCCTTTTTAAAATGTGTTCCTAGTCCTTTTCTGCTGTATGGTTTCACATGAAAATATCCTCCAGTGATAAGTGAAATAACACTAAGTTTGTTGGGGGTAAATGTAAATGTGCATTTGAGGGGCAGATGGGAGGGCTTGTATGCTACTATGTCAGGATTGGGCTAGAAATGTCCTCTGCATCCTGAAAGCCTATCCTGCAGTGGCTGAGTGAGCAAGGTGCTTGACTACTATTCTGAACACCGGGGGCTCATCTCATGCTGAAGGGCCACCTTCACCCAGCTGCAAAATGGGTACCTGATCCATTGGGTTAGAGCAGCCAAAGACAGTTGGATGTGAAGTTGGCCACCGAGGCCAGCTCCAGGCACCAGCGGAGGAAGCATGTGTCTGGGGCAGCACATGCTAAGGGATGCCATTCTGTCCATTCTTGGGGTGGCACAGTCTAGCTGCCTTTTCTTTTTTTTTGGCTTGAGGTGGCAAAAATGGTAGAGCCGGCCCTGTCAGCCACGTCGCTCTCTTGTGTACCATTGACTGTGAGACTGGTATGCCTTTACTGCATTAGCCTGATGAGCCATTGGCATGGGGGAACTCTTTCTTCAGTGGTGGGTTGTTTCATGAGTGGATGAGCTTTACACTTGAAAAATGGTCTGAGGGGAGCATGATGGGAAGATGCTCCTGTTAAAATTTTCTCCTAAGTGTTTGAGGCTTCTTGAGAACATCAGCTACTAATTAATACCTGTGCAGGAAGAGTTCGGCACAGAGGGAAACAGTGCTGAGATTTTGGCATGCCAGCTGAAGAAGGTGTGCTGCATTTTTGTTATTATCTTGGAGCATATGTGTGCAAAAGCACAGAGCAGATATTCCGTTAAGTGCAAATGAGGGATGAAAAACATTAAATCTGAAGAGCTGGGAACTCTTTGGATGAGTGTCTTACATGACCCCCTCTCCCCAATGCACAGTAGGATTTTCTGCTATTACTTGTAGTGGAAAATGTCCCAGTCAATCTGTGTAACTAAAACAAAGTGCTAGCTTAATAAGGGCCAGACGGGGGTGTTTGTTTATATGGGGACATCCAGGAAAATTAACCCAAATTTAGTAAAAGTATAATTTGGCGTGGATTAGTAAACCAGATTAAACTCCTGTGTGAAAATCCTCATTCAGAATTAAAGTAGCCTTAACTGGGTTTAGTTTAATTAACTTTCAAATTGAATTAAGCTAAAAAAGGGCACTTTAATTTTGAATAAGAGCATCCTCACAGGGATTTAATGTGATTTAATTAATCCACTTCAAATTCACACCTTTTGTTAATTAAAATTAATTTTCCTGGTTGTACTCATGTATCCGAGTCCTGGCTACCTTTCTCCATGCTGACTAGTACCCCATTCCTTGGCTAATGCCATTGACATTGATGGGTACGGTATTACTCAGCATGAGGATTGCAGTCCAGCCCTGCAGGTATTCCTCTCCACAGTTTCTGAATTTCATGCTGTATTATCCAATGCATCACCTAAGTTTTTCAAAAGCAGGAGAATAAAGTTAGGCATTCATGTCCATATTAATAGATGTGAGTAAGTGGTCTGATTTTTCAGAAGGTCTGAGCACCCAGCAGCCTCCATTGGATCAGTCTGCATCCTCTTCCCTTTTCCCACTGCAGTCACCCAGGGCAGAATGCCACCCTGAATGTCCCATAGTGTATGTAACACACATCCCTGGTGACCCAACAGTTCAGGTGGGATTTCTGATGGTCAGTAATACATTGATCTGAAGCATTGTGTGCTAGGCACACATGAGTCATATTGATTTATATAATCTAAAAATAACAAAGAACCCAGTGTGTATATATTGCTAAGGATGAATACAAAATAATAGGCAGGCAAATAGGAACAAAATTAAAAAAAAACAAAAAACTGAGGCATAAAATGAGTTACACCTAGCAAGGACATAAAAGGAAATAAGAAAAGGTTCTATAAATACATTAAGAGCTAGAGAAAGTCTCAGTCTTTTTAGTCAGAAGGAAAGCTAACAACGGATGGCATTAAAAAGGCTGAGGTGTTACATGCCTATCTTTCTTCAGTCTTCACTAAAAATGTGATCAGATACTGAACACTATTAATATTAACAACAAGGAGGAAGGAATATAAGCCCAAATAGAAAAAGAACTGGTCCAAGAAGATTTAGATAAGTTTTATGTATTCAAGTTAGCAAGCAGGGACTGATAGAATTCATTCTAGGGTACTTAAGAAACTAGCTGAAGCAACCTCGGAACCATTAATTATTATTTTTGATAACTCATGGAGGATGGGTAAGGTCAAAGAAGATGGCAGAAAGGCAAACACAGTAGTACCTATTTTTTTTTTTAAGAAAGTGGAAAAAAGCAGACCTGGGGAATTACAGACAAGTCAGCCTCATTTTGATACCTGGAAAGGTATTGGAACAAACAATGAAATAATACACTTGTAAGTGTCTAGAGGATAGTAGGGTTTTAAATAATATCCAACATGGATTTGTCACTAACAAGTTATGCCAAACCAACTTAATTTTGTTCTTGGACAGGGTTACTGGCCTCATCGATGGCCGGGGGGAAGCAGTAGCTATAATTTATCTTGGCTTTACTAAAGCTTTTAACACATTATCACATGACATTCTCATAAGCAAACTAAGGAAATGTGATCTAGATGAAATTTCACTGTAAGGTGGAGGCACAGCTGGTGGAGAAACTATACTCAGAGTAGTTATCAATGATTCACTGTCAAATTGGAAGGACATGTCTGATAGGGTCCCGCCGGGGTCTGGTAATAGTTAATATTTTCCTTTATGACTTGGATAATGGAGTGGAGGGCATGCTTATAACATTTGTGGATGACGCCAAGCTGGGAGAGGTTGCTAACACTTTGGAGGACAGGATTAGAATTCTGAATGACCTTGACAAATTAGAGGATCAGTCTGAAATCTACAAGATGAAAATCAATAAAGACAAGTGGAAACTTCTACATTTAAGAAGGACAAATCAAATATTCAAGTACAAAATGGGGACTAACTGGGTAGGTAGTAATACTGCCGGAAAGGATCTGGGGGTAATAGTGGGTCACAAATTGAACATGAGTCAACAATGTGATGTAAATGCTAAAAATTGTTGTATGTTTGTATGCCACAGGAGGTAGCGGTCCCACTCTGTTAAGCACTGGTGAAACCTCAGCTGGAGTACTCTGTCTAGTTTTGCGTGCATTAAGACAGTAAGAAAGATGTGGACAAATTGAAAACAGTCCAGAAGAGAGCAATAAGAAAAATAAAAGATTTCGAAAACCTGACCTCTGAGAGAAGGTTAAAGAAACTCGCCATGTTCAGTCCTCAGAAAAGAAGACTGGGATTGGGACCTGAGAGCAGTCTTCAAATATGTTAAGAGTTGTTATAAAGAGGACTGTGATTAGTTGTGGCCCGTGTCCACTGAAGAAAGGACAAGAAGTAATGAGCTTAGTCTGCAGTTAAGTAGATTTAGGTTAGATATGAGGAAAAACTTTCTAAGGATAGTTAAATATTGGAACAGGCTTCCAAGGGAGATGGTGGAATCCCCATCACTGTAGGTTTTTAAGTACATGTTGGACAAACACCTGTCAGAGATGGTCTAGGAAGTATACTTGGTTCTGTAGCCCTACATTTCTGTGATTGTGTATGTGAATGTGTGTGTGCTGTGTTACCCCTCTACTTCATTGTCTGTCTTGGAATAATTACTAAAGTGCCCGTGAGGTAAGGGTGAGACAAGGTAGATGAGGTAACATCTTTTATTGGACCAACTTCTGCTGGTGAAAGGAACAAGCTTCCAAACTACACAGAGCTGTTCTGCAGGTCTGTGAAAGGTACTCAGCGTCACAGCTCAATATAAGCTAGGACAGATGGTTTAGCATAAGTAGTTAACAAATATTCTAAGGGACCATTGTGCTGACAGTAGTATTTCTGTATCAATGTATTTTCTTTTTTACATATGAGCTTAGTTGGTTTGTGCCTGAGGTCACAGAAAGGTTTTTACTCAGAGGATAGTGTATTCTCCAGGATATTTCAAAGCTTTCATTCAGTGGATTTGATGACATCATTATTCATTGAACCATTGGGGTTTTACTGTATATCCATTTGTAAAATCCACACTGGTCATACCTGCATGGGGGGATGGTGTGTGTGTGTGTGTGTGTGTCTGTGCAGAGAGAGAGAGAGAGATTGATATGTCTATATGATAGAAACCTGGAAATATATCTATAGATACCTGGTGCATGCGTACATCTATGCACACTTGCAGCTCGACAGCCATTTTGGCTTTGTGTTTTTGCAACCACGCAGCTAGTTTGAAATATTTTTTTCAACTTTAACTTTTTGCCAAAATATCTAAACACCATGTGATGGCAAGCCCGAAGATGATAAAACGCAAGAGGGTAACAGTGGGTCTAGAACTGCAAATCATTTTCTTCCAATGTCAAAAATTAAAATAAATGACACATGCAATCATATTTGACCCTCAGTTCAACATGATTTTGAAATTAAAGGATAAATTTTGCCAGCAAGATAAATTATTGTTTATTTCAGTCTCTCAGGAATGCGGGGAGGCAGGGGGTGGTGTGAAAAGATTTTACATTAAATCAGTGACTAAGGAAAAGGTTTACTCTTGTTCTGATTTGGGAGGAGTATTTTATTCATCGGTAAGTGGAGAGAACACTGTGTGCACAAGGTTCCTACCATAATCTATGATCTGGAAAAAGGCAGATTATGGGATTTATGATCAGAACCATGCTCTATGCACTATACATAGAATAATACATTGGTGTTAGTTATACACAGTGGAAGGTTGAATTCAATTGAGGAGTCCTGCTGACATCATAAACTGAGAGACAGCAAGTAGTTTATGAGCAGCAGTAGAAACTTAGGACTGAATTATGGTCTTGGTATTCGGTCTGCTACTTGATATTGCAATTTGTATTGCACAGTATATTATAGAGTTTTACTCAGTGTAGACCCAGTGACAAAGAAGAGGGAAGTTGATTGCCCAGACAGTGCAAGGGGTAGAATATGCTAATATAAAATGTACTGTACTGCAAAGCTAACATAAGGGGAAGGAATTTAGTGTAAGGAAGTGGAGTTGACTTGGAACAAGAAATGCTCGGCATAACTCTAGTGGTCCATAGAGGCCAGTATCCTGTCTCTGGCAGTGCTCAGTACCAGATGCTTCAGAGGAAGGAATAAGAACCCAGCAGTAGTAGATGGTGGGATAATCTCCCACATTAAATCTAATCCTGATCTCTAATGGTTTGAGGTTGGGTTAAACCCTGAAGCATTTCCATTTCAGATTGTTTGTGATCATGAATTATGATAACTCTGAATATTCTTGATAACCGTATAAATATCTAGAACCTTTTGGAATCCCCTTAAATTCTTGGACTCAACAGCCACCTGTGGCAATGAGATCCACAGTTTTGCTGTGTGAAAATGTGTTTCCTTTTGTCAGGTTTGAATTTCCTACCTTTAATTCCATTGCCTGTCCCCTGGTTCTTAGTTAAGAGACAAGGAGAATCTAGCATCTTTGTGACATTAATTCTTTTACACGCTTTTATCATGTCCTTGCCTATTCATTTCCTTTGTAAGGTAAACAGTCCCAAACTTTTCAATATCTCCTGCTATGAGACTGATTTCCAGGCTTTGATCATTCTTGATGTTCTTCTCTGAACCCCTCTAGTTCTGAAGTGTCTTTTTGAGATGGATTGATCAGAACAATATACACTATTCTACCTTTATTTATGTAAAGATGTTATAGTAGTTGTAACAGTCAACATCCCATTCCTTACGCATCAGAATATGTGGTTTGCTTTTCTGACCACAGCTGCACATTGAGCAGAGGTCTCCATTCAGATATCTACACTAATCAGCAAATTATATCAGAGACATATATGATTTAATCCAAATACTTTAAAAAATGGGACTTTGGCTCCTAAGTCACTTAAATGTTTTTTGACCATGTTACCTATGATCTAATTTGGATCTTAAATACACCATTTTGGAGCAGCCTGCCTGAGATCAAGACAGATGCCCTGAGTTTTTAACTCATGTGTTTTAATAAGAGTGGTTTATGGTAGTTTTGAAGCAGTCTTCACTTAAAGCTAATCCATGTGTGGGAAATTAATAACCGTTGGAGGGAGGAAGTAGCAGCAAGAATGAAGCAGAAAAGAGGGAGTGCCAGAAACCATGTCAGTCATTGGCTCTGTTGTCTGTCAGACTTCAGTGAGAAAACAAACCTATAATTACCAAATTAATATACTAAGGGTTAAGAAATATAATTGAGATTAAAAAAAATCCCCCATTTTCAGGTGTTTTACTTACACTCACATTCACTATTTGCCTGTGTATGTGTATATATACATATACACACACAAATATATTGACCATTATTTAATTGTCATGGCTCTAAACAGGCCATGTGCTGGGACAGAATACTCTGTTCATGTCTGCTTGAATTATCAGGAATAATTTACAAAGTGGAGCATGGCCACTAAAATGAATGAATAAATAAGTGAGTTTATGGAAAAGTCCTGCCAAGTCTATTTGGGGGCTCTTCTCCATAAAATGTTTTTAATCATGTTAGTTCTTTCAGTGTTTCTTTGCAGTTAGGTGTCTAAATATCTTCACCATGAATTTCATTTCCTCGGTGTCAGTATGGGAAATCCTGATTGTGTAACCTGTTTTGTCCTGAGGTTACATCTTAATCCCTTTACTCCAGGGAACATTCTTGGATTTGGCAAGTACTGTGAGATTTTCAAATGTGTAACATATTGATAACATATATATGCAATTAGGGCCCTTCTGGTTCCTATTTGAATTCTGAGTATCTAGGACATTTTTGTTCTTTCAGAGGAGAAACTTCTCCATCAAGTTTTTATGCATAATTTCATTCAAGTATTGCAGGAAGAATAAGGCAACTCTGGGATAGAAACATAGACTAAGAATCCATCATTATTTTATGCTCACAAATGTTGTTAAAGGTTTTATAGAAAAAAATAGGACATGTATCAGACCAGCCATGCTCAATTCCAGCATTCGTCAGTGAGAAGTGAACCGAAACTGAAATAACTTAATGTTAAACAACGTAAAATCCACATTTGGTATGATGGTAGGAGGGAACTATTTATTTATTTATTTTAAAGTTTTGGAGTGTGAGATGTTGCCAGAGATGATGGTCATTAACAGCAATAGATCACCCTGAATTGATCTTGAAAATGGTTGTGAACTGCTGGTATAGATAAAGCTAAAGCATTTTCAATCCCGCTACAGAAAACGTGATTTGAAACATCATGGCATTAAGTGTCAAGAATCACCTGACTAATGCTGCTGAAAATGGGTCTGCCCCATCGAGGCTAGCAGTTAAGTGCTTTTCAGAAATAATTCAGGTGCATCCTTTGATGACAAGAGTAGTCAGTGAAAAGCTGGTTTCCTAATGTATCTATCTGGCTGTATGCTAAGCTTTCTGTGGTACCAGTTACTGTGCAGTATTTACAGAGCAATAGGAAATAAATTATAGGTTAAGATTAAGAATTTGAGTTGTCTGTATAAAAGCTTTTTTTTCTCCTAATTCCCATTGCATAAGAAAACTGTATAAATATATTCTGTAAGTAAATGTGTACATATAAATACACAAGGGGGGTGTGTGTATCTATATGAGAGAGAAATGTACAACAAAATGCATACAAAGAAACATAAAAATAAATTACATACTCAACAGTTTTCTAAAAAAAGGCACTTCAATGCTGACACCTACTGCATCCTTGGAGAGTTCTCCACCAAGCAGAATAGATCTAACATTGAAAGGTAAAAGAGTATATCGAGTAGGAAGCTATAGCAGTGCACCAAAACTTAGCAAGAAGATAATGAAATGACTATGCTAGCTATGCCACGAGGAGCTGAAAAATGTGTTTATTTTACATTATGTACATTATTCATCTTTTAACATGTGTCCGTATTTTACTGTGATGATTATAGGTTTATTTTAAAACTGTGAAAGGAAGAAAACTCCACCAGTTCAAATTTTCATTAGAATTGTTCTGCTTCAAAACTTAATTTTAAGATGTATTTGCATACTGCTGCTCTTATTTTGCACATAAATATCATGGACACTTGACCTCAGCACCTCCAAACCATTCTGAGTCTTAACCGTCCATTGCACACGGTGAAATAGTATTTTGAAGAGCCAAGTTAATTTGCTAATGACAGCCTCTCTTTGGCCAATGGAACCTGCCTCACAGGAGAATTTAGCCATTGGATTATATCTGCCAAAATCCCCCTGGTACACTTCATAGATTATTCTATTAAATTTAATATCCACTCGCTGTTAAGTGGTGGTAAATGCTTCTGATTTTGCTTCAGCATTTTCCATTTCCTCTTCATGTTAGATCCACACTGCTTTGCAGAGGACTCCCCGGCCGTGCAATAGGTATTAACCTCCAAATCCTTTTCTTTTAGAACAATTCCTGGAAACCACCACATCTCTCTGTGAACTGTGAAACCAAGAAAATTGTCTGTGTCATTCAAAATGGCTGAAACATCCTTGTAATTTAGCTGCTGGGTGGCACAGACATATTTCGGTTGTCTACATTTAAAAAAAAAAAAAGTCCAGATCCTCAACAACTATAAATCACGCTAACTCCATTGAGTTGAATGAGGCTGCATTGATCTACAGCAGATGTGTATCTGGCCCTGTAAACTGTAGATTTCATGCAGCTGTAGTAGGTGTCTTTTGCTTCCAGAAAGACTCAGAGATATTGTCTCCAGTTGGCATATTAGTGCCGATTCTTTTTTCAGTGGATTCCTGTGATTAGTTAATTAAGTTATAAAAGCTGCAAGATGTGAGCAGACATGCACATACGGACACCTCTTTGAAGTCAGTGGAACTTGTGAGTACATGTCTGATGGCCAAGTCTGGCATCAAGGCACTGCCGGCAATATGCTTTGAGGCAAACATGAGAGAGAGAGAGACGGACGAACATCTTGAGGCAGTGGAAGATGTGATACAGACAGTAATTAGTCAACTGCAAAAGGTTTGTATGTCCAATTGATTTGAGACAAACGTCTCAGAGTCTGGACAGTTACTGTGATTGTAAAAACATGTTAGCAGGCCTTTCTGCTGTCCTTGTGCCCACCTCCCTCCCTCTTATCAGTAGTTCCCAGATTCTCCCACTTTCTGTGTTTTCCTCTTAGGGATTGGCTAGACTAGCTGTCTTCCTTTAGCATGTGTCCTCTTCACGAGATTGGTCTCTGCCATTCAGCGCACTGTGACCCTAACAGCATCTTAATGCAAGAGGGTGAAGGACTTACTGATATCGGGTAGTGAGTTTTATCTGGCCTGGCCAGTTCAGTGTAACCCAACTCTCCAATGCCATAGCTGTATCCAGGTACGATGTAATGTATCAATAGAATGCTAATAACAGGCTGATCTTTAGTATTATTGTGTGGTGTATGTATGGAGGACAAATGTAAAATTACAAACATATTGGGAATTATTTTCTTAAAGTGGTCTGCCAGGCAGGGCTGAGGTTAGACAAAGGAATGTGGTTTTGCCATCTTGAAGGTACTTCCAAGATAGTTTGAGAAAAAGGTAAACAGAACCATCAAGCCAATAAGGGGAGGAAATAACCACTCAGCATCACAGCATAGGGGGCGGGGCAGATTTCAGGAACAGATCAATTTGCATTTTAGTAAACACCAGCAGGGGAAGAAACCATCATGGAACTTCCTTCATCCCCAGACTCCACAGCTCCTTCCTCACAACCTGAATTAATTTTACTGGGAGCGTAATATTCAGCAGAATCCATTTCAAAGGTTCACTGGACTATAGAAGAGAGGGGCAAAGAATCCCAAGTTATCTTTCACTGAAGATCCTGACCAAGGCACTGGTCAGTCATTTTGCTGAAGAGTGATAAGAATCTGCCCTTGAACTAAGACTATAATTGTGTTAAGTCTAGTCTCTAGAAAGTATTTTTCACTTTTATTGCTTTGTAATCATTACTAACTCATTCCTCTGTACTTGAACTCCCTTAAAATCCCATCTCCTATTGTTAATGAAGTTGTTTTATTTTTAATTTAAACTGACCCTCTGCTGTGTTTGAAATGAAATGAGTGTTAACTCCAATGAATGTGATAAGTTGTGCAGTTAGTCTCTTAAGAGGTGTAATCTAACTTTATTATTTCTCTGACTGGTCCAGGAAAGGGCTGGACTTTGCAGAGCACATGGATTTTGAGAAAAGCCAGAACTGAGGGTTTGGGGTCATCTTACCAGGTGGAAGCAAGGATGGTGGATACCAGAGCATGACTGGGGTGTAACAAGCAGGCTGCTGGATCAGCGCTCCGAGCCACAGCTGCTTAACACACACACACACAGTGCTTGCTTGTTCACTGGCTGGCGGTATGCAGGCTCTGAGCCACAGCAGCAGAACATTTAGTGCATCCAGGGTTACAGGGTAGGCAGTGACACAACCTCTCATTGGGCTGGATAGCACTCCATCATGTGACACCTCCTACAGTGTTTTCTTCTCAACTCTTGTACTGTCCTGCCTTCTTTTCTATTCGGGAGGGTCCTGATGCTTTGGGACACTCTCACTAGCCCTTGAGTTGTGCCTGCTAATCAGGCACTTTTCAAGTTTATGTTGTTAGCCTTTTGAGACACTGATTGTCTCTCACTATGAACATGTACAGTGCCAAGCACATTGGGGCCCTGATCTCCAGTTGCTATTGTGGTGCAAATTATGCTTATGTTTAAATAATTCCACACACTGCCTCAGACTGCATTATGGGATATAATACCCCTGAGCATATGGGATCCTCCCGCCTTTCAACTATATTTCAAATGGACATTCATGATTCACTGATGCTCCAGTTTTGCAGGACTGGCCAAATTCTATTGCAGGTTGCTAGGCACACAATTACATGAACTGGCTGCAAGTACTGCTCAGTCCTTAGCCTGGTCAACTTTTGTAAAGATCTTTACTACTCTTTGGAGCAGAAACAACACTGAGACTATGTCTACACTGGAAACCCCATGCTGGCATAGCTGTATCGGCATGGCTGTGCTGGCATAGCTCCCTACAGTAGATGCAGTGTGTGCCAGCAGAAGTTTTTCTGCCAGACTAGGACATCATTTTCCTAAGGACATAATTTATGTTGACAGAAGGTTATTTTTACTGAACTCAAAGGGATTATTCATGTGAAAATAGTCTTGTGTGTAAGTATTTGCAGAATCTGGCCCACTGATTTCTAGTGTCTCATGCTGCTGATCTCATGAGACCATGAAGGAAAGAAAGAGAAAAGGAAGATAAAAATGCAGGGAACCAATAACAGAGGCAGTTTTAAAGCGAATCCTTTGTTTTAAAAATGGTTCTTTTCATAATGCAGTAAATTCATTAGTTCTGCACAGTGAAGAAGGAAGTTGATTTATGACTGTAACCATATTGAATTGACAAACAAAGCTTCCTGAAATGTAGTAGCCAAAATTAAGGCCTCTACAGGCATCAGTAGATTAAAACACTTAAAACAATGTAATCATTTATATGTTACAAATGGGAGAAGATATTTCTAGAGAGATATTATTACTTCAAACATATTGTAATATACAAATGTTTGCCCTTGTACAGGTGATTTAGCAGTTGACTACTGATAAATGACCAAATAAATGGCCAAGGTTGACAGATAAAATTAGGGTCACATGAAACAGATGTGGGAGCCTCCTTAATCCAATTAGACTTCTAGAAAGTCCAGCAATTCAATCCAGATTGGACGAATGGCGCGTATTCTTCCTATGCTTCCTATTCATCTCTGCTGTAAGACATAATTAAAAAATGGAAAGAGAAGGTGTTGAGTAGCACTGTGTAAACTGGGTTTAAAATATTGTGAAACATGCATGTTGTTATTATTTGTCATTTATATTGCTGTAGCTCCCAAATCCAGTGGGGCTGTATTACACTAAACACTGGGCAAATATAATTCCCACCCTGAAGACCTTACAGGGTTAATGTTTGTTACAGACTATCACATCACATCGTCTAGGCATTGACCTCTTAAATGGAAGTGGCTTTGGTTTAGATTCTTCTCTTTAAATTGGGTGCTATCCAGAAAGGCCAGGAAAAACAAAGGCAATTTAAATTGTTTAACACAATCTGATAAAGAGAGGCAGAAGGGATGGCTCGGTCACTTGAGTATTAAATTAAACTTGTTTTTGTTGTTCATAGATTCATAGACTCTAGGACTGGAAGGGACCTCGAGAGATCATCGAGTCCAGTCCCCTGCCCTCATGGCAGGACCAAATACTGTCTAGACCATCCCTGATAGACATTTATCTAACCTACTCTTAAATAT